>NC_134356.1:358289380-358604380 GCF_048569485.1 Anomaloglossus baeobatrachus
GCAAAAGATATTCTATAAGATTCAGTGTTAATATGTAACAATTAGAAAATGAAATGCATCTAACCTTAAAAGATATCACTTACAGCATTTACCTGGTTTCTATGATTCAACCAGGTTAACAGCGTGTAGTATAAAAGTAACATGGTAAGAGGAACGTGTACACATGTGATGGACTTGTCTCCAGCAGATATTGTGATAACATTTACAAAAAAAATTGTATGAGTTCCATGCCAGTGGATTTGTTGTGAAATAGCCGCAGACTTTATTCAAGGGTGAAGCATGGCAATTTCTGCAGAAAAATATTTTCAAAGTGTAGATGAGAATGTTTATTCTCACCTGCGACTGTCCCTGTGTTGACCTTCAAAATTTACCCCTGAAAAATCCGCAGCGAATACATCATAGGCGCAGCAACCTTACAACAAATATTAGTTTGTTGAAACCTATTTTTGCAGTCTTTTCTCTATATGCATATCTAGGTTTATGATTATTAAAAGTAGAAAGATAGCAAGATCCCAGGGAGGCAGAAACAGGTTGACATTCACAAGTAGCAAAGTTTAAACAAACAACTGTGGTGCCCTATGGTGGTAATGTTTTTGTTTTTATGCTATGTACAAAGTGTACATTACGTTCATAGAGCAGAACACTGCAGTATTCAACATGCATTTCATAGCCCACCAGATGGAGTGTGTCCTACATCATCTTCAAGCCATGAACGTTACACCAATCCTCAGTTACTAGACCAATAGAGTATGGCATTTGTTCTACTACAACCTGTGTCCGCTGAACGATTTGCTGAAAAAGTACTGGGAAACTAAAATCCCCCAGTGCGTTCAATAATACTACATAGTCACTTAAAGTATTCAGGTGATCCAATGCTGGGACTTCACATTCCGTTTAATTTAAATTGACAAGAATTGTATTATAAAATACAATACATTTTTCCCAGTGAAATGTGTCATTTCCCTACACCAGTGGAGATATGAATGGAAGTCATCTGTTTCTATATTGTATGCTTTACAGTTCCCATTTCCACTATAATTTCAGCCTACAACTGAATGATTTCTAAAATCTATGCTCACTTTGCTAAAACCAGATAAGAAATAACTTTTCTCTTTTTTTTCAGAGTTTCGTTTTCAATCCATTTCACTTTATATTGCTATGACCTCTATAGTTCTGGGGTTGAATGCAGTGCTCCGACATTATGGTAACTTACTGACTAAGCTACACACTCAATTTCAAAATCTAATTTAGGGATCCAAGTTCAGTAGATAAAGGGTGAATGAAACTGTCCAGACCTCTGTCTTATAAAATGTTAAAGAGATGAAAATTCTATTTGTTTGACCTTTGAAGATAGTAAGGCAGGAGCCTGAAAATAAAATCCGCTAACTACATTTCGGTCTGGTTTTATGGTCACCTCAATTATAGGCAGGACAAAAGACAAAGAAATCTCTTTGGCAGGACCTCGTAACCTTTCTAAAGCAACAATCAGATTGATATGTTAGCTGGGTGCAGGCATCGCTTACTTGGGATTTCAGAAACAAAAGTGCTAAAGAGACTTCTAGGTGATCGGATCAATGATCCAAATGATGACGTCTATTATACTGTATCTCATACTCACTGCTTTGGTCTTAAAATACCAAGACATTTGATTTTGAAAGACCAATGCCCTGCGTTACATGAAAGCAGTCCTAATATACCTGTTTAGCATTTATGTGTCCATGAACCATTTAACGGTAATGCAAAGTGCAGAAAACTGCACTTTTCTCCAAAGAGACATACTACAAAAAAAAGTATAATGAGCCTTTTGTAATCGGATGTCACAGTATTCAGACTGTGGCCAGTGTCATATGTATACTTATTATGGTAGAATTTACTAATACAAAAGTGCAAACATAGTAAAAGTCCAAAAATTGACTGAGAAAGACTGAAGTTGTTTCCCTTGCAGCCTCCACCAGAATGATGGTTCATCAAACCAGGGGGGATAGGGTTCGAGAGCTGGTCATTTCTGATATGGATATCAGACACATATATACACTATATCACAAAAGTGAGTACATCCCTCACATTTTTGTAAATATTTTATTACACTAATGAGCAGAAGGATAACAATGTTTTGAACATTTGACTTTCAGGCTCCAAATCTCACCATCCACTACAGCTTCAAATGTGAGGCTACCTTAATATTATATACAATTATTTTGGCTATTTTATACATAAATTTGACTTTCAAATATTTAGAATATAATTAGTAATGGAGATTCTTGTCATGTCGCTGCATTGTTATTGTTTTGCTCCAAAATATTAATTTTTATTATGTTGTTAGTATTTTGTAGATCCATCTTAGGCTTTCAACAATGCCTGAATCCTGGACATACTCTTGATCAGATTCAAATAGGTCTTGACCGAAATCTGATCCAAGGTCTCTTCTACACTTTCACCATGTTGTTGTATAATGGTCGACTCGCTTTTTCTTCAACTCTACCCATAAATGTTAGATTGGGTTGAGGTCTGGGGACTGTGGGTGCAAATCTAGCACCTCTACTTCATTTACCATTTAATTGCCAATCTCGACATATGTTTCGGCTTATTGTCCTGGTGGAACACCATATCGTCCTTTTCATACCCATAGTATTAAAGTGTACAAAGTAACTCATCTTGTAGTATACTCATATATAGATTGCATTGAGACCACCAGCAACCCTGGTCAAGTATCCAACACCTTTGGCTGTGAAACAAGCCCATATCATCAGGCTTCACCACCAAACTTAACAGTTCCTTGAATATCTCGATCCATTAACCCCTTCACGACCGCGGGCAGTAAAATTACGTCCTATTTTAACGTGACTTAACGACCAAGGACGTAATTTTACTGCCTAAAGTTCATTTGATTGCCGTGGCCATAGCAACGGCTTTCAAACAATGTCCCCTGCTGTTTCTTACAGCAAGGGACCTTTGCTTCACCCCGGGGGGTGGCATCGCCACCCCCCATCGACGATCGATGTGATTGGCTGTTCAAATCTGAACCGCCAACCACATCTTTCGCACTGATTTCGGTAAAAATAATGCCGGAAATAGTGCGATACTGTGAGATCCGGCTATGAGATGCCGTAGCAGGTACAGCAGATCATAGGTGGATCTCAAACATGCCGCCCTTAGCCCCTGCAGCACTGATTGGAGCGATCGTGCTATGACGCGCAATCGCTCCAATCAGTGTGCAGTGGGGCGGTTTGATTTGCTGGTGGCCGCCCTCCCCAGGCCTGTGCTGGTCTGGGGACCCTCTCCCAACATGTCTGCAGCATGCAGCACTGGCTGGTACTAGTGGTACCACGCCACCGCTGCTGCTGCTGTCACGTGGAGCAGGAGCAGGAGCGGTGAGTATTGTGCTCACCTTGCAGCCCCTGCGCGCTCCTGTGATTGCTCCTGCGCGCTCCCGTAATGGCCCCTGCCCGTGCCCCCCTGCGATCTGCCCCCCGACATCCCGATCTGCCCCCCTGACATCCCGATCTGCCCCCCCGACATCCCGATCTTCCCCCCCGACATCCCAATCTGCCCCCCGACATCCCAATCTGCCCCCCAACATCCCAATCTGCCGGCCTCCCCCGTGATCTCTATTCTGCAGCTCCTCCGGTATCTCCCTCCTCCTCTGCTCTCCCCCTCTGCTCTCCCCCTCCCCCTCTACTGTCCCCTCGACGTCCTCTTACCTGTCTTCACTGGAGGGGTCCTCCGAGGTCTTCACTGGCCCGATCACATCTGCCTCCATCGCTGGGTCTTCTGCTGAGCTGTCCAACTTCCTGCCTGCTGCTCCTGTAAAGCTGTTCCTCCTGCTAATTTTCTGGGTACTGTGAGTATAACTTTTTTTTTTCTCTTTTTTTTCCCTCTATCCCCTGTCCATTTTCGTCCCGCCGAGCACTGATCAGGGATGCAGATAACGTATCTGCATCCGTGGTCAGTTTTCGGCGGGACTTTTTTTTTCCCGTATCCCCGACGCTTTTTGTATCGCATCAGTCCGTGTGTCCCGCCGAGTGCTGATCAGGGATGCACATAACAGATTGGCATCCCTGCTCAATTTTTGGCATGACAAAAAGCATCGGGGATACGGAAAAAAAAGTCACGCCAAAAATTGAGCAGGGATGCCGATTCGTTATGTGCATCCCTGATCAGCGCTTGGCGGGACGCACGGACTGATGCGATACAAAAAGCGTTGGGGATACGGAAAAAAAAGTATCGCATCTGTCCGTGCGTCCCGCTGAGCGCGGATCAGCATCCCTGCTCAATTTTTGGCGTGACTTTTTTTTTTTCCGTATCCCCAGCGCTTTTTGTATCTCATCCGACCGTGCCTCCTGCAGCGGCCGATCAGTGCACTGCGTCTGTGCGTTTGAAAAGTCAAATGGCGTTACTTGTCTTCTGAGCCCCGCCATGCGCCCAAACAATTGATTTCCACCACATATGAGGTATCTGCGTACTCGGGAAAAATTGCACAATACGTTTTATGGTGCATTTTTTCCTGATACCGTTGTAAAAAGAAAAAAAAAAAGCTACCTTGTTGCTGCAAAAATTTAAAAAAAAATTAAAAAAAATAAATAATTTTCCCGGTTCAACGTTATCAACTTTCAGTGGAGCCCCTGGGGGTACAAGGGGCTCACTAAACATCTAGATAAATTCCTTGAGGGGTCTAGTTCCAAAATGGGGTAATTTGTGGGGGAGCTCCACTGTTTAGGCACCATAGGGGGGGGGGGTCTAAAAACGTGACATGGCGTCCGCTAATGATTCCAACCAATTTTGCTGCCAAATGGTGCCCTTCTCTTCTGAGCCACGCCATGCGCCCAACAATTACTTTCCACCACATGTGAGGTATCTGCGTACTCAGGAGAAATTGCACAATACGTTTTACGGTGCATTTTTTCCTGATACCCTTGTGAAAAAAAGTTACCTGGTTCAAGTAACAGTTCTGTGGTAAAACAAAAGAAAATTGTATTCATGGCTCAACATTATCAACTTCTGTGGAGCCCCTTGGGGCTCACTAAACATCTAGATAAACTCCTTGAGGGGTCTAGTTTCCAAAATGGGGTCACTTGTGGGGGAGCTCCATTGTTTAGGCACCTCAGGGGGTCTCCAAACGTGACATGGTATCCGCTAATGATTCAAACAAATTTTGCTGTCAAATGGTGCTCCTTCTCTTCTGAGCCCGGCCATGCGCCCAAACAATTACTTTCCACCACATATGAGGTATCGTCGTACTCAGGAAAAAATGCACTGTAAATTTCATGGTGTATTTTTTCCTGATACCCTTGTGGGAAAAAAAGCTACTTAGTTGAAGCAACAGTTTTGTGGTAAAAAAAAAAATAATTCTTTTCACAGCTCAACTTTATAAACGTCCGTGAAGCCCCCAGGTGTTCAAAGTGCTCACCAAACATCTAGAAAAATTATTTGAGGGCTCTAGTTTCCAAAATGGGGTCACTTGTGGGGGAGCTCCATTGTTTAGGCACCTCAGGGGGTCTTCAAACCCGACATGGTGTCCGCTAATGAGTGCAGCTAATTTTGCGTTCAAAAATTCAAATGGCGCTCCTTCCCTTTCGACCTCTGCCGTGCACCCAAACAATTGATTTTTACCCCATATGGGGTATCAGCGTACTCAGGAGAAAATGCACAATAAATTGTAGGGTGCACTTTCTCTTTTCTCCATTGTGAAAATGAAAATGTTATAGCTAAAGTAACATTTTTGTGTTAAAAAGTAAAATTTTCATTTTTTCCTTCCACATTGATTTGGTTCCTGTGAAGCACCTAAAGGGTTAATAAACTTCTTGGATGTGGTTTTGAGCAGTGTGAGGGGTGCAGTTTTTAGAATGGGGTCACTTTTGGGTATTTTCTGTCACCTCGGCCTCTCAAGGTCACTTCAAATGTGATGTGGTCCCTAAAAAAATTATTTTGTAAATTTCGTTGGAAAAATTAGAAATTGCTGATGAACTTTGACCCCTTCTAACTTCCTAACGAAAAAAAAAATTATTTCGAAAATTGCGCTGATGTAAAGTAGACAAGTGGGAAATGTTATTTCGTAACTATTTTGTGTGACATATCTCTCAGATTTATGGGCATAAATTTTCAAAGTTTGAAAATTGCGAAATTTTCAAAATTTTCGCACAATTTCCTAAATTTTCACAAATAAACGCAAAAAGTATCGGCCTAAATTTACAACTGACATGAAGTACAATATGTCACGAAAAAAACATGTCAGAATCGCCAGGATCCGTTGAAGCGTTCCAGAGTTATAACCTGTCAAAGTGACACTGGTCAGAATTGCAAAAAATGGCCCGGTCATTAGGGTGTTTTAGTAGCCGGGGGTGAAGGGGTTAATCCCTTTCACTCTTGTTTCATCCAGACCCGTTTGCACCCATCAGAGCCTAGTCTATTGACATTTGTCTCATTGCTCCAAATCAGCCATTTGTAATTTACTACTGTGCACTTTTTGTATGCTATTTTTTAACTCGATCCAACGTTTCTTATGACACTGTTGAAGTAGGGGCTTTTTCACCTTTTTTCGGGCCACCATTCAAGATTTGTAGAATGTGTATCACACGGTGCTTGCAGGTACATCTGTGACCTTAGTATTACAAAGCAACAAAACATGCGAGTCACCTCCACTGTTTGTCACACCAAAACAGGTTTTTCATGTATGGGGTATACTCACTTTTGTTATAAGTAATTTCTGCAATTTGTCTAAAAATAGGATTTAGTGTTCAGGTCCATGTTTAGAAACATTTTCAGTTTATATATCAAGGTATGGTGGCAGTTAAGTACAGAAATAGAGCTGACCATTTCTTTGAGAGATTTTCCAATATGCTAATTTTACTACAATTTTAATGAACTGCTAAAGAAAAACAGTTCAGATTATAGTAAAAAGGCTGCATGTATGCTGCATTGAAACTGACGGACTTTAACATATTTACTATACTGTATTTGTTATTGAATAGATGTTAAGATGTGTTATATAAATAACAAACCAAATAGCAATAAAACAACATACATCTTCAGATTTATTGTTATTCTTTATCTGAGTTTATATTTTTAGAATTGAAATTTGCACCCTGACAACTATATAGTACATCTGTCATACCCCGTTCTACTGCTTTCTTACAGAACACAATAATTGCATGCCTCTTGTTGACACAAGTTTCTTAATTTAGTCAAATGACACTTTAGCACTAACAGTTAATTAATAACTACATCAACTCATACTGTGCCAGCGAGTACATTATAGTGTGCAGCCGATACACAATTCTATGCGAGGTCATGTATGGTCAAAATGTGCCAGCAATTAAATACCAAATGTAGTAATAACTGGGATACAAATATACAGATATATATGTAAATAAGTATTGAACATGTCACCAAATTTTCAAAGTAAATATACTTCTAAAGATGTTATTGACATGAATTTCACAACAGATGTCGGTAACAACCCATCCAATCCACAAATGGAAAGAAATCAAACCATAAATGTCCATATATTAAATTATGTGTGATAATGAGGAATGACACATGGAAAAAGTATGCAACACATGAAGAAAGCAAAAGTGAAAAAAAGCCAAAGTCGTGCATGTTTCCCTGCATATGTCGGCTGATCTGATCAGCAAACATGTTTCTCTAACAGTGACGAGGCGGTCGAGATTCACCTTGCCAGTTAACCAGTTAAATCCCACTGTGGATCTTTGATAGCAGGATTTCATGCTCCGCAGCAGGAAGCATGCCATTCCTCGCCCCCATCGGCAGCCCCCTGACATGATCATGGGATGCCGATGGGTTGCAATGACAGCCTGGCAGCTGGTGACCTTTGTCATGACAAAGTTCCTGTGAACATCGGCTGAGCGCCGGCATTCACAGGAGATATAATAATATTAATAATAATAATATTTATTCATTTATATAGCGCTGTTAATTCCACAGCACTTTACAAACAATGGAGATCAGTATTTCTGCTGTACAGAGCGGAGCTGAAGCATTGCTCTGTACAGCAGAAGCACTTGGACTATATCAGCTTCAAGGGGGAAAGTAAAACAATAAAAAGCGTAAAAAAAAAAAGTTTTTAAAAATATGAATAAATAAAAAAGACAAAAAAGTTAAAATCCCCCCCCTTTATCCCACTGAAAATAAAACAATAATAAAAAAAAAGAGCTTACATATTTGGTATCGCCGCTTTAAAAAATGCCCGCTCTATCAAAATATAAAACAAATTAATCTGATTGGTAAAGGGCGTAATGAGAAAAAAAATCTAAATTACAATAATGATAGTTTTTCTTTATGCAACGTTTCATCTAATCAAAATGATATAATTAAAAACTTCACCCCAGAAAGCAAAAAATAAGTGCTCACACCTCCCCAGATGTCAAAAAAATGAGAATGATATGGGTCTCAGGAAATAGCAACAAAAACAGTTTCCTTCTGGACTCCCTGTGCTATTAAGAGGGGAGTTCCAATACTCGGTGGGTGTGCTGCCAACACCACTGATAGTATTTTTTGTTTTCGCGTTCCTCTGAAGTTGTGTTGTCCAGCCGCTTGTCCATCTGTGGCTTTGCCATCTGTCCAGAGGACCTCGGGAGACGTTAGAGCTGTTATTAGTTTTGCTCTAACCATCTTCCCATGTAACAACATGTTTGGTATCTACGAACTTGCACGTAATCATATTTTAAGGTCAGTTTTTTCATATAGTGAACATGTAAAAAAAAACTGTTGGGGAGGTGCAATTTTTTGCTATTTCACCATGCTTGGAATTTTTTTTTTCCTGTTTTCCAGTTCAATATGTAGCAGCAAAAAAAATGGTGTCATTCAAAATTACAACTCATCCTACAAAAATACAAGCCCTCATATACCTATATTGTAGGAAAAATAAAAAAGGTACAGACCTTGGAAGAAAAGTAGGAAAAAACGAAAAACGGAAAATCACCGGGTGGTGAAGGGCTTAAAAATGTTAATGGTTTATTTTTATCAATTAACAAACTACAAAGTGACTGAACAGAAAAAAAATCTATTCCGATAACCTAAATCCATGTTTAGTGTGACCATTCTAAAGGCCCCGTCACATGCAGCGATGTATCTAACGATATATCGCCGGGGTCACGGATTCCGTGACACACATCTGGCATCGTTAGCGATGTCGTTGCGTGTGATACCAACAAACGACCGTTAACGATGGAAAATACTCACCAAATCGTCCATCGTTGACACGTCGTTCATTTTAAAAAAATCGTTGATTGTTGAGGTCGCAGGTTGTTCGTCGTTCCCGAGGCAGCACACATCACTACGTGTGACACCGCGGGAACCACAAACTACAGCTTACCTGCGGCAGCCGGCAATGAGGAAGGAAGGAGGTGGGCAGGAAGTTACGGCCGCTCATCTCCTCCCCTCCGCTTCTATTGGGCGGCCGCTTAGTGACGCCGCACGAACCGCCCCCTTAGAAAGGAGGCGGTTTGCCGGCAACAGGGACGTTGCTAGGCAGGTAAGTCCGTGTGACGGCTCCTTAAGCCTGCAAAACAGCATCAAAGCATAAAATGTTACAAAAAAAAACAAAAAAAAACAAACTGTTTTTGAACAAACTTGGCAGTAAGGTTGTTTCAGACATCTTGGAAAACTAATCACAGACCTTCTCTAAGCGTAAGCTTATGCAAGTTATTCTGTCTCTTCATGTAAATCCCACACAGACTCGGTGTTGAGATCAGCTCTCTGTGGAGGCCCTAGCATCACTTCTTGGATATATGTTCTCTTTATGCTGATTTAGTGTTTAATGACATTGGCTGTATGTTTAGGGTTATTGTTCTGCTGTAGAATAAATTTGGAATCTAATCAAATGCCTCCCTGATGGATAACTACCGTATCTGCCTGTATTTCACAACATTGAGCACTATTACTCTTGACCAAATCCCCAAGTTCATTTGCTGAAATGCAGCCCCAAACGTAGCATATTGTTAATTGCTGAACATAATCACTTAACATTTCTATTTTTGAAGGCATTCTAAGTTAGCAGCATTTGTTTCCATACCTGTTTAAAACTTTTGGAGAATACTGTATATATGAGAAATAAATACCAAGCAACATCAAGAGTGGATCTGTCACTAGATTTCGCAATACAAACTGCATACAATGCTAAAGAGATCTCAGATCTGAAAAAATGAGGCTTATTTATTATATTTTGGTTAGATCATCTCTGTCTCTATTGGAGATCACAATTTAAATTCCATATCAACATGTGTTTGAAGAGTGAGAATAAATGAGAGTGAGTGCTATGCACTTGGACAATCTACCCCTATATAGTGCTGTTTCATATAGTTTCCTATCTGCAATCCGTCTGAAGAAGGTCTTGCTGACCAAAACGTCACATATATCAAGATTGTAATTTCAATTAAAACCATATCTCTTGTCAATTTTTGAGTGACAGATTCGTTTTCCTTATTAAATAACCAGATTACTCAGAGAAAACACGTGCAAATATGTGGAGAACATACAAACTTCTTGTAGATGCTGTCCTTGGTGGAATTTGAACCCGAGACACCAATGTTCCAACACTACAAGTGCTAACCACTAATCCACCTGGCTAATGTTTTTACTTTGAAAAATCACATAAGGATAGCTGTATAATCTATAGTTTAAATAAATTTTAAAGTAGAGTTCAGCGGACCCATGGAAGTTTTGGGTTCTGTGGTTTTAGCCAGACTTTAGATAAAGTTCGGTTAGGTCGGTTTCAGACGTCCGTGTTTCAGATACGTGTGACATTCATTTTTAACACGGATGCCACACATACCCATGTCAGTCTATGGTGTTTCTTACACGTGCCTGTTTTCACACGGACCGTGTGGCCCCGCGTTTCCCCGCACACACACATGCGGACATATCCGTGTTTTCTCCAGCAACATGGGTGTCACATGTACCACACACTGATGTGGTCCATGTGACATCAGTGTGACGTGTACCAGAGATAACACATTTCTCTGAAATAAAATGAATTTCTATACTCACCTGTCTAAAGCATTGCTGTCTTTGGCACTACTGTCACTTGCTTCCAACCCCCGTACATTATACTCATCCGACCCCCGCACATTATGCTCATTGAATATGCACTGCGGACCTGGAAGCAACAGCAGCTTCGGAGACTTCAGTGCTGGGGACCGCATCGCTGGGGACAGGTGAGTATCCAGCAGTGTGTTTGTACCGAATTCAGGATGTCATCGGAGTATTCAAGGAACTCAGATGAGATCCTAATGACACCCTCGTGACACCCGCACTACCGAGGGTGTAGTGACTGTCACTTCACGGGTTCATCAGAGTTCATTGTGAACTCCGATGAACCTGTGATGTTACTGTCACGACATTCACTGTAGCGTGGGTGTCACAGGGGTGTCGTCAGGATGTCATCAGAGTTCATTGAGAACTCTGATGAACCCGTCATATTACTGCCGGGCCCGCACACACACTGCTGAGGGCTCCCCTGCGGTGACCTGGGCTGACCTTATGAGGTCCAGGTCCCTGCATGGAAGCACACACGGTAGTGATGACCTCCTGACCAGGCCACACACACACTGCTGAGGGCGCTTGTGTGGTCACCTGAGCTGACCTTATAAGGTCCAGGTCACTGCTGGGAAGCATACACAGCAGTGTGCGTATGTGCCTGCCTGCAGGGGCTGCTCTCACAATCAATGGGGAACGTTCGGTTCTCCATTGCATGTGACAGCAGTATAAGATCAACTTGGGACCCCCCTAATTGGATTATGATGGACCAGGATTAGAGCTTTGATAAGGAAATAAATTGGAAAAGAGGGTGTCTTTATTTATTGAATAATTTTCTCTTTTTATGTCTTTTCAGGTTGCTTTTGGGGAATGTTGTGGGACCTCACCATGGATTACGGTGGATCTTTTTTGTAAAAAATCAAATAAATTGGTGAACGAGGGCTGGAGTCGGGGGTTTTGGTCAAATTAACTTTTTTATTCTCCTTTCAACTACTGGATTAGTAATGACGCTGTCTGCTAGACGCTACCCATTAATAATACCAGGAATTGATGCCAGCTAGAGCTGGCATCAACCCCACAAATATTACCCCTGCTACCGCTCCAGGGCAATGGTAGGAGCCAGGTCCAGCACCAGAATTGGCGCATCTAATGGATGCACCATTTCTGGGCCGGCTGTGGGCTGCTATTGTTAGGCTGGAAAGGGCCAAATAACCATGGCCCTTCCCACCCTAATAATATCGGCCCCTCCAGTTGTCTGCTATACCATGGCTGGTTTTAGTAAAATAAAGGGGATCCCACATCTTTTTTTTAATTAAAAAATAAAAATGGCCAAGCTAGCTACCTCTATATCTATATGGGTTCTGTTATGTCTATTTTATTTGTTCTTTCTTATTTTCTTTATTTATATATCTCTATCTTATCTGTTCTATTTATATATTTTATCTATTCTAACTGTCTAATCAGTTATATTATCTATCTATCTTATCAACTCTGTCTATCTAATCTATCTATCTTATCTATTTTATCTATTTTTCCTATCTAGACTGTATCAGGCTTTGCCCATCTTTTACACATTAAAAAAAACCCATTCATTTCAGTATCATGCAGTTTTTTACCGTTACCAATCACACGGATGTCACACGTATGCAAACACGGACGTCACACGTATGACACATGGATGTTATGTGTGGCTTGCACCTGTATAAACACAGACCTCTGAAAGGGGCCTTAGGAACCTGAACTTCATTGGCAGTCACTGCTCTTTGCTCACATGCAGCCAGCCATAAGCAGAGCACTTCTGGGTGGAGTGTGGACAGGGTTTTTTCATATTTTGAGGGGGGGGGGTGCGCAATACATTCCAATAATGCTGATATTACCTCCAGTTCGAGCCTTTCAAACACTGCAACATTTAATATTGAGATATCCTTATTGAAGAATATGTATAAAATACAAGATAAAAACATGCAAAGAAAAATGACGACATGGGAGGAGCAACTTCACATGGGGTGCAATCTCTCAATAACTGGTATCAAAGACCAGGGTTCAATATCAGATGCATTCAATATTTTCAGTCTCTATCACAGCATTAACATCCAAAATTGGACTCTTAATATCATCCGATGACCTCTGTCTAGTCAATACACACCACATATGAATTTTATACTTAAGTTGATCCAGACGCCAACGGTATATTATTTCATTAAGTACTTGATTTAATTATATCAATGAACTTGGCATTTTTTAAAATCACCAATGCGGTTGAAGATGCAGCACATTCTGTGTTTGTATTGGCCTAACCATTTAATTGTATGTGATTGATTATGGGATGGTTTAAACAACTAAGGGTATAAAATCCCATTTAACTTCACACTTGATACAAGCGCCCTTGGATAAAGCTTCGGCGAAACGCGTCAGGGTGTCCTGTGGTAACATGCAGCATGTGACTACATTGGGGATATTGTATACTTGCATGTGACCTCTATATAGTGTGGTGCGGTGTGTCAGGACTCTTATTTATAATTATTGTTCCATGTTCTACTTTGTTGGTCATGGCATTACTTACCTTTATGTGTTATTGACTCCTGACACGCCCTATTACATCTTTGGATGTTCATGCTTTTCTACAGTCCATGCAATGTGACATCTGTTATCATTATAATGGACATGCTGTCCCGTTCCGGTCTGCCATCCATCTGCTTTTCAGAGTGTATATGTTTTGGATCAACTTAAGTATAAAATTCATATGTGGTGTGTATTGACTAGACAGAGGTCATCAGATGATATTAAGAGTCCAATTCTGGATGTTAATGTGATAGAGATTGAAAATATTGACTGCATCTGATATTGAACCCTGGTCTTTGATACCAGTTATTGAGAGATTGCACCCCATGTGAAGTTGCTCCTCCCATGTCGTCATTTTTCTGTGCATGTTTTTATCTTGTATTTTATACATATTCTTCAATAAAGAGATCTTAATATTAAATGTTGTAGTTCTTTATAGGATTTGTTCTGTTCACTGTGAACTACATTAGTGTTTTGATCACACAGGCTCTCTTTGAGTGGTGATCAAACTTTTGAGGTTTGTTCTTTCAAACACTGCTAGCGACTTGCACTTGGCCAAGCACTGAGTGCACCTGAGGACTGTGCTTACTTAGTGGTTTGCATATGTAAAGTACCCGAACTCTGAACTTAAACTCTGATATTTTTGTAAAGTCTGTGTTCGATATGAACACTGAACTCCAATGTTTGGGTCCCCTTATCTCTACTCCGTATTGACTTCCCTTCTTGTTGTACCTCCGCCATCTAGAATGTGACAGTTTATCAGTGTCCTTTTTGTGGCTGAGATCACTGATCACAGTACAAGCTGCAGCTATCAGTCAGGTTTAGTGGTCAGACTGAATGTTTGTACTTATGAACTAGTTGACTTTATAACTGCACCACTGATAAAATGCTAATTTTAAAATTAAGATTATGCAGCCATACTGACATGGATTATAAAAATACTCTAGTCTTATCAGATCGAATAATGATTTAACAATGTATACAGTTTATATAGTCAAAACTGGTGATAGATCTAATTAAAGGCAATCAAGTTCTCCCACATTCTTAAGCTGGTTTAATACATCTTTGAAATAAATACTGTGTATAAGAAATAAGGACAGTATCCAGATCACTGGGCACTCTGAACATGGTCTCTTTTCATGAATGTTTGAATCCAGTCTTAGGTGGGCCCTTGGGGAAGGTTAGTACTGGTCAGTGACTACTCCAAGTTTAGAGCATGTCTACCCAGATCACTTTGGAGTGGTTTGCCTCCGGTTCCTTTTAAATTATAGTTGAAAACAAATTTTTGCCATTTTTCCAAATTTGTAATCTAACAAGGAACTGTACTTTTAGCAAAGTTTGCATAAATCAATAGTAGCACCCTGGATATACAAAAACCTCCCATCCACACACTCCCACAGGTAGAAACAGTATCCAAAAATGAATAAAAATTCTGCATACTGAAACCTATATTTTTCTTTGTATGTATTTTTTAACTAACGAGAACAACTAACATGTAAAAATAATTTTCTGTGTCAAAGGTTTCCATAGCCTTTAAGCAACATGTTTCTTGCTATTTAATATTTGTTAATCCCGTAATTGGTAAGTGCAACCTGTTGCTTAAAGTACAACTGGTGGTCAGTGCTAAGTTCAAGAACAATTAAACATACAATACCTAATAGATAAGTATTGCAAATCTTTAAATGAAGCAAGAAAAATATACTTTTCCAGGGAAAATAAAAACTATAATACATTGTCCGTAATTTTGTTTTCTATCAATTTTTAACCACATTGCCACTTATGTCAGCTTTATGTCTTTATTAACAGCTGGAGTTTGGAAGCAGCTTTGGCTGTGAAACAAGTGATGCGGGTGCTGAAAACCTCCAGCAGTGACTGATAATGATGCTAGAATAACGCTGGTGGAAGATGTGTATCTCAGAATATACAGACTATGCAGTATATAATGGCCTGCGATATTATAGCTGATTAGGTAATGATTTACAATGACTGGCTTTACGCCTAATAATGCGATGAAGAAAGCAAAAATGTATAGATGTGAACAGATTACCACAAACACTAAATAGTTGGATGTTACATAAATATTACACATGACAAAAAGGATTAGTATTTAATACAAATTGTTTGACCATTGCATCTTATATCCGGAAATGTCCTCTGCCAAGATGATCACTATCAAAAACAGAAACACAATACCTTCAATAAACGTATAGCTGCATCAACATGTCCTACATGTTATAGATTTCAAGTATGCTACCTGATATTAAGTCAGAGACTCCTATAACTATCTGTGAAAACCATAGGCCTCCTAACATACTGAGATGAATGTGGTGGACGGAGCAATTTACGCAGATGGATAAAGGTAGAGTATCACTAGCCAATGGCAATGTTAGTGTGTATAGCATGCTGAATTACAAAGATATAAGAGAAATACTAAACATGGTAACAGCAAGAGAAGATTAACAGATGTGTTGTAAACACATATTTTAACCACTTTCTGTCATCTGACGTATACATGTGGAACAAGATGGATGCGGTTGTATGGAGCAGGCTCAGGAGTTGACCTTGCACCATACCCGGTCTTTGACTGTAACAAGAATGATAGGAGATAAGCTCTGAATGCTCCTGTTAATCCCTTAAATGCTGCTGTCAATCTTTTTAATGGCCTTCAGCTCGCTCTCCAGCCATGGCGACTTGATATTTGAATGCTCTGTAGGATGGTTGATCTTGTGCAAGCCTTGATAAGCCCACCAAACTCTTCTCTGCCATTTTCTTGATTTCTTGATCACTTTTACACTATTTAAAAAAATAAATAACTGAAAAGTGGGGCAGATATTATTTGGCCCCTTTAAGTTAATACTTTGTAGCGCCACCTTATGCTGCGATTACAGCTGCAAGTCGCTTGGGGTAATTTTGCACATCGAGAGACTGAAATTCTTGCCCATTCTTCCTTTGCAAATAGCTCGAGCTGAGTGAGGTTGGATGGAGAGCGTTTGTGAACAGCAGTTTTCAGCTCTTTCCACAGATTCTCGATTGGATTCAGGTCTGGACTTTGACTTGGCTATTCTAACACATGGATACATTTATTTGTGAACCATTCCATTGTTGATTTTGCTTTATATTTGGGATAAATGTCTTGTTGGAATACAAATCTCCGTCCCAGTCTCAGATCTTTTGCAGACTCCAACAGGATTTCTTCAAGAATGGTCCTGTATTTGGCTCCATCCATCTTCCCATCACTTTTAACCATCTTCCCTGTCCCTGCTGAAGAAAAGCAGACCCAAACCATGATGCTGCCACCACCATGTTTGACAGTGGGGATGGTATGTTCAGGGTAATGAGCTGTGCTGCTTTTATGCGAAACATATTGTTTGGCATTGTGCCCAAATTGTTCGATTTTGGTTTCATCTTACCAGAGAACCTTCTTCCACATGTTTGGTGTGTCTCCCAGGTGGCTTGTGGCAAACTTTAAATTACACTGTTTATGGATATCTTTGAGAAATGGCTTTCTCTTTTCCACACTTTCATAAAATCCAGATTTGTGCAGTATACGACTGATTGTTGTCCTATGGACAGTCTCTCCCACCTCAGCTGTAGATCTCTGCAGTTCATCCAGAGTGATCATGGGCCTCTTGGCTGCATCTCTGATCAGTCTTCTCCTTGTTTGAGATGAAAGTTTGGATGGACGGCCGGGTCTTGGTAGATTTGCAGTGGTATGATACTCCTTCCATTTCAATATGATCACTTGCATAGTGCTCTTTGGGTTGCTAAAAGTTTTGGAAATCTTTTTGTAACCAAATTCGGCTTTAAACTTCTCCACAACAGTATCACGGACCTGCCTGTTGTGTTCCTTGGTCTTCATGATGCTACCTGCGCTTTAAACAGAACACTGAGACTATCACAGAACAGGTGCATTTATACGGAGACTTGATTACACATAAGTGGCTTACATTTATCATCATCAGTCATTTAGGACAATATTGGATCATTCAGAGATCCTCAATGAACTTCTGGAGTGAGTTTGCTGCACTGAAAATAAAGGGGCCGAATAATATTGCACAACCCACTTTTCAGTTATTTATTTTTTAAAAAAGTTTAAAATAAGCAATAAATTTCATTCAACTTCACAATTGTGTCCCACTTGTTGTTGATTCTTCACCATAACATTAAAATGTTATCTTTATGGCTGAAGCCTGAAATGTGGGAAAAGGTTGAAAAATTCAAGGGGGACAAATACTTTCGCAAGGCACTCATATATATATATATATATATATATATATATATATATATACACACACACACACATACAAATCACAAAAGGTTACGGATATTTGACATTCGGGTGAAATTTATGGAAACGCAAAAAGTTCACACTACAGTGATATTTTATCTTGACAGTAGGGCATTTAAGTAAAAACATGCAATGGCGATTTCCTCATCTCAAGCAATTTATTGAAACAAGAGTAGGGATGGGCGATCCCCCCCAATGGTCGGGATCGGGAAGACCCGCCCGATCATTTTGTAAAGATCGTGATCGGATAACACGATCTTGCGTCCCGATCACCGATTTTTGACTTTACAGTTATGGAATGGGGTGGGGGGCTGTAAAATAAAGAATATAGTTAATAATAAACATTGTGATTATACTTAAAGGTTCCACGATGCGTCCTGCAGACTCTGTCTCCCGCCACTTCGCCTTCCACGTACGATCTTCGCTGTGCCGCCCGGTAACAAAAAGACTTCCGTGACGTCATAGCATGTGACCAGTCACGTGTGAATGCTGTATTATCTCATTGGCTACAGACTGGGTCACATGGCTATGACATCATGCTAGGTCCTGTCAGTGCATCTCGCCGGTATGCGGTGCTCGCCCAAGTATCAGTACTCCGTATACTCGGCAAGCGCCATGTACCGGCGAGATACTCGGGCACATCCTCAGCTCCCCATCCCTACATGTTGGTGCTCATTACAGAGTTAGCCCAAAGGCAGGGATTGGCTGCCACAGCCGGTGAATAGCGGCGCCAGGAATCAGGTGATCTGAGATCACCGTTGCTATAGTAACTCCACGTCAGGTTACTAAGGCAATGGTGGCAGCGGTGACTTCATAGCTTACTAACCCGCAGCGTCTGCTCACTCATTGAGTGATTACTCAGCACAGGGAGCAGCAGCTTTCTTCCTCCCCTGTGCTGTCTGATATAGCAGAGCCAGATTGGTTGAAGACAGAAGACCAGGATCATGGAGGGGTGAGAGGGAGTAATAAACATTGAATCCCTGAGTGTCTGTGTATTTATTTCTAATGAAGTATTTTTTCTCTGTCTGGGGTCTTTTTTTTAACCCTTTATTGGAGATTCCTAATGGCCGGGTCAAACTTGGCCTGACATTAAGAATCTGGGGCTTAATAGCAGCTGGTAAAAAAAGCTGGTATTAACCCCTTATTACCCAGCATGCCACCCGGCACCAGTGCCACTGGTAGAGTTGGATACAGCACCAGAAGATGGCGCTTCTATTAAAGTGCCATTTTCTGGGGCAGCTGCAAACTGAAATTCACAGCGGGGAGGGCCTAGAAAGCTTGGGCCATCCTGCGCTGAAGATTCCAATCCCAAGCTGCTTAGTTGTACCTGGCTGGACACAAAAATTGGGCGAAGCCCACGTCATTTTTTTAAAAAAATTATTTCATGAAATTCATGAAATAATTAAAAAAATGGTTCCCCTATGTTTTTGGTTCCCAGCCAGGTACAAATAGGCAGCTAGGGGTTGGAGGCAGCCTGTACCTGCCTGCTACACCTGGCTAGCATACAAAAATATGGCAAAGCAGACGTCATTTTTTTTTTTCGTTTTTGGACAAAAAACTTAGAAAAAAGGCTTCCCTGGATCTTCCATTGCCAGTGAAGGTAACAGCAAGCACTGGGAGTTAGCAGCCAGTAGCTGCTTGGATTAACCATAGCAATAGAAAATGCAGCGGGACCCCACGTATGTATATATATTGTACACAATATATATTTGCATAAAAAGAAATAAATGATTTTTAAAAAATGATGTAGCGCTCTACAGTATTTTTGATTATCAGCACAGATAAAGTGGACGGCTACGGGCTGCCATGCCCATCTGCCTCGCTTTACCTACCTGGCGATCAAAATACAGGGAAGCCCATTATTTTTTAAAATTATTAAAAATAAAAAAAATAAAAAAAATGCGTGGGCTCTTGCTGTATTTTGATCACCAGTCAGGTAAAGCCATGCAGCTGGGGGCTGGGATTCTCCGCAGCCACCCCTGGTAATGGCAGATTGTTTCTTAGTGCCATTTCCAGGTGCTTTACCCGGCTCTTCCATCGTCCCTAATGCGGTGGCTCTCTGGGTAATAAAAGGGTTAATACCAGCTATGTATTCTCAGATGGTACTAAGCCCGAAATTCATGGTGTCACGCCTAAGTAGACATGGCCACCATGAATTTCAAGGGAACCGTAAAAAAAAAACAAAAAAAAAACACAACACAGAGAAATTTTTTTTACTAGAAATAAAACAAAAAATACTTAGAGATTCCATCTTTATTATAAAAACAATCTTTAGTCCGACGTAATCCACAGGCACAGCAATGTCGGCTTCATCACTCTGTACAGACACAGTCTATACACAATTAGAAGCACAGAGAGCCAAGTCAGCTCTGCTACATTGCTCTGTACAAAGCGACATGGAGGCTCACAGTGAGGGGATGATTGCACTTGCGTCTCGCATCACCCCGCTAGGACTGATCTCAGGACAGGAGCACTTCAGCTGCATGGAAATATATGCAGCTGACCGCTCCTGTGGGGAGATTGTGTACCGTGATGCTCGCACAGTGACAATGAAGGTTCAGTTACCAGGATCTTCGATTACGTCATAGTCATGTGAGCAGTCTGTAAGCAAATCAACATTTACACCAGACGGTCACATGCTATGACGTCTTCGAAGGTCTTGCAAGTCATTGCTGGTTACCGGCGGCACAGCAATGATTGGACTCAGAAGCAGGAGCTGCCGGGAGTCTGCAGGATGCCTCGTGGGACCTGTAAGTATAATGACAATATTTTTTAATAATGTGCTTTATTTTTTTTTTTTTTTTTTACAGCCTATGACCCGATCTGGACCCGATCTGTAACATGAGCTTCCCAGGAAAGCTTGTGGTCGGGATTATGTACACGATCACTATCTGATCGGTACGATCCCCGATCTTTACAGATTGGGATCGCCCATCCCTAAAGAAGAGCAAACAACACTGCGTGGCATATCTCCCAAAAATGTAAATGTTTCAATAACTTGTCATGGGGCCTTGAGTATCAATTACAGCTTGACAACGACATCTCATGCTGTTCAGAAGTAAAGTTATTGTCTGCGGAGGCATTGCATCCCATCTTCTTGAAGGGCGGCCCTCAGGTCATTGAGGTTCTGGGGTACAGCATGGCAAGCCTTTACACAGTGACTCAGCCAATCCCATTGGTTTTCTATGGGTTTCAGAAAAGAGAAGGCCACTCCATTTGAGGAACCTCAGTCTCTGAATGATGCGACCTTGATGAGCTGGAGCATTGTTGTCCATGAAGAAGATGAAGATGAAGAAGGCCTGTTTTGACCATGCAGGGGCACAATGAGTGGATTAATTATATTATTTAAGTAATAGGGGCTTGTCACTGTACCATTCACAAAGTGTAGGGCAGTTCTGTATTAACTAGACACACCTGCCCACACCGTAACACCATCACCAAAGGCTCATTTAGTGACAACAGTGGCTGATGCTAAGCGCTATCCTTGACGTCGCCAACATTGTTGGTGGTCATCATTTCTGCTCAGCATGAAAAGTCTTTCCTTGGTGTACAGAACTGAGGCCCACTAGTTCCTCATACAGCAAGGCAAGTGCGCCTGTGCCTGGTGGTGTGGTTAGGGTGCCTCTCACCTCCCTAAAAGTGCCTGGAGTTGTGTGTCATCCATCATCTGGTTCCGAAGGGCAGTGTTCACAATAAAATGGTCATCAGTGTTGGATGTGACCAAAGGATGACCATATCCCTGTTCCAACCTGATGACACTCTGTGAAGATCTAAGCTCAGTGGACACTTCTCTCTGAGAACATCCTACTTGAAAGCTCGCAATGATCAATTGTTAAGTGTCATCTTGGTCTCATGATGTTAAAATGAGAATAGCATAATGAGGAGGAAAATTTAAATATCAATAGTAATTGAACCCCAAAATATATTGGGTGATTCATGCATCAAACACCTGTCGTGAATTTTGTCATTAAGCTCCTTGTTAGATACAGTAAGTTGTGCAAAAAGTACTGAAACATTTGGACATGTGCATTCAAAAGTTTAGAGAATATTTTATTCCCATCTGCAACTTCTGATATTAACAGGCTCTCGTTAATATAGCACGTCTAATTTCCACAAGTCATTAACATACCCTTTAACATTATATGATGGATATATACATCATGGAGACGATTGGGGTGTGTAGAGCAGGCACAGAAGCTGAGCACGCTCCCCCTAAGGTAGATGCCAGCTGTCTTACGTAGCCAGAATATGCCTTTAACAGCAGCAATCAGAACTAGCTCAGATTGCTGCTGTTAACCCCTTGAATGCTGCTGTCAATCACTGACCGCCGCATTTTGTCACACAAGTCTCCCAGGTGTCTATTCCAGGCACCCAGTGGCACTCCCAAGATGCGATCACAATGTGTTGATTGGTTACTATTGCAATTGGAAGCCAGGATACAGTTATAATCACAATATGCTGCAATATTTTCGTAGCAATATATTATATTAGTTTTTCAGTATTTAGAACAAGTAAGCAAAAAAATTGCATGCAGACATAAAAAAAAATATATATATATATATAAATATATATATAAAAAAAAATAAAAATACATAAATATTGAAAGAGCATCTCAATCAAAATCTAAAATAGTTTAACCTGTATATTGCTGGAAAAATAAAAACGTTTTTGGTCTCAGAATAGTTTAGCACAATCCGATTTTGTTTATTTTTACAAAGCTCAGCGTTTAATTAAGCCAGTAAAAGGGTAAAAATATGTTTGGTATCAATATAATTTTACTGATCTGGACAATCTTGTTACCACATCATGTTTCTTGCAAAGTCAACAACATACACTGACCAGCAAAAGGGTAACAACATTTTGAACCATTTCCACCATCCACTACAATTTCAAACATGAGACTACCTTCATTTTATAAACAATCGTGGCTCTCATACATAAATTTGCAAGTACTTAGCATATGATTAGTTATGCAGATTATTGCCATGTCACTGCTTTACTACTGTTTTGCTGCTAAAATCTAAATTTTAATTTTTATTATTTTGTTAGTATTTTCTAAATCACAGTCCCAATGTTGGTGCATACTGCTCAACTCTCTTGGGTATGTATACAGCTTTTTCTTTAACTCTACCCACAAGTATTTTATTGGGTTGCAGTATGGGGACCATGGGAGCCAAACTAGCACCTCTACTTCATTGTCATTCAACCATTTCTTTGCCAATCTTGATGTATGCTTTGAGTCGTCCTAGAATATGTCATCCTTTTCAGATCCATAGTACTAGAGTGTATGAAGTAACTATTCTTGTAGGATACCCACATATAGCTCAGCATTGAGACCACCATCGATACTGGTCAAGTATGCAGTGTCTGTGAAACAACCCAATATAATCAGGCTTTCTGTTCTGAACTTGATAATTCCTTTAATTTCTCAATCCGTTAGCCCCTTTTTCCCTTGTTTTTTTCCAAACCCATTTTCACCTATTAGAGCCTAGGCTCATTGCTCCAAATCATCCTTTTACAATCTTCTACTGTCCACTTTTTTGCAAACTTGAGCTGACACATCTTATGAGGATATTGAAGTAGTACTGATAGTGGGGGACTCAATTATTAAAGGGATAGATAGGAGATAGGGCAATGTGTCACAAAGACAGGGATCGCCGAAGTGTGCTGTCTTCCTGACGCTCGAGTTCAGCACATCGCTGATCGGGTTGACAGATTACTGGGAGGGGCTGGGGAGGACCCAGCGGTCATTATACACATGGGTAACAAATGACAAAGTTAGAGGTAGGTGGAAGGTCCTTAAAGATGATTTCATGGAATTACGTTGTAAGCTTAAAGCAAGGACCTCGAAGGTGGTATTTTCGGAAATATTACCTGTGCCACGAGCCACACCAGAGAGGCAAAGGGAGATCAGGGAGGTTAACAGGTGGCCCAGGAATTGGTGTAGCAAAGAGGGTTTTGGGTTCCTGGAGAATTGGGCCGACTTTTCAGTTGGCTACAGATTCTATGCTAGGGATGGGCTGCATCTTAATGGGGAGGGTGGAGCTGTGCTGGGGCAGAAGATGGCTAGAAGGTTGGAGGAGTGTTTAAACTAGGAATGGGGGGCGAGGGTATTCACTTTATAGAAGGGGAATGTAGTGCAGATAGTAACCAGGGCACAAGTAATGAAATTGGGGTGGTACGGGTCAAGGGTTAGGCCAGTTAATACAGTAAGCACGAATAGAGGTACAGAGTCATACGTAACTTGCATGTACACTAATGCCCGAAGCCTCACAAATAAGGTGGAGGAATTAGAATTAATATTGTTGAAAAAAAATTATGATATAGTGGGGATATCAGAGACATGGCTGGATGAGAGCTATGACTGGGCTGTTAATTTACAGGGCTATAGCCTATTCAGGAATGACCGTACAATATGCGAGGGGGAGGTGTGTGTCTATATGTAAAATCATCCTTAAAACCCATCCTGCGTGACAACATATGTCAGGGTACTGAGAATGTAGAGTCCCTATGGGTGGAGATAAGAGGGGGAGAAATAAGAATAAAATACTGATAGGGGTGTGTTATAAGACGCCGAATATTATGGAAGAGGTAGAGAATCTCCTCAAATCAAATTGATAAAGCAGCGAGTCTCGGAGAGGTAATTATTTTGAGGGACTTTAACTATCCTGATATAAATTGGGTTACAGAAACTTGCAGTTCCAGCAAAGGAAATAGATTTTTGAGAACAATGAAAGATAATTACCTTTCACAAATGGTACAGGACCCCACAAGAGGGGGAGCACTACTAGACCTTGTACTAACCAATAGGCCAGACCGCATATCAAATATACAAGTTGGGGGTTACTTGGGGAATAGTGATCACAAAATAATAAGTTTTCATGTATTCTTTAGTAAGATGTATAGCAGAGGGGCTACAAGGACACTAAACTTCAGGAAAGCACATTTTAAACGGTTGAGAGATGATCTTAGTGCAATAAACTGGGATGATGTACTAAGTAATAAAAGTACACAAAGCAAATGGGAGACATTTATGAGCATCCTGAATAGGGATTGTGCAGAAAATATACCCTATGGGAACAAACATGCTAGAAATAGGAGGAAACCCCTATGGCTAAATAGAGCTGTAAGGGAAGCAATAAAAGAAAAACAGAAAGCCTTAAAAGAATTAACCCCTTCAGCCCCGGGGCACTTTCCGTTTTTGCGGTTTTGTTTTTTGCTCCCCTTCTTCCGAGAGCCGTAACTTTTTTATTTTTCCGTCAATCTTGCCATATGAGGGCTTGTTTTTTGCGGGACAGGTTTTACTTTTAAATGAAATCATAAGTTTTACCATATGGTGTACTGGAAAACAGCAAAAAAATTCCAAATGTAGAAAAATTGCAAAAAAAGTGTGATGGCACAATAGTTTTTGGGATGTTTTATTCACGGTGTTCACTATATGGTAAAACTGATGTGTGGGTATGATGCCTGAGGTCGGTGCGAGTTTGTAGACACCAAACATGTATAGGTTTACTTGTATCTAAGAGGTTAAAAAAAATTCACAAGTTTGTCCAATAAAAGTGGCGCACGTTTTGCGCCATTTCCCGAAACACGTAGCGTTCTTATTTTTTGGGATCTATGGCTCAGTGATGGCTTATTTTTTGCGTCTCGAGCTGACGTTTCTAATGGTACTATTTTTGCGCAGATGCTACGTTTTGATTGCCTGTTATTGCATTTTGTGTAAAACTTGCGGCGACCAAAAACGTAATTTTGGCGTTTGGAAGTTTTTTGCCACTACGCCGTTTACAAATCAGATTAATTGCTTTTATATTTTGATAGATTGGGCATTTCTGAACGCGGCGATACTAAATATGTGTATATTTATTTATTTTCTAACCCTTTAATTTTCAATGGGGGGAAAGGGGGGTGATTTGAACTTTTAGGTTTTTTGGGGGTTTTTTTAAACTTTTTTTTTTACTTTTTTTTAAATTTTACTATTCTCCCCTAGGGGGCTATAGCGATCAGCAATCCGATCGCTATTATCTATCTGCTGATCACAGCTATACAGCTGTAAACAGCAGATACAGTCACTTTCTTTTTCCCTCTGCTCTCGGCCGAGGGAAAATGAAAGTGAAACATCATAGCTGCAGGCGTCATCACATGACCCTGTGCTACGACGGCAACCACCGATAGTCACGTGATCATGCACGTGACTTCCGGTGGGGGCGGCGGTAAGTAAAAAACATGGCCGCGCGCATTTAGATCTTGCTGCCAGACTTTGGCAGCAAGATTTAAGGGGTTAATGGCCGCGGGTGGAAACGATTCCACCCGCGGCTAGCAGGCACACATGTCAGCTGTTGAAAACAGCTGATATGTGTGCCGACCGACGCCGCCTGCCTGCGGGAGGGGGCGGGGCTTAACGGGACACGCTCCATGACGGATATATCCGTCCATGGTCGTGAAGGGGTTAAAGAGGGTAGGTAGTGATGAGGTATTATATAATTATAGAAAATTAAATAAAATATGTAAAAAGAAAATTAAGTTAGCTAAGTTTGAGACAGAGAGACTCATTGCGAGAGAAAGTAAAAATAATCTTAAAATATTCTTTAACTTCATAAACAGTAAAAAACTGAAAAGCGATAGTGTTGGCCCCCTTAAAAATAGTCTTGGTGAAATGGTGGAGGGGGATGAGGGTAAAGCCAACCTGCTGAATGACTTTTTTTCTACGTTTTTTATACAAGAAAATGCCATGGCAGATGACATGACCAGTGATACCATAAATTCACCCTTGAATATTACCTGCTTAACCCAGCAGGAAGTACGCCGCTGCCTCGAAATCACTAAGGTTGACAAATCTCTGGGCCCGGATGGCATTCACCCCAGAGTACTACAGGAATTGAGTTCTGTGATAGATAGATCATTATTTTTAATCTTCACAGATTCCTTAATAACAGGGTCGGTACCGCAGGACTGGCGCATAGCAAATGTGGTGCCAATATTCAAAAAGGGGACAAAAACTGAGCCGGGAAATTATAGGCCGGTAAGTTTAACCTCTACAGTTGGTAAAATCCTTGAGGGTTTCTTGAGAGATGCTATACTGGAGTATCTAAAAAAAATAACCTTATGACAGAGTATCAACAAGGGTTTATGAGGGATCGATCCTGTCAAACTAATTTGATCAGCTTCTATGAAGAGGTAAGTTCAAGCCTGGACCAGGGAAATGCAGTGGATGTTGTGTATATGGACTTTTCAAAAGCTTTTGATACGGTGCCACACAAAAGGTTGGTACATAAAATGAGAATAATGGGGAAAGGGGAAAATATGTGTAACTGGGTTAAAAACTGGCTCAGTGATAGGAAACAAAGGGTGGTTATTAATGGTACGTACTCTGACTGGGTCTCAGTTCATAGTGGGGTACCACAGGGGTCAGTATTGGGCCCGCTTCTTTTCAACATATTTATTAATGACATTGTTGGGAGCATGCGGAGTAGAATTTCAATATTTGCAGATGATACTAAACTCTGCAGGGTAATCAATACAGAGGAGGATAATTTTATATTACAGGGAGATTTATGTAAATTGGAGGATTGGGCTGAGAAGTGGCAATTGAAGTTTAATGTAGATAAATGTAAGGTCATGCACTTGGGTAGAGGAAATAAAATTTATAATTATGTACTTAATTGTAGAACACTGGGTAAAACAGACAGAAAAAGACTTGGGTGTATGGGTGGATGGTAAACTTAACTTTAGTGGACAGTGTCAGGCAACTGCTGCCAGGGCTAATAAAATAATGGGATGTATTAAAAGAGGTATAAGTGTTCATGAAAAAAATATAGTTCTACCTCTGTACAAGTCACTAGTGCGACCGCACTTAGAATATTGTGTACAATTCTGATCACCGATATATAAGAAGGACGTAGCTGAACTGGAGAGGGTGCAGAGAAGAGCAACCAAGATTATTAGAGGAATGGGTGGGCTTCAATACCAAGACAGGTTATTAAACTTGGGGTTATTTAGTTTGGAAAAACGAAGGCTTGGGGGGGGATCTAATCACAATGTATAAATATATGAGGGGACAGTACAGAGACCTTTCCAAAGATCTTTTTACACCTAGGCCTGCGACTGGAACACGGGGGCATCCGCTACGTCTTGAGGAAAGAAGGTTTAATCATAATCACAGACGAGGATTCTTTACTGTACGAGCAGTGAGACCATGGAACTCTCTGCCGCATGATGTTGTAATGAGTGATTCACTACTAACATTTAAGCAGAGCCTGGATGCCTTTCTTGAAAAATGTAATATTACCAGTTATGTATATTAGATTTTATGACAGGGTGTTGATCCAGGGAACTAGTTTGATTGCCGTATGTGGAGTCAGGAAGGAATTTTTTTCCCCATTGGAGCTTGTTTGCCACATTGGTTTTTTTTGCCTTCCTCTGGATCAACATGTTAGGCTACGGGTTGAACTAGATGGACTTACAGTCTCCCTTCAACCTTAAAAAACTATGAAACTATGATACTATGAAGTCAAGGCTTCTTCACCTTTTTTCAGGCCACCAATTCAGACTTGTGTAGTGTGTGTCACACTATTACGGTGCATAAAAATAACCTCTACTACTGTGATGATGCAGTTTGGCAATTTTCTTGGCCAAGACTGATATCAATGAGCTTCGATTCAAACCAGTGACCTTTCGCTTAGGAATCAACATAATAACACACTGAGATATTAGGAAATGTGAGAACAGGTTGTAATTTGTAGTATACAGACAGAAAATATTTTTCAAACACAAGGAGCAAAACAGTATCAATGCCGTGACATGACAAGAAACTGCACAACTAATCATATGCTAAATAGTTGCAAGTTTAATTTATGTATAAAATAGCCAAGATGATTGTCTATAAAATGAGGTTAGTCTCATATCCAATGCTGTACTGGATGGTGAAATTTGGAGCCTGAAAATCAAAAGTTGCAAACATTGTTCATATTTTGCTTGTCATTGTAAAAACAAAACTCAGGAAACAGTGTCAAAAATCTTTATTTTCCACCACCACCTCAATTGTAATATTTTTTCTAATTTAAAGTGAATTAGGTGGTTTGAAACTACAACTCAACACAGAAAAAAACCAAGCCCCCTTATGGTGTTCTTGACAGAAAAACGAAAACGTTATCACTCTTTGAAGAAAAAAATGAAAACATATAAAACAAAAATTGTCTGTCACTAAAGGCAGCTTTGGCAGCTCTTCAGCACATACTCGCTCCAGGTAAAAATCAATTCAGTTGGAGTTTGTTCTTAGCATATTTCTTACACTTTTCTTTAAGAGATAGGCAGTGCTAGAGATGTTCCATCCCTGCCCAAAAGAAATCAGTATGCAGGTCGTGCCATATTTACACAAGAGGGTATCTGAATTTACTTGCCAGTCTGAATTTTATCTATAGAGGTCTATCAGCACTTTTCCAAAAGAGTCATTAGTCATAAAATGTTAAGGGCTGTAAAGATATATAAAAGCTTAATATTTTAAGGAAAAACTATATAAAACCATAGTACCTGCTTGAAACAGAGGAAAACAATTGAAAAATAGATGAACAGCTCTATTGACTGAGCTAAAAACAATTCCTAAACTATCCCACAATCTGCTGAAAATGAGGACGGGTGCAGTAGCCTACACAGTGAGGTACTGTGTGTTGCAATGATACAGATGATATTTGTCTGATACTAAGGGAAAATTTCCTTCCTGACTCTAGATCCAGCAATTAGTTTAGTTCCCATACCATTTCCTGAATCTAGAACTCATGAGCTGTAATATTCTGTTTTCAGAAAAAAGGCATCCAGACCCAAATTTTACTTTTTTAGTGAACCGGCCATTACAACATTACTGCTCTCACAGTAAAGAGTAACTGGAGCTATAAAAACTTGATTATCTCACACTATTAATAAAATGCAGCTTCCTTTCTAAGCAGAATGTCATTGAATGCATAGTTTTGAGAAAGGTTTCAGCTGAGTATGTGCAAGAACACAAAAAGACTAAGCTTTATTGTCCACTACTTTTACATTGATGGCCTATCCTCAGGATAGGTCATCATTGTCCAATTAGCAACCCTGCTGATCAGCTGTTCTTGGTGTGTGCAGAAGTACTAAGTTCCGGGACGTGCCCAGTCAGCTAATAAGTGGTCGCAGCTGGCTACTGCCTATCCACCTTCCATGCAAATCAATAGGAGGCGGATGTGCAGTACTCAGCCGCGATCAGTTGATGAGGCAGCTCCAGAACTGAGCATTTCCTGCCACCGCCACTGAGAACAGCTGATCAGAGGGAGGGGTGGGTGTTGGACTCCAGCTGATCAGACATTGATGACTAATCCTAAGGATAGGCTATCAAAGTAGTGGACAATCCCCTTTAAAATACCTGCACTGATTGGTGCCTGAGATCCTGCTGCAATTTCTTCGTCTCAGTGATGAAGGCTGTTTTATTTAGTGTTTGGGCAAAGATTTTTATCATATAACTGCAGCAGAGAATATCCTGAGTAAAACCCTTGTAAAATACCATCACATTTGGAAATAATTTATTGTTTACAAAATCCTTTGGCAATTCAAATTAGTGACTCGTATAGTAGAATTGCAATAAAAAGTAATCAAACTCTTTTGAAATTACTTATATTTCTCCATTGATTGTTAATAAAATGTGTTTCATTGTTATCCAAAACACAAACAGGCAAACATAATCCAACTAAAGTAACACAAACAATTGTACTGGTAATGTATTTACATGTAAGCATCAACAGCAGTGCGGAAAAGAAAAGTAAGTAAAAGTCTGTCTAATGACTTTTCCAAGAGTTATTCAACAAAAGGGTTTACATAGGAGACGTGATTGGAAAAATGATTTTACTGGAACCTTGCCCATTATATAAAGACACACAAAGCCTCGTTACTGTGTAGTCAATTGTTCTTAAAAATTATGTGTGTGAAACATGCAGCAAGATAAAAAATTTAGCATTTTAAGCCTCCTTTATATGATCGTGTTTCAGTACATGTGGTATCCATTTTTGTCAAGGATACCACATGTACTAATTATAAATAGAGTTGAGCAGATCGATTATAATTCGGGTCAGACGGATCCGGATCGGGTTGCCGGCGAAGTCCGGATCCGATATCCGCGGCGAGAGAGAGCGAGAGAAAGAGAGGAAAAAAAAAAAAATTTCCCGGATCCGGATCGTGCACCCCGAATCCCGGGTACTGGTCGGACTCGGATCGGACTCTCGAACCGTGCGGATACGGATTTTGCCGATCCAGATCCGCTCAACACTAATTATAAACTATGGTGCTACTCACATGTCCGTGCTTTTATAGATACTGTGTGTCTGTGCCAAGGTCAATACAAGCCTATGAGTCCCTGAAAAACATGTACAACGCTGTACTTATTGCAACATTGCAAAGTATAGGTGAAGCTATGCAATTTCTTTAGCCATTTGTGAAAACCACCGATGACAACTGATGGTAAAAAGAAACACATTGATGACACACTGATCCAAAACACTGGTACCACTGGTACCATTTTGTCATGTACGTCTCTTAAACGGAGATGTGACAGAGTCCTTAGAAAGATAAATTAAGCTAGAAAAAGCTACGAAATTGTTACTAAAGAGTTTTGTATACATCGCTCCAAATAGATAAATTGACTACCAATGAAGAAAACCTAAGACAAGTGCTACTTTGAATCAGAAAGGTTGTGATCACACCAATAGCACACTTGCCAATCCTCAAAGAGGTGTAAAAAAAAAAAAGAAAGGTAACAACAAAGCTCACAACTATACAAATGCAAAAATTAACTGTGCATGTGTTTACTACTGGAGAAACATATTGTCCAAAAGATAGATGGACACCATGAAGATGGACCCCATGGACAGCATGAAGAAAGTAGCTGCTGTCAAAAAAACAAATCAAAAAACATATCAGCTTGCCTTTAAATTTGCCAAAGGCTTCCGCAATGTTACTAGGAAAATTTTCTATGTGTATGAGACAAAGGTGGGATGTTTTATCATAAACGCACAATATCATATTTGGTGGAAAAATTGTATAATGACACCAAAAAGTCAACTCCACTGTAAAAGAAAAGAACCCGAGCACCGACCCCATAGTTCTCAGGGAACTCCAGGTAATAATCCGGGACCGGCCACGCGGGTAATAAAAAATAAAACAAAAGAAAAAAGAAAGAAAATAAGAATAAAGGAAGCGCTTCATAGTTAACAGTCTTCGCGCAGTTGTTCACTGCTTTTGGGGCCACTCATTATCCTTCACACATACTCACTGCTTCCGCCATCCACCGGCAGTCCCCATGTCTCTGATTAGTTGCAGTCAGAGAGCGCCCCCACTCTGTGCGACAGTGTATCTGACTGCAACCAAATGGAGGCACTGTCTGCGTCTAGATTGGTGTAAAAACAAATCTAAAAATTGGCGTAGTGTCCCACCATATTATGAAATCCAGCCATGATAAAGCATATGGCTACAGGCTGCAGCCCTCAGCTGTGCACGTTATCTTGGCTATGTATGAAAATAAGAAGGACCACATGTGGCATTTTAAAATTTAAATAAATAATTTTAAAAAACGGTATGCGGTCCCCCCCAATTTTGATTTCCAGTCACGATAAAGCAGACAGCTGGGAGCTGGTAATCTCAGGCTGGGGAGACCCATCCCTATTGCAACAACCCAGCCTAAAAATAGCAGCCTGCAGCTGTCCAGGATTGTCGTATCCTTACCCGGCTCATCCCGATTGCCCTAGTGCAGTGGCAATTGGGGTAATAAGGGGTTAAGAAAAGCTCACAGCTGCCAGTAAGCCCTAGATTAGTAATGGGAGGCGTCTGAGACCCCCATTAGTATTTTATTGCACTAATCAATAGCAGTAGTCTATTGTTGCCAAATCTTTGCTTGAATAGTGCTCGCTCTGTTCTGAGCCCTGCCGTGCGCCCAAACAGTAAATTTCCACCACATATGGCGTATTTGTAAACTCAGTAGAAATTGCACAACAATTACCCTTATGAAAATGAAGAATTTGGGGCTAAAGCAACATGTTTGTGGGAAAAAAAAACATTTTTTATTTTTCACGGCTCAACATTAAAACATTCTGTGAAGCACCTTTGGGTCTGAGGTGCTCACCACTCCTCTAGATAAATTCGTTGAGGGGTGTATTTTCCAAAATGGGGTCACATATGGGGGGTTTCTACTGTTTAGGCACATCAGAGGCACTGCAAATGTGATATGGCATCTATCTATTTCAGCCAAGGTCAAATGATACGCCTTGCCTGCCAAGCCCTGACGTGTTCCCAAACAGTAGTTTTTCACCACGTATGGGGTATCAGCGTATTCAGTAGAAATTGCAAAATAAATTGTATGATTTATTTTCTGTTCTTCTTGTGAAAATGCAAAATTTGAGGCAACAAACATTTTTGTGGGAAAAAGTAACAATTTCATTTTTTCCTTCCACATTGCTTTAATTTCTGTGAAGCACTGGAAGAGTTAATAAACTTCTTGAATGTTGCTTTCAGCACTTTGAGGGGTGCAGTTTTTAAAAATGGTGTAACTTTGGGGTATTTTCTGTCCCATAGGTCTCTCAAAGTTACTTCAAATGTGATGTGGTCCCTAAAAGAATGACTTTATAAATTTTCTTGCAAAAATGAGAAACTGCTGATGAACTTTTAACCCTTCTAACTTCCTAAAAATAAAAAATTAGGTTTCAAAAATGATGGTGATATAAAATAGACATGTGGGAAGAAGGGAATTTTGTTACTTACCGTAAATTCCTTTTCTTCTAGCTCTTATTGGGAGACCCAGACGATTGGGGTATAGCTACTGCCCTCCGGAGGCCACACAAAGCACTACACTAAAAAGTGCAAGGCCCCTCCCCTTCTGGCTATACCCCCCCGTGGTATCACGGGTTCTCCAGTTTTAGTGCCAAAGCAAGAAGGAGGAAGCCAATAACTGGTTTAAACAAATTAACTCCGAATAACGTCGGAGAACTGAAAAACCGTTCAACATGAACAACATGTGTACCCGCAAACAACAAAAAAATCCCGAAGGACAACAGGGCGGGTGCTGGGTCTCCCAATAAGAGCTAGAAGAAAAGGAATTTACGGTAAGTAACAAAATTCCCTTCTTCTTCAGCGCTCTATTGGGAGACCCAGACGATTGGGACGTCCAAAAGCTGTCCCTGGGTGGGTAAAGAGATACCTCATGTTAGAGCTGCAAAACAGCCCTCCCCTACGGGGATGTCACTGCCACCTGCAGGACTCTTCTACCTAAGCTGGCATCCGCCGAAGCATAGGTATGCACCTGATAATGTTTGGTGAAAGTGTGCAGACTCGACCAGGTAGCTGCCTGGCACACCTGTTGAGCCGAAGCCTGGTGTCGTAATGCCCAGGACGCACCCACGGCTCTGGTTGAGTGGGCTTTTAGCCCTGAAGGAACCGGAAGCCCCGCAGAACGGTAGGCCTCTAGAATTGGTTCTTTGATCCATCGAGCCAGGGTGGCTTTAGAAGCCTGCAACCCCTTGCGCGGACCAGCGACAAGGACAAAAAGTGCATCGGAACGGCGCATGGGCGCCGTGCGGGAAATGTAGATTCTGAGTGCTCTCACCAGATCCAGCAAACGTAAGTCCTTTTCATACCGGTGAACCGGATGAGGACAAAAGGAAGGCAAGGATATATCCTGATTAAGATGAAACGAGGAGACGACCTTAGGGAGAAACTCCGGAATGGGGCGCAGCACTACCTTGTCCTGGTGGAACACCAGGAAGGGAGCCTTGGATATCAGAGCTGCCAGCTCCGACACTCGCCGAAGCGATGTGATCGCAACAAGAAACGCCACCTTCTGTGACAGGCGAGAAAAGGAAACTTCCTTCAGAGGCTCGAAAGGCGGCTTCTGGAGAGCAACCAGAACCCTGTTCAGATCCCATGGATCTAACGGCCGCTTGTACGGGGGCACAATATGACAGACCCCCTGCAGGAACGTGCGCACCTTAGGAAGACGTGCTAGACGCTTCTGAAAAAACACGGATAGTGCCGATACTTGCCCTTTAAGGGAGTTGAGCGACAAGCCCTTTTCTAACCCCGATTGCAGGAAAGAAAGAAAAGTGGGCAATGCAAATGGCCAGGGAGACACTCCCTGAGCGGAACACCAGGATAAGAAAATCTTCCACGTTCTGTGGTAGATCTTAGCAGAAGTCGACTTTCTAGCCTGTCTCATTGTGGCTACAACTCCTTGGGATAATCCTGCAGACGCTAGGATCCAGGACTCAATGGCCACACAGTCAGGTTCAGGGCCGCAGAATTCTGATGGAAAAACGGCCTTTGGGACAGTAAGTCTGGTCGGTCTGGCAGTGACCACGGTCGACCGACCGTGAGATGCCACAGATCCGGATACCACGATCTCCTCGGCCAGTCTGGGGCGACGAGTATGACGCGGCTGCAATCGGATCTGATCTTGCGTAACACTCTGGGCAAGAGTGCCAGAGGTGGGAAGACGTATGGGAGCCGGAACTGCGACCAATCTTGAACTAATGCGTCTGCCGCCAGAGCTCTTTGATCGCGCGACCTCGCCATGAATGCCGGGACCTTGTTGTTGTGCCGGGACGCCATTAGGTCGACGTCCGGCACTCCCCATCGGCGACAGATTTCCTGAAACACGTCCGGGTGAAGGGACCACTCCCCTGCGTCCATGCCCTGGCGACTGAGGAAGTCTGCTTCCCAATTTTCTACGCCTGGGATGTGAACCGCGGATATGGTGGATGCTGTGTCCTCCACCCACATTAGAATGCGCCGGACTTCTTGGAATGCTTGCCGACTGCGCGTCCCTCCTTGGTGGTTGATGTATGCCACCGCTGTGGAGTTGTCCGACTGGATTCGGATCTGCTTTCCTTCCAGCCACTGTTGGAAGGCCAGTAGGGCAAGATACACTGCCCTGATTTCCAGAACATTGATCTGAAGGGTGGACTCCTGCGGAGTCCACGTCCCCTGGGCCCTGTGGTGGAGAAACACTGCTCCCTACCCTGACAGACTCGCATCTGTCGTGACCACTGCCCAGGATGGGGGCAGGAAGGATCTTCCCTGAGACAATGAGGTGGGAAGGAGCCACCATTGTAGAGAGTCCTTGGCCGTCTGGGAAAGAGAGACTTTCCTGTCCAGGGACGTTGACTTCCCGTCCCATTGGCGGAGAATGTCCCATTGAAGTGGGCGCAGATGAAACTGCGCAAAGGGAACTGCTTCCATGGCTGCCACCATCTTCCCGAGGAAGTGCATGAGGCGCCGTAAGGGGTGCGACTGGCCTTGAAGGAGGGATTGCACCCCTGTCTGTAGGGACCGCTGCTTGTTCAGCGGAAGCTTCACTCTCGCTGCTCGAGTATGAAACTCCATGCCAAGATACGTTAGCGACTGTGACGGTGACAGATTCGACTTTGGAAAGTTGATGATCCATCCGAACGTCTGTAGAGTCTCCAGCGTAGCATGTAGACTGAGTTGGCATGCCTCTTGAGAGGGTGCCTTGACAAGTAGATCGTCCCTGAGAGTGCAAGACTGCTACCACCGCCGCCATGACCTTGGTGAAGACCCGGGGGGCTGTCGCCAGACCGAATGGCAGAGCTACGAACTGAAGATGGTCGTTTCCTATCACAAAACGTAGAAAACGTTGATGTTCTGTAGCAATTGGCACGTGGAGATAAGCATCTTTGATGTCTATTGAGGCAAGGAAGTCTCCTTGAGACATTGAGGCAACGACAGAGCGGAGGGTTTCCATCCGGAACCGTCTGGCGTGCACATGTTTGTTGAGCAGCTTTAGATCCAGAACAGGACGGAACGAGCCGTCCTTTTTTGGAACCACAAAGAGATTGGAGTAAAACCCCCGCCCTTGTTCCTGAGGCGGTACAGGAACCACTACTCCTTCCGCTCTTAGGGAGTCCACCGCCTGCAGCAGGGCATCTGCTCGGTCTGGATGTGGGGAGGTTCTGAAGAACCGAGCTGGAGGACGAGAACTGAACTCGATTCTGTACCCGCGAGACAAAATGTTTGTCACCCACCGGTCTTTGACCTGTGACATCCAAATGTCGGAAAAGCGGGAGAGCCTGCCCCCGACCGGCGATGCGGAGGGGGGGGGCTGGAAGTCATGAGGTAGTCGCTTTGGAAGCGGTTCCTCCATTTGCTTTCTTGGGGCGTGCGTGAGCCCGCCAGGAATCTGAGACTCTTTGCGTCCTCTGAGTCCCTTTGGACGAGGAGAATTGTGTCTTGCCCGAACCTCGAAAGGACTGAAACCTCTGCTGCCATTTTTTCTGCTGAGGTTTGCTTGATCTGGGCTGGGGTAAGGAAGAGTCTTTACCCTTGGACTGTTTAATGATGTCAGCCAATGGCTCGCCAAACAGTCTATCTCTAGATAAAGGCAAGCTGGTTAAACATTTTTTGGAACCAGCATCTGCTTTCCAGTCCTTTAACCACAAGGCTCTGCGCAAAACTACCGAATTGGCGGACGCCATTGAGGTGCGGCTGGTAGATTCTAGGACCGCATTGATAGCGTAAGACGCAAACGCAGACATCTGCGAGGTAAGGGACGCCACTTGCGGCACCGCTGGATGTATGATAGCATCCACTTTTGCCAACCCAGCTGAAATAGCTTGGAGTGCCCATACGGCTGCGAATGCTGGAGCAAACGACGCGCCGATAGCTTCATAGACAGATTTTAACCAAAGGTCCATCTGTCTGTCATTGGCATCCTTAAGTGAAGCGCCATCCTCCACTGCAACTATGGATCTAGCTGCAAGTTTGGAAATCGGGGGGTCTACTTTTGGACACTGGGTCCAGCGCTTGACCACATCAGGGGGGAAAGGAAAACGTGTATCCTTAGAACGTTTAGAGAAACGCCTTTCTGGATGAGCGTCGTGTTTCTGGATTGACTCTCTGAAGTCAGAGTGATCCAAGAAAGCACTCAATTTACGCTTGGGATAGAGGAAACGAAACTTCTCCTGCTCTGCAGCTGCCTCCTCTGCAGAAGGAACTGGGGGAGAAATATCCAACAGTCTATTGATGGCTGAGATAAGCTCGTTTACCATGGCGTCCCCATCCGGGGTATCCAGATTGAGAGGGGTTCCAGGATAAGACTCCTGATCACTCTCTTCAGACGCATCACAGGGCGACTGATTGCGCTGAGACCCTGAGCAGTGTGATGACGTTGAGGGTCTTTCCCAGCGAGCTCGCTTAGGGTGGCTGGGGCTATCATCTGAGTCATAATACTCAGCCTGGGAAGCCGGGGACCCCCTTGCAGTCTGGATTAATTCCAACTGAGGGGGATTAGAGGACAGAGACCTCGCCGTGTCCATAGACTGAGCCCCAGTCATGGATTGCAAAGTTTCAAGGATTTTTGCCATAGTCACAGACATTCCATCAGCAAAAACTGCAAAGTCTGTCCCTGACACCGGGGCAGGACTTACAAGCGTCTCAGCCTGGGTCACTACCCCTCCGGACTCCGGCTGGCGAAGCAGCACCGGATCTGAGCATTGCACACAATGGGGGTCTTTGGAACCTGCTGGTAGAGCAGCCCCACATGCAGCACACGCAGTGTACACAGCCCTAGCCTTGGCAGCCTTGCGTTTTGTGGATGACATGTTGCTGCCTCCTCAGAGCGATCTGGGGTATCCAGCCAGGAAGCGACCTCACAGTGCAAAAAATAAATAAATATATATATCTGGTGACACAGTACACCAATACACACTGAGGCACTAGAGGGGCCAGCTGAAATGCCGCTTACCGCCCGCTTAAGAGCGGGTGTGTGGTCGCCAAAAGCCCCCTAGTCCAGGTCTCCCAGAGCCTTGCGTCCTTCCTCCAGCCAGACTGCATGTAATGGCTGCCGGCGTCCTGGGAGAGGAGGGGGGGCGGGCCCTGGGCGTTCCTGGCTAAGAGCGGGAAGCCTGCTTCCCTCTGTGCCTAGTGAAAGGGCTGGAGCATGTAAATCAGGCTCCAGCCCTCGTCGCTGCTGCGAAACAGCGTCTCTCCCCTACCCTGATTGACAGGGTGGGGGCGGGAACGAAGCGGAGCTAGGCCGCAAAAAGCCGGGGACTGGATTTATAAACGCCGCCGCCGTAAAAGCGCGGTCGGCGTGTCCCCGGCGCACTACAAGTCACAGCAGCGCCGCCGGTCCAGTGGGGGTCGGCGCTGCGTTCCCACAACACAAAAGTCCCCCAGTAAACTGCAGGAACACCAACTCAATCGTTACGGTCCCCGGCGCACTACAACACCCAGCCAGCCCGGAGTGTGTCTGTGCCTGCCGGGGACACAGAGTACCTGTATGATGCAGGGCCATGTCCCTGATTGTACTCCTGCTCCGTATCCATCAGGTGCTATGGGTCTGTGGATGGAGCCCGGCGTCAGAGCTTAGAGGCCGGCAGGATCCCACTTCCACAGAGCCCTACAAGGGGATGTGGAAGGAAAACAGCATGTGGGGCTCCAGCCCCTGTACCAGCAATAGGTACCTCAACCTTACAACACCATCCACGGGTGAGAAGGGAGCATGCTGGGGGCCCTATATGGGCCCTCTTTTCTTCCATCCGAAATAGTCAGCAGCTACTGCTGACTAAAATCTGTGGAGCCATGCGTGGATGTCTGACCTCCTTCGCACAAAGCTTGAAAACTGGAGAACCCGTGATACCACGGGGGGGTATAGCCAGAAGGGGAGGGGCCTTGCACTTTTTAGTGTAGTGCTTTGTGTGGCCTCCGGAGGGCAGTAGCTATACCCCAATCGTCTGGGTCTCCCAATAGAGCGCTGAAGAAATGTTATGTATTAACTATTTTGTGTGATATAACTGTCTGGTTTAAAGGTAAAATTCTGATATTTTTGCAAATAAACGTAAACATTAGGAAGGTTGAACTAGATGGACCAAGGCTTTTTTTCAACCTAAGTAACTATGTAAAAAAAATGATTGACCTAAATTTACCACTATCACAAAGTACAATATTACTGAACTTGAAAGGGTTTAGAGGCGGGCTACTAAAATAATAAATGGAGTGGGTGCATTACAATACACGGAAAGGTTATCAAAATTAGGTCTATTTACTCTAGAAAAGAGAAGACTTAGGGGAGACCTAATAAATATGTACAAGTATATCAGAGGGCCATATAGAGATCTCTCCCATGATCTGTTTGTACCAAGGACTATGACAAGAACAAGGGGGCATTCTCTTCAATTGGAGGAAAGAAAATTCCTTCATCAGCATAGAAGAGGGTTCTTCACGGTAAAAGCAGTGAGGCTCTGGAACTCTCTTCCTGAGGAAGTGGTGATGGCCAACTCACTGAATGAATTTAAGAGAGGAATGGATGCTTTTCTTGATAGCAAAAGTATAGAAGGTTATAAATAGCATAATGTTACAGGTAGATAGAAGAGCGAACAAGATAGAGGAATGGGTGGGCTGCAATACCAAGACAGGTTATTAAACTTGGGGTTATTTAGTTTGGAGAAACAAAGGCTTAGGGGGGATCTAATCACAATGTATAAACATATGAGGGGACAGTACAGAGACCTTTCCAAAGATCTCTTTACATCTAGGCCTGCGACTGGAACACGGGAGCATCTGCTACGTCTCGAGGAAAGAAGGTTTAATCATAATCACAGACGAGGATTCTTTACTGTACGAGCAGTGAGACTGTGGAACTCTCTGCCGCATGATGTTGTAATGAGTGATTCACTACTAACATTTAAGCAGAGCCTGGATGCCTTTCTTGAAAAATATAATATTACCAGTTATGTATATTAGATTTTATGACAGGGTGTTGATCCAGGGAACTAACATTAAGGAATAACGTTTGGAACTCCATTCTATAGTCACTGGTGTGCATACCTTATCTCCCCATAGTGATGTTTTTTAGGTTTTTTGCACCCAGTTCAGACATAGAATGGAGTTCCAAACGTTATTCCTTAATGTTAGTAGTTTTTCGTTTGTGAACCCTCCCCACACACACCTATTGCCAATCCACATCGTATATATAGCCTGGGTCTCAGCGTCCCATACACGGTAAGTTTTTTAACTGCATGAGAGGACACACACAAGCTAGGGACCCCAACGTAGAGAAATACTTTGGCGTAGTGTTGGGGCTCTTCTGCATTGATCAATTCAGTAGCTAAATTTCTCTTTATTCATATATTCATGGCAGTAATGCAGGTTCCATTTTTCACATTTCATTCTTACAAATAGCTATTGAATTTTTCATGTCAGTATTCACACAGCAGTTTCTGCTATTCCATGTATTCCCCTTCCATAGTCACTGGTGTGCATACCTTATCTCCCCATAGTGATGTTTTTTAGGTTTTTTGCACCCAGTTCAGACATAGAATGGAGTTCCAAACGTTATTCCTTAATGTTAGTAGTTTTTCGTTTGTGAACCCTCCCCACACACACCTATTGCCAATCCACATCGTATATATAGCCTGGGTCTCAGCGTCCCATACACGGTAAGTTTTTTAACTGCATGAGAGGACACACACAAGCTAGGGACCCCAACGTAGAGAAATACTTTGGCGTAGTGTTGGGGCTCTTCTGCATTGATCAATTCAGTAGCTAAATTTCTCTTTATTCATATATTCATGGCAGTAATGCAGGTTCCATTTTTCACATTTCATTCTTACAAATAGCTATTGAATTTTTCATGTCAGTATTCACACAGCAGTTTCTGCTATTCCATGTATTCCCCTTCCATAGTCACTGGTGTGCATACCTTATCTCCCCATATAGATCCAGGGAACTAGTCTGATTGCCGTATGTGGAGTCAGGAAGGAATTTTTTTCCCCATTGGAGCTTATTTGACACATTGTTTTTTTTTTGCCTTCCTCTGGATCAACATGTTAGGCTACGGGTTGAACTAGATGGACTTAGAGTCTCCCTTCAACCTTAAAAACTATGAAACTATGAAATAAGTCACGAAAAAATGGTCTCAGAATCACAGGGATCCGTTGAAGTGTTCCCGAGTTATTATATAATAAAGTGACATTGGTCAAATTGTATAATCATGAAGGTGAAAATAGGCTGGGGTTAAAGGGGTTAACCATTGCTACTGATGTAACTAAATCTATGTTTAACAGAGTAATTCTAAAGGGCTTACATACTTTTTTACAACTTTACATAAAAAGTAACTTTATAGTCTACTTGTTGTTTGCAAGAAAAATGAAGATGACAGAAGATGAATATCCACGTAAAGAAGAACACCTTCATTAGATTATGTCGTCATATGAATAATATTAGTTCCTTTGTGCATCAGTAAAGGAAAGTCCAACGAAGTAAAGAAATAAAGCTTAATGAAATCTGTGCAAACATGCTGAAAAATACCAGCTTAAGATGTCCTGCTGAAAACAGGTGATATGATAGCAAACAAATAAATCATCTTTTACAGTGAACATTCCATATCTAATAGAAGCTACTGCAATTTATACTCAATTTATGTTGCTAAGCTACAATAGGATATGAGAAGCACAATCCCTATGTCCTTAAGTGAAAATCCCCTGCTGTGCAACATATAAAAATCTTGACAAAGAAAAAATAAATCACATTAAAAGAATCAACATAAAAAAACACTAAGACTCTTTAACTCCAAGTCCAAATCCTCTGAAATGTGTCCTTTGACGGCTTACCATCAAAAACCTATTCATTACTAAAACATCCTTCTCACTTGATTGCCATCATGACTCATTACACTGCCAAACGTGAAGACACAAACTAATTTGTGCAGATGTGATTGGAAAGAGTATTAGACCAATTAACCTGAATCTCCCTTGTTTGCATGTACAACTTAACGGCTATTGTTTTATCTCTTCTCTATGCAGTTATGACAGAATAATGAATAATTGTGAGTAAATGAGACTCTTATCTATGTCATTAGTGAGCTTTAGGTATTTAAATACAAATGTATACATAGCTGTAACAGCTCGTACATGTGATCCTGGCTAGATAGACTAGAAACACTATAATCCTGATAGGAACACAAAAATTCTAACAATAATTGGAAAGTAAATTGTAAAAATGAGGAATACATATAATTCTCATTTTTAAAATTTAATTTCTAACTCCTCTTAGAATGATATATATATATATATATATATATATATATATATATATATATATATATATATATACAGTACAGACCAAAAGTTTGGACACAGCTTTTCATTCAAAGAGTTTTCTCTATTTTCAGGACTCTGAAAATTGTAGATTCATATTGAAGGCATCAAAACCATGAATTAAAACATGTGGAATAAAAGACTTAAAAAAGTGTGAAACAACTGAAAATATGACTTATATTCTAGGTTCTTCAAAGTAGCCACCTTTTTCTTTCATTACTACTTTGCACACTCTTGGCATTCTCTTGATGAGCTTCAAGAGGTAGTCACCGGAAATGGTTTTCCAACAGTCTTGAAGGAGTTCCCAAAGATGCTTAGCACTTTTTTTCCCTTTTGCTTTCACTCTGCGGTCCAGCTCACCCCAAAGCATCTCGATTGGGTTCAGGTCGGGTGACCTGGTCACAGCCTGGAGGTGTGTTTGGGGTCATTGTCCTGTTGAAAAATAAATGATGGTCCAACAAAACGCAAACCGGATGGAATTGCACGCCACTGCAAGATGCTGTGGTAGGCATGTTGGTTCAGTATGCCTTCAATTTTGAGTAAATCCCCAACAGTGTCACCAGCAAAGCACCCCCACACCAACACATTTCCTCCTCCATGCTTCACGGTGGGAACCAGCCATGTAGAGTCCATTCGTTCACTTTTTCTACAAAGACACGGTGGTTGGATCCAAAGATCTCAAATTTGGACTCATCAGACCTAAGCACAGATTTCCACTGGTCTAATGTCCATTCCTTGTGTTCTTTAGCCCAAACAAGTCCCTTCTGCTTGTTGCCTGTCCTTAGCAGTGGTTTCCTAGCAGGTATTTTACCATGAAGGCCTGCTGCACAAAGTCTTCTCTTAAACAGTTTTTCTAGAGCTGAGAAGGTGTGTCCAAACTTTTGGTCTGTACTGTGTGTGTGTATATATATAGATATATATATCTATATATATAATTGCCTTATTCTGTCTGTCTGTCTGTCTGTCTGTCTTGCTCCAAAATTGTGCCCCCACACGGATTGGCCGGCCGCTCGCCCAGGCTCTGCCCCCCCACAGATTGGCCTCTCGCCCCGGCACCCTGCAGGCATTGGCAACTCGGCCACGCCCCGCCCCCCTCACGCAATGCACGCTAGCTCTGGTCCCGCCCCCCCCCGCATTCCCCGAACCGACACTGTCACGGAGCCACGACTACCAGGTGAGTACTGTACCCCTGGGAGCCCACATCAGCGTATGCCGCCAAACCAGCCGACACATACCCTCGCATTGCTGGGGCTGGCCGGCGTATGCTGGTGTGGGCTCCCGTGCGAGCGGGGGACGAGATACGCTGGTAACCATGGTAGCATAGTCACCAGCGCATCAAGGTCCTGCAGCAGCGGAAAATACACACACGCACACACATAACAGCACACACACACACATACACACACACACATCAGATCACACTCACTCTCACACACACCTCACACACACATCACATCGCATCCACACACTCACAACATCCTGGGATATCGCTTGCTTCTCGGCGGCGATATTGTGCTGTGAGCTTCCAGGACCTGCCGGAGGATCACATGGCCAGAAGCATGTGGTATCTCCGGATGTTGTGAGTATAAGCGCGTATGTGCAATATCGTCAATGTGTGTGTGTGTGAGTGTATGCGATCGGGTGTGTGTAAGTGTATGCGATCGGGTGTGTGTGGGTGTGTGTGAGTGTATGCGATCGGGTGTGTGTGGGTGTGTGTGAGTGTATGCGATCGGATCTGTGAGTGTCGGCAGAGGAGCACGGCGTGCTGGAGGAGGCTGGGAGGAGAGAGGCTGATCCTGGGGAAGGCTGGGATGGGGAGGCTGAGAGAAGAGAGGCTGATGCTGGGGGAGGCTGAGGCTGGGGTAGGCTGGGAGGAGAGAGGCTGATGCTGGGGACCGAAAAGGCATCAGCTGGGGACAGAAAAGGCTGATGCTGGGAGGAGAGAGGCTGATGCTGGGATGAGAGAGTCTGATGCTGGGATGAGAGAGGCTGATGCTGGGAGGAGAGAGGCTGATGCTGGGAGGAGAGAGGCTGATGCTGGGAGGAGAGAGGCTGATGCTGGGAGGAGAGAGGCTGATGCTGGGAGGAGAGAGGCTGATGCTGGGATGAGAGAGGCTGATGCTGGGAGGAGAGAGGCTGATGCTGGGAGGAGAGAGGCTGATGCTGGGAGGAGAGAGGCTGATGCTGGGAGGAGAGAGGCTGATGCTGGGAGGAGAGAGGCTGATGCTGGGGACAGAGAGGCTGATGCTGGGGGAGGCTGAGGCTGGGGTAGGCTGGGAGGAGAGAGGCTGATGCTGGGAGGAGAGAGGCTGATGCTGGGAGGAGAGAGGCTGATGCTGGGAGGAGAGAGGCTGATGCTGGGAGGAGAGAGGCTGATGCTGGGATGAGAGAGGCTGATGCTGGGATGAGAGAGGCTGATGCTGGGGACAGAGAGGCTGATGCTGGGAGGAGAGAGGCTGATGCTGGGAGGAGAGAGGCTGATGCTGGGATGAGAGAGGCTGATGCTGGGGACAGAGAGGCTGATTCTGGGAGGAGAGAGGCTGATGCTGGGATGAGAGAGGCTGATGCTGGGGACAGAGAGGCTGATGCTGGGAGGAGAGAGGCTGATGCTGGGATGAGAGAGGCTGATGCTGGGAGGAGAGAGGCTGATGCTGGGATGAGAGAAGCTGATGCTGGGATGAGAGAGGCTGATGCTGGGGACAGAGAGGCTGATGCTGGGATGAGAGAGGCTGATGCTGCGGGCAGAGAGGCTGATGCTGGGACGAGAGAGGCTGATGCTGGGATGAGAGAGGCTGATGCTGCGGGCAGAGAGGCTGATGCTGTGGGTAGAGAGGCTGATGCTGGTGCAGCATGGGGGATGGAGCACGATGGGGGGTGCGCAGCATGGGGGATGGAGCACGTTTGGGAGTGCGCAGCATGGCGCATGGAGCACGTTTGGGAGTGCGCAGCATGGCGGATGGACCACGTTTGGGAGTGCGCAGCATGGCGGATGGAGCACGTTTGGGAGTGCGCAGCATGGCGGATGGAGCACGTTTGGGAGTGCGCAGCATGGCGGATGGACCACGTTTGGGAGTGCGCAGCATGGCTGATGGAGCACGTTTGGGAGTGCGCAGCATGGGGGATGCAGCACGATGGGGAGTGCGGAGTATGGCGGATGGAGCACGTTTGGGAGTGCGCAGCATGGCGGATGGACCACGTTTGGGAGTGCGCAGCATGGCGGATGGAGCACGTTTGGGAATGCGCAGCATGGGAGATGGAGCACGATGGGGGGTGCGCAGCATAGGGGATGGAGCACGATGGGGAGTGCGCTGCATGGCGGATGGAGCACGTTTGGGAGTGCGCAGCATGGCGGATGGAGCACGTTTGGGAGTGCGCAGCATGGCGGATGGAGCACGTTTGGGAGTGCGCAGCATGGGAGATGGAGCACGATGGGGGGTGCGCAGCATAGGGGATGGAGCACGATGGGGAGTGCGCTGCATGGGGGATGGAGCATGATGGGGAGTGCGGAGTATGGCGGATGGAGCACGTTTGGGAGTGCGCAGCATGGCGGATGGAACACGTTTGGGAGTGCGCAGCATGGCGGATGGAGCACGTTTGGGAGTGCGCAGCATGGGAGATGGAGCACGATGGGGGGTGCGCAGCATAGGGGATGGAGCACGATGGGGAGTACGCTGCATGGGGATGGAGCACGATGGGGAGTGCGCTGCATGGGGGATGGAGCACGATGGCAAGTGCACACCTCCCCCCAACACACACACACGCGCGCGTGCGCACTGCACAACACACCACACACACACTGGGAACCACAAACAACTGCCCTACACAGATACCCACACACACACACACAGACAACGCTGCACACACAAATATACGCACATACCGCACAACACACATTGCACAAAACATACCTCCCCCCAAAACACACCACACACACACAAACCGCGCAACACACACACAACGCTACAGACACACAGTGCTCCACAAACAACGCAACACACGCAACACACATACAACACCGCTCTCACCCCCCGTCACACCCAGACAACACCCAGAACATGTACAGCGCCCTACACAAACACTTGGTAACTACACACAACAACATCTATATATATATATATATATATATATAACAAAAATCATACATGAACTACACAATACGTAAATTCTAAAATACCCGATGCGTAGAATCGGGCCACCTTCTAGTATATATATATATATGCATATATTATATATATATATATATATATATATATATATATATATATATATATATATATATATATATATATATCTATATATATATATAATTAGCTGTACCACACGGCTTCGCCCGGGTTAATAACTGTTAACAAAATAGAATGTATTAACAAAAATTTATTCTGCACACAAAAACCACAAAACAAATAGATAGAAATGTAATTATTAAAAGGCAAAAACTAAGCTAATAGAAGCATTTCACAACATATATTTCAACACCACAGATATTCCACACAGATTTAACTAAATTGGCCAAGTAATGTGCTCTGTCTGTCTATTTCCAGGTCTGTCTCTTTCCAGGTCTGTCTCTTTCCAGGTCTGTCTCTTTCCCCGTCTGTCTCTTTCCCCGTCTGTCTCTTTCCCCGTCTGTCTCTTTCCCCGTCTGCCTGTCTCTTTTTTGTCTGTCTCTATCTCTGTTTCTTTTCCCATCTGTCTCTTTCTAGGTCTGTCTCTTTCCCAGGTCTGTCTCTTTCCCAGTCTGTCTCCCCGTCTTTTTGTCTGTGTCTTTACCTGTCTGTCTCTTTCCTTGTCTGCCTGTCTCTGTCTGTCTCTTTCCTTGTCTGTCTCAATTTCTCTGTCTCTTTCCCCGTCTGTCTCTATCAAGATCTGTGTCTTTCCCCATCTATCTTTGTCTGTCTCTCTAGCTGTCTCCTCCTTCCCTGTCTAACTGTCTCTGTCCCTGTCTGCATGTCTGTCTGTCTCTTTCCCCATCTGTCTCTTTCCAGGTCAGTCTCTTTCCAGGTCAGTCTCTTTCCAGGTCAGTCTCTTTCCAGGTCAGTCTCTTTCCAGGTCAGTCTCTTTCCAGGTCAGTCTCTTTCCAGGTCTGTCTCTTTCCAGGTCTCTCTTTCCAGGTCTGTCTCTTTCCAGGTCTGTCTCTTTCCAGGTCTGTCTCTTTCACCATCTGTCTCTGTCTGTCTCTTTCCCTGTCTGCATCTATCTCTCTCTTTCCCTGTCTGTCTCTCTCTATTCGTCTCCCCACCGACATCTTATTACCTCACATATAAGCTTCTTATACTACGAATGTCTTTTTTTCCTATAGCAACTAATCACACCTCCTACTAATAACCTGTAGTTCCAGGCTCCATTTACTTTAATGGAGGCATGTTTTTTGGAGAGTAACTGTAAAGCGCGGGGTTACATTTTCCTGTCAAAACATAGTCTACGACGTTCCCTGGGTCACATGAGGTGTCTGTGCAAAATTTTGTGATTGTAAATGCGACGGTGCGGATACACTTTTCGTTTCACTTTTTCCCCATTATGTAGATAGGGGCAAAATTGATTGGTAAATTGGAACGCGTGGGGTTAAAATTTTGCCTCACAACATAGCCTATGATGCTCTCGGGGTCCAGACGTGTGAGTGTGCAAATTTTGTGGCTGTAGCTGGGACGGTGCAGATGCCAATCCTGGACATACACACATACATACATACACACATTCAGCTTTATATATTATATATATATATATATATATATATATATATATATATATATATATACAGAATATACTGTATACAGACATATACATGGCGCACAGTGTTTGTAATGTATGTGCTAATATGATATACCACATTTAAATGGGTTGTCATTAGATCATCAATAGAAAATTGGTGAGGTTCTGTCTCTAAGCACCCCCGCTATTCATATATTATAAACTCTTGGAAGGTCAAATGCAAACATATTGAATGGAGCCTGCAATGTGCTTCTCCATTTTAATTATAGTGGCCACTGCCAGGTACTGCACAACATCTCCTATTCTTAAGGGAATAGGAGCATTTCTGCAATACCTGACCACCACCAGAGATTACTAAAGCTGTTCAGTGGTGGTGACTGGTGTTGGATCCCCCCAGATCTGTTACTCGTGAAGAGTATACCACCTGTTCTGCAATACATGGCAGCAACTTCTACATAATGGATATAGTTCTGTTCAATGGGCCTGTGACAACTTGGGCCCCAAGCGTATGGGGGGACATGCATCAGGTAGCGGGATTGAATCACACAAGAGCACTTATCACTTAAAATGTCCATGCGGTTTATTCAAGCCTGTCATAAGCTGCTGTTACAGTTCCTTTACACATATTTCAGCAACATGCCACTATCCCCAGTCGGTTCCAACAGGGAGTAAATCCACAAGGCTTCATACACACACAGGGTCTCTGTGCCGGTATCACATACCTTTACTCACTGACCCGGTCCGGTTCACTCCATGGAATCTAAATCTATTCCACCCAGGAGATTTAGCAGACTCCCCATACACGGACTCCAGTCAGTGTTGCACTGTTCTCAGAGGCTTCTTACACACAGCCTCCCACACTCCCCACATGGACTCACCATGTGCTCCACACATGATATCCTCCCAGGCACATCCCTGGGTGGGAGGCATGTGGATGGTCAGTCCCGCCCATTGCTTTTTGGGACTATGCCATGCATCTAGCCCTGAAACATGCTACCAAAAGACTTGTGGAACTACAATTCCCAGCAAAGAATCCAAGTTCATGGCCGAGGCTCTCTGCAACACACACCGGCCCCCTCCAAGGTTACCGAGTGCCATCTCACATACCCTCCCCCTCTGCCTAAAGCCGTTCGGCTTGGCACAAGTCATCACCCGATCAGAGAGCCCTCTCTGTTGACTGTCACCGGCAAGTCCAGAAACCTCATCTTTCAATACTGTCAAAGTCTTCTTTACCAACCCGGCACCATTAGACTCCGTCAACCCCTCTCTTAGAGTCACCGGTTGGTTAGACGTCCCCTGCCCCCAATGGTTATCACAGTAGTGTGAGTCACTTGCGCCTGTATTTAGTGTCTGGCCTGACTCTGTGACATCACATAAACTACAGGGCTTCTTGTCTGGGACCTTCTGCCTCAAATTACCGTGGCTTTACCATCTCTAAACCCATAGTGTCCTCTACCTACAGGATATCTCTGGTGGTCTCGCTGTTGGCGATTTTTCTCCTCACTTTTACTAATTGCAGGACAGACTCTCCATTTTTCTCTTCTTTCTACGCCTGTTCCAACTTTATTCCATTCACTATTTGCAGAACCCCTTCTGGTCCCTGTACATTGGGTTGAAGGCGGCTGATGTCTGCTGCATAATTGACGAATTTGCTCATTACATCGCAGTCTTTCTTGCCTTAACTGCTCTACTTCTCTTATATGGTTTACCCGATATTCAAGAAGAATCCTTAGGTTTCTAAGACTTTCCACTGTCCCGACAACGAACAACGGAACCATGCCATCTTCCTGGGGTATCTTGTCCTTGTTATCATCTGGGATTCTTAAACTTGTCACTCCAGACTTTCCACCATTTCCTGCATGACTTGTCCATTTTTTCCGATGACTTTTCTTACAAGAGCACTGGGTATCTGGATGACCTCTTTCACCAGACTCTGAGCTTTCCTCAGATACTCCAGCCGTCTAGCAGTTTCTTCATTCAGCAACCGGATCTTCTGCTTCATGCGCACACATCTGAAGTGCATGTCACTCAGGATAGCCACCCGCTTCACTGTGGTTTCAGTGGTGGACAATATAACTAACTGTGTAGCCTCTGGCGACCAGTACACTTTAAATGCTTCCACAGCCTTTCTAAACTCTGTATGCATGGACTCCCTGGTACATGCCTCTCTCAAGTCTTCCGGTACATCCACCATGCACTTGACCAAAGAAGTCTCATTCTTCTTTGCTGCCACCACATGACTGTCTTGTTGAACTTTCAGGGACAGCTCTCTTTGGGCTTCACCTGCTTCAACATGTTTGGCCAGGAGAGACACTTTTTGCTCCCTCTTTTCCAAGGCTACTTTATTCCTCATCTGTTACTCAACCAGGCTACCTCTGAGCTTAGATACTTCTTCTGTCAGCTCGTCTACTCTGTTCTCTACAGCCTGTCTCAGGAGCTTTTCTCGCTTCTGATGGGCTTTTATTATCTCCTTGAACCTTCTCATCTCGGGATTTTCATCTTCAGCCACCTCACAGCTAGGTGGCTCAACAGCTTGCTTTTTGTGGTCTGTGTGGACACTTGTTCCACCAGCATTCTCCAAGGTTTCTTCCTCTAAACTGCTCTCAAGGATATCTTTGCCTATAGCATCCTCACCACATCGACGATTATCTGTTTGCTTAGCAGATGGAGAAGACACTGCTTTCATCTCTGTGGCTGACTCCTTCTCAACCAAGACAATTTCTATGTCTTCCATCTCGGTCTTACTAGGCAGGTCATTCAGGCTCTCCGTTCTTGATGAGACCTCTGGTCCAGACTTCACCTCCTCACAGGCTCTTTTCACTTCTACAGCACAAGCTATCTCTTGGGTCTTCACTGCATTACCTTCAACTTTCTTGTGGTTCTCTGCAGTGTCACCTTCAGTCTCCTCTTTTTTTTGCAGGATATCGCTGTCTGACTCTACCGTAGCAGTTGCTACTGACAACATGTTTTCCTTAACCAGGTATTTCAGCTTCTCTGCACCCTCAGACGGCCTACACTGTGCTACCTCTTGGCGCTTATTACGTCTTTGTCGTCGGGAAGAGGATTTACCTTTCTTACTCATCTATACCTTACTGTACTCGCTTGTCATTTTACTAGAGTCAGTGCCTTTACTGGAGTCATCGTCACTCCCCCTGGTGTCCTGGACTAACATGTCCCCGCTTAACCAGGTATCAGTCTCCTCCCCTGGAACTACTTGGATTTTAATGGTCACACTGTCACTTCCCTTTGGAGACGTCAAGTCACTAACTTGGGGAGACCCTCTATTTCCCTTGGTCACCCCTAACTCTGGACAGTCCTTATTTGGAGGTACAATCTCCTCATTGCACCTCAATATACCACAGTGAATCTGTATAACCTCATACGGAAAAGAGGCTTCCTTAGGCGGGGGCCGACTCATTCCTGTGCAATCAGTCCCAGCCTCTGTCTTCCATAAGTCCTTAAATAACTCAAAGTCCCGTCCTATGATAACTGGATATAGCAAATCCAGAACCACACCCACATCAGGGCGCCCCAAACGGTTGGCCGTCTGAATCATCACTCTGGCTAGAGGATATTCTTTAGTGGTCCCATGCACACAGCTTCCTTCTATTGTCCTACCAACCACAAAATGGAGATTGGGTATGGGTCTCACTAAGGTCAGCCGGCTCCCCGGGTCTAACAGACCAGACACACTTATCCCATTCAAGTCCATGGAGCACTCCTGTGGCTTTATACCGGATGGATAGCCTATACCTCAGGTAGGACATATGTAAGGCGAACTCCCTTGCTATAGTTCACCTGCTCTAATATGGAATGCTGCACCCCCTTGTAGGCAAATATTCCTCTAAGGGCCTCCACCCCCTTTTGGGCAACCACCCCTTTATGGCACTACACCCCCTTTTGGGCAACCACCACTTTATGGGCTCCACCCCCTTTTGGGCTTTCAGAGACTCTCCTACAGTGTCTTTAGACCCCAGTTCACACAGTCCCCCATTTTCTCCCTGTGTTCGTACTGGCCCCAAAAGGGAGTTCATCAACTGGTCCACTACTGCCACATCGCTGCGCACAGTTAGCTCCTGCGATCCACACACCAGGAACCGGTACAGCACCTCCATAGCGTCCATTTGGGCTCTCTCCATGAAAGCAGGGACCAGCAATTCCTGGCTGGCCTGGAACGTCTGGTCGCTACTCTCCCGTCGCTGCAGCACGGAACCCTGCATACCTGCCGATCCACCGCCAGTTGCTTGAGTGCGCAGACAACAATTTTTGTGGACCCGCCGATCCACTGCAAACAGCTACCGCTGGATACCACTGAAATCTGTCTTAGGCCGTTGCCCTTAGCAACCAGGTTGCGCTCATGCCCGCATTCTCCACCATAATGTGACAACTTGGGCCCCAAGCGTATGGGGGACCATGCGTCAGGTGGCGGGATTGAGTCAGACAAGAGCACTTATCACTTAAAATGTCCATGCGGTTTATTCAAGCCTGTCATAAGCCGCTGTTACAGTTCCTTTACACATATTTTAGCAACATGCCACTATCCCCAGTCGGTTCCAACAGGAAGTAAATCCACAAGGCTTCATACACACACAGAGTCTCTGTGCCAGCAACACATACTGACTTACTCACTGACCCGGTTTGGTTCACTCCATGGAATCTAAATCTATTCCACCCAGGAGATTTAGCAGTCTCCCCATACACTGACTCCAGTCAGTGTTGCACTGTTCTCAGAGGCTTCTTACACACAGCCTGCCACACTCCCCTCATGGACTCACCATGTGCTCCAGCAGGGACATTTCCTTCCAGGCCCCTGCTAGACTCCCATGTGATCACCACCAGACACATGATATCCTCCCAGGCACACCCCTGGGTGGGAGGCATGTGGATGGTCAGTCCTGCCCATTGCTTTCTGGTACTATCCCATGCATCTAGCCCTGAAACATGCTACCAAAAGACGCGTGGAACTACAAGTCCCAGCAAAGAATCCAAGTTAATGGCCGAGGCTCTCTGCAACACACACCGGCCTCCTCCAAGGTTACCGAGTGCCATCTTACAGGCCTAATTCTTAAAAGCTTTCATACCAAATTCTGATGTAAAAGCCTTGAAAAGTTGCACAATTTAGGCACAACTAGGAGTTGCACCTACATTTTGTGACTTTTGATGCTAGTTCCTCTCAGCTCTGACAAAATGGGCTAGTTTGAGCGGGAGGAGGCATGACTAGGGAAGGCTACCACAGCCTGCTTTTTTTATGATGAGCTGGGACATTTTGTAGCCAGAAATGTCATTCTAGTATCTGTGTGACTTTTAGTGTAGTGCATGGAGATGTATGACACTCATCAGGTGCTCCTGATTCATAAAGAGGCATGCACCTCTTATTCAATCAGGATCACCTGACTCCAGAATGCCTTTTCATCAACACTGACATGAAAAGCACCAATCTGGATGAATCGGATCCATTGTGAATATATACAAGCAACGCCAAAACTTGTAATAGTTGATGAGTGGAGGTGCAGGAAGTCAGATCCCCACCAATCTGGTATGAATGACTTATCATAAGGAAAGGTTCTCAACATCTTGTGAGAGGATATTCCCTTTAACTTACAACCATAATAACAAGTTTCAAACTTTATAATGTGAATTAGTAAATCGAATTGTATTTTTATTTACGTAATATTTTGTTTTCAATTTTCCCTTACTCTCCCACTAAGTTGACTATTTAGCTTTGCCAAACAAAGCCATAAGTAAGAAATTGAAAGGCTATTCTGAGGGCTGACTAGCTGCCATGAATATGACCTGGGAAATGTATATTTGTAAAGTTTCTCCTCTAGTTCAGAATAAAAAAATACAAATAAATACAACTACAGCTCTGTATGTACAAGTGTATTATTAACTATACAGTACATCAGATTGCAGGAACTTAGTTCCTTTTTGGGTGCTGTACCTTGAACAATACTTTGAGTAGAGAATTAAGTCAAAGATGCAATAACAAAAAAACCATGCTGTAATCTCTGAGTTTAAAACCAGTGTGTGATATAAATTACTATATTCACAACCCATATGATAAAGTTGGTAAATACTGTTTGGTCGAGTTTGAACTATAGGTTTGTTTTTTTGTTGTTTTTAAATCAGAAAAATGTCTTTTCATGTTCCATTCCCACAGAGAAAAACTATTTCCAAGGAGTTTGTGTGGCAGCACATGGAGTCCCCAGGAATATCAACAACAGATTCACTAGCATTCTGTGGGCTACCTTACGCAACAGAACAGAGCCCCCTGGTTCTGGGCAAGGACATCCACATAATAAGGTAGTGGTATTTAATGAAGCATGTTTGTATAAATCAACAGAAAAAGTTCTATATTTCTCACAAAAAAAATCAAAGTTTTACGGAGGTACAACAAGCAGCCAGCCATAAACAGAACATTTCCGGAGTAGGGAGGGCAAAATTGTTTTTTACACACATCATCTGAAAATGTTGTTTACACCCCCCGTGAGAGCCATTCAGATACTGCAAGCAGCTCTCATTGGGCTGAGCACAGGGTGTACCCGAGCACCCCAATGCTTGATCGAGTGGTTAGCATACGTACAGCACCCGAGCTTGGTTTGAGCCCTGGACACCCAGTGTTTGGTACCTATCTCGAACTTTACAGTTTGGATTCCCTCATCTCTAACTGTATTATGGCTCACTCTAAAGCTATGTTCCCACAGGGCATTTTTTTTTTAGTGTGTTTTCATCCTGACCAACACCTGATCTTGTGGCCGAAGTCTTCTGGGGGTCTCCTGGTGGTTTTCTGTGTTTTTGGTATGGTTTTTGGCCAGGCATTTGTGGCGTTTTTTCAACATATTTTAAAGCATTTCTTTTGCACTTATGTCATGTCTGGACAGTTCTCAAGTACTGGGCCCGGGCCTGGATTGAACTGGATCCAGCACTCTGGTAATAAAAAAAAAGTGAAAAGTAAAGCAAACGCGCAATAGTTTACCAGTATCTGGCATCACTTTACCTGCTCCCGTGGCCCTCTTACTGTGTAACAACATCTGACTGCAACCAATCACAGACTCAGTCAGTGGGCCTATTGTACAGTAAAAATAAATAAATAAAAAAATTGCTGTAGGGTCCCCCCATATTATGATACCAGCACAGATAAAGCCTACGCCTACAGGCTGCCGCACCAAGCCGTACATTTCTCTTGGCTGTGTATCAAATTAAGAGGGACCCCATGCTGTTTTCTATTTAAATAATAAAAAAAAAATGTGCGGTCCCCCCAAATTTTGATACCCAGCCAGCACTTTACCCGGCTCTTCCTGATTGCAAGCAGTCATGTTCTATGGCACTCGCTGCGAGATTCAGATGTAGCAGAGCTGAATCGACGTCGGACCTGCAGGGGTTTTTATGGGGTTAAAAAAGTGGTAAAAGAGTGTGTTTTTTATATTTTATTTCAAATACAGGATTTTTCGGTGTATGAGCCATGATTAACGCCTGATATTACCCAGATTGTTACTGTACCAGGGCAATCGGGAAGAGCCGGGTAAAGTGCTGGGATTGTCACGTCTAATGGTTGCAGCAATCCTTGGCGGCTGCAGGCTGCTATTTTTAGGCTGGGTGTCTCCAGCCTGAGAATGCCAGCCCCCAGCTGTTAGGCTTTATATTAGCTGGGTATCAAAATTGAGGGGAAAAGACGGCATGCTGTTTTTATAAATAATTTATTTAAATAATAAAAAAACAGCATGGGGTCCCTCTTATTTTGATACACAGCCTAGATAAGCGCATGGCGGGGTGTTGCAACCTGTAGCCTTATACTTTATCTGTGCTGGGTATCATAATATGGGGGGACCCGATGCCAATTTTGGGTCTGTGATTGGTTGCAGTCAGACGCTGTCACACAGGCTGGGGGCATGTCTGACTGCAACCAATCACAGACAGCAGTGGACGGGGAAAGCAGTAAATATGCAATGAAGGGAATGAGCAGCTTGGAAACTGAAGGAGGGTCTGCAGGAGCGTACAGCCTTGCTGGTGATTCGGTATGTATAGCGCGCTTGTTCTAATCCCCCTATCCATTCCACCACCATTTTTAAGTGCTGACTTCTGGTCCCCATAGACTTATACGACCGGCGCAAGGCCAGCTACTCTGGATCAATATCGGGCAAGAATTGTTTTTTTTATTTTATTTTTTTTTATTAATCCGGTTAGGCCCGCTGATCCAGTGTATCTGCAAGTCCATTCGTCACTATGGTGAAAAACCAAGGTAAAACCATTGAAAAGAATGGACATGTTTATTCTTTTAATAATGCAGCAAAAACCAGAGGTGCATAAAACTATCAGGAAAACACCGCAGGTGTTTAGTGTGTGTGTGTGTGTGTGTGCATGCCATTTCTGAAATCTCATAGGCTTTGCTGGCACTGTGAAGGCACTGTTTTATCAGCATGGATTTGTATAAAACCAAGGCAAAACCCATGCTAAAAACGATGCAAAAACGCAGCACAACACCGTGTGAACATAGCCTAACTTTGATCCATAATACAAATGTGGACAAATCTTGGCTGAAAAAAGCTCCAAAAATACATTGTGTGATTTATGTCAGATAAATAAATGCCAGATAAAAACGATTATGTTATTAAGGGTATTCTGAGTTATGGAAAAAAATGTAAAAAAGTAAATGTAATTCTAAATAAATTCAAAATACCTTTAATTGGCAAATCATGCTTATTTTGTCTAGAGAAGTAATTGCTTTAGAAATTAAATTTCTGTCAACTTCTTAGGACTTGCTCACGCGGCTGTAGGTTTATGCTAATGACGTTTGGCTCAATCTCTGCTGTGAGCGTGAGCCCAGTGTTATCCACAAGCTTCAATTCTCTCGCATGTCAGTGAATCAGAGCACAGGTGACGAAAGACTACCGTATTTCTCGGACTATAAGACACACCGGACCATAAGACGCACCCTGGTATTAGAGAAGGAAAATAGGAAAATAAAATTGTAAGCAAAAAATGTGGTCATCACACACTATGGGGCAAGGATCTGCTGCTGACACTTTGATGGGGTTAATGTCTCCAAATTCTCTACTAAGGTACCCCATCCTGGTAATGATCCTCCTTCCTTGTATATGATCCTCATGCCTTGTATATAAATTTCCTTCATCCTGGTATAGCCCCCATCCTGCTATATACTGCCAACCTGGTATGTGTTCCCATCCTGCTAGATACCCCATCCTGGCATATGGCCGCATCCTGCTATATACCCCCATCCTGGTATATGGCCGCATCGTGTTATATAACCCATCCTAGCATATGGCCGCATCCTACTATATACCCCATCCTGGTGTATGGCTGCATCCTGCTATATACTCCATCCTGGTATATGGCCTGTATCCTATGGCACACAAAAAATAAACGTTCATACTCGCCTTTCCTCGCTCCACACAGCATTGCTCCTCCTCCAGTCTGTATCAGCAGCAGCGCCGCTGACCTATGTGGAGCCGGCCATGATCCATGCAGCATCGCTCGTCCCCCTGTCTGTGCCAGTCGCGGCTGTGTGTGCACCGCTAGTCTCCACACACAGCCACGGCCCGCAGACAGGAGGACATCGCGATGCTGCAGGGATCGTGGCCGGTGAGTATACTGATTCACTGCACCCCATGCTGATGATGATGCGCGGGGGGCAGTGAATATAGCCACATATGATCACTCCAGGCTGTAGTTGCCAGGAGTGATCATGCGGGCTGGCTGTTTAGTATCTACGCATTCCCCACCCATCATCTCGCCCACCTCTCAGTGCCGGCTTCAGCACTGAGAGATCATGGGCGTGCATATGAAATGAGCGGGCCCACGTGGTCACAGTAGGCGCCGCTGCAGCCTGCTCATGCCCCCGATGACCCGTGCCACCGCAGCAGCCTCATTCCCCTTAGCCATGCCCTACATTCAGACTATAAGATGGCCCCCCCCCACTACTTTCCCCCAACATTTGGGGGGGAAAAGTGCATCTTATAGTCCGAAAAATACGGTAATTTCTCCATCTTCTCCATTGGCTGTGTCGGCGTATATCAGTGTAGTCCGATGTATTGCATGCACCCACAGACTGAATAGATATGCACCGTCCAATATACACTGCCAATTGCAATAATAGATCAGAAAGAAAAGAAAACTCTCCATCCAATCTCATGGAGCTACGCTCTTTTCCAAAGAGGAATGGGCAAAAAGGTCAGCCTCTAGATGTGCAAAGCTGGTAGAGATATACTCCAAAATAACTTACAGTAATTGCAGTGAACGGTGGTCCAATAAAGTATTCACTCAGGGTGGGTGAATACCAATGCACATCACAATTTTCAGATTTATATTCTTAATATATTTAGAAAACCTTTTATCATTTCCTTCACACCTCACAAACACTTCCTACTTAGTGTTGGTATATCACATAAATCCCAATAAAATACACTTAAGATTGTGGGTGCAATGTGAAAAAAAATGTAGAAACGTTCATGGGGTATGAATACTTTTTCAAGGCATTGACTGATCGGCTAAAGATATTTTAGAATGTATTTATAACTACATTTACATTAGCTATTTTAAGTTTTTTTCCTATTACTGGAGAACCCCTTTAACATGGCAACAAGAAGAATTGTTACCAAAGAAGATTGTGGCGCCCCTTTTGTATTGAACGTCTTTTCTTCTTCCAAATGTTTTGACATCTTTAAAAGCGCTTGCATCATTTTCTGATGGACTGTGTACAGGAGGTGAAAAGTATTATTTACTGCCGCTGTAGCTACACATGAATAACAACTATGCTGGATAATTAGCATAAACATCTTGATAAATACTGACCGTCTGATCTACCCTGCTTCAGAGGTGCTTGCAAAGAAAAATTACATCCTCACTCCGTTCAAACCACATTTGTACTCATCTAGTTTGTACATCCCCACTGAGCACTTAAGCAGCCATCTAGTAAGGAGAAAATACATTTTTTAACGGATTGTGTTCCTGAGCTAAATATTATTCCCCAAATCAAGCAGCGGAAAGTCTCAATACCCAGGTCTAGTGAGTCATGAATAACCATATCATTAATTTATTCATGACAGCTGCAGTACATAAAATATTCTAATTTTGTTTATAAATTTACAGATTGTTATTGTTGACTTTTTTTTATTTCATAGACTATAATTTTCTCACAAAGTAAAGATTTAAAGGGCTAGCAGCAGCAAGTTCTCATTTATGTGTATTACGGAGCACATCACTGCAGCTTATGTTCAAACTATTTACAGTCATGCTTAAGGAGAGCGTAATGTTTGTGCGACTTTCCATCGCAGTAATCAATCATTAATAAGAGGTAAATATAACAGACGTGCAGTACCAAGATTTCTGTAAATATGTTCTGTCAACACGATGGAAAAGCGGCTATTTCATCATTTACTTTCAAAGTAATTAACCTAAATATCATTACAGTGGAACCTCGGTTTACAAGTAACTTGGTGTTCAAGTATTTCGCTATACGAGCACACACTCGTATACAAATTTGTAATTCAGTTTTCGAGCAAACTTTGCTATACGAGCAAATACTCACCACACACTTCCGGTTCTGTACTTTCACCGTGCTCTGACTCGCTCTTGCAGTCTGCACAAACACACACAACACACATAAGCACACACAAACACACATGCACACACACATATTATGCTCACCTTACCTTCCATTCCCTCGCCGACCTCCTGGTTCTTGTAGTTCGCCGGTACAGGATTTGTATCGGGTAACCATAGCGACCGATGCAGGAGCTTCCGCTGCCAGCGCGCTGACGTCAAAGGAGCCACTTGCCTCTGATTGGTCAGCGCGCTGCCTTTGAGAAGCGGACGACAGCGGAAGTTTTTCCATCGTCGCGATGATTACCCAATACACATCTGCTTCTCAAAGTCAGCGCGCTAACCAATCAGAGGCAAGTGGATCCTGCCTTTGACGTCACCACACTGGCAGCGGAAGCTCCGGCATAGGTCGCGATGGTTACCCGATACACATCCTGTACTGGCGAACCACAAGAACCAGGAGGCCGGCGAGGGAACAGAAGGTAAGGTGAGAATAATATGTGTGTGTGCGTGTGTGTTTGTGCATGTGTGGAATGGCACAATAGGGGACCAGGATGGGACATTGAACAAGTTGTGGAACGAATTTTCTGAGCTTGCATTATTTCCTATGGGAAATTTTGCTTTGCTAGACGAGTAACTTGGTTTAACCCCTTCACGAACATGGACGGATATATCCGTCATGGAGCGTGTCCCGTTAAGCCTCGCCCCCTGCTGCAGGCAGGCAGCGGCGGTCAGCACACATATCAGCTGTTTTTAACAGCTGACATGTGTGCCTGCTAGCCGCGGGTGGAAGCGATTCCACCCGCGGCCATTAACCCCTTAAATCTTGCTGCCAAAGTCTGGCAGCAAGATCTAAATGCTCGCGGCCATGTTTTTTACTTACCGCCGCCCCCACCGGAAGTCATGTGCGTGATCACGTGACTATCGGTGGTTGCCATCGTAGCACAGGGTCATGTGATGACGCCTGCAGCTATAATGTTTCACTTTCGTTTTCCCTCGGCTGAGAGCAGAGGGAAAAAGAAAGTGACTGTATCTGCTGTTTACAGCTGTATAGCTGTGATCAGCAGATAGATAATAGCGATCGGATTGCTGATCGCTATAGCCCCCTAGGGGGACTAGTAAAATAAAAAAAAAAGTAAAAAAAAAAGTTTTAAAAAATAAATAAAAAAACCTAAAAGCTCAAATCACCCCCCTTTCCCCCCATTGAAAATTAAAGGGTTAAAAAAATAAATAAATATACACATATTTGGTATCGCCGTGTTCAGAAATGCCCGATCTATCAAAATATAAAATCAATTAATCTGATTGGTAAACGGCGTAGTGGCAAAAAAATTCCAAACGCCAAAATTAAGTTTTTTGGTCGCCGCAAGTTTTACGCAAAATGCAATAACAGGCGATCAAAACGTAGCATCTGCGCAAAAATGGTACCATTAGAAACGTCAGCTCGAGACGCAAAAAATAAGCCATCACTGAGCCATAGATCCCAAAAAATAAAAACGCTACGTGTTTTGACAAATGGCGCAAAACGTGCGCCACTTTTATTGGACAAACTTGTGAATTTTTTTTAACCCCTTAGATACAAGTAAACCTATACATGTTTGGTGTCTACAAACTCGCACCGACCTCAGGCATCATACCCACACATCAGTTTTACCATATAGTGAACACCGTGAATAAAACATCCCAAAAACTATTGTGCCATCACACTTTTTTTTGCAACTTTTCTGCATTTGGAATTGTTTTGCTGTTTTCCAGTACACCATATGGTAAAACTTATGGTTTAATTTAAAAGTACAACTTGTCCCGCAAAAAACAAGCCCTCATATGGCAAGATTGACGGAAAAATAAAAAAGTTACGGCTCTCGGAAGAAGGGGAGCAAAAAACAAAAACGTAAAAACAGAAAGTGCCCCGGGGCTGAAGGGGTTAAGCACACTCCCAGAACGGATTGTTCTCGTAAACCAAGGTTCCACTGTACTTTGGTGCAATCAGACACTGCAATAGTCCCCCCTCACCATTTCAACATAAACCCAAAAAATAACAATAAGATGGCTCCTATTTTGTCTATACTACCATATTTACCTTATTCGGTCTCTTCCTTTTCTCCACAAACCTACACTTCTTCTGACTCCATTACACTTGAGTATTAAGACTTAATGTATAAAGACTATCTTTTATACAATGTAGCAGGAGGTATAATGTGACTGTGAATATGTCAGCCATTGGTAATGTCAAGAAGGCTAAAAACAAAATGCATGTCTTAGTATTTGTGTATGTTCACACATTGTGTACATGCTGTAAATGGGAACTAGAAATTCTGCAACTGTCCCATTCAGATTATCGAGACAGAGTGTCAGTCGCAAACATTTTTTCATTCAAATCTGCAGCATGTGAATTCATGCTTAAAGGGAACTTGTCACCTCGGAAAATGCTATTTACCGGCAGATATAGAGTAGCGTCTAAGTAAATAGCATTAGGGTATGTGCACACATTAAGTATTTGGTGCAAAAATCTGCACCATTTCTTGCCAGGAAAAACGCAGCGTAAAATAAGGGCGATTTTGCTACAGATTTTTCCTCATTTACTATGAGTGAAATATGCAGCAAAAACGCTGAAAGAATCTGCACCAAAACGGCAAGGAAAAAATACTCAACATGTGCAGGAGACTTCAGGATTCTCATTCACTTTGCTGGCAACAGGATTCTCTTCAGGTTGTGACAAAACTGCACCATAAAAAAAGCATCAAAAGTGCAACGTGTGCACACAGCATTACAATGCTGCCTGAACACTTTACTGAGACTGTGGCTACCGGGGAGAAAATGAACTTTTTCCAAGGTGACAGGTTCCCTTTAAAGCTCCATTTGCTGCAAATTTTAAGGCTAGAAAGGGGTCCAAACCCCTCTGATGTACCTATAGATGCATCCAATCTTATAAAGGAGGATTTTCTTTCCTTTTGCTTTCACATGAAAAGAAATTGTGGCATGCTTTATACAATGCTTCTTAAAAGAGAATATGTCTGTACATTCTGCTTGAAACAGTGCTTACATGGCAGCTACATGGCTACACAATTAGAGAAAGTTCACATGAGTTTTTCACGTGGGCTAGGAATCCAAGTCAATAAACTCAGGACACACCTAAAGATGCTTATTTCCTGCATATAGGCCCAATGCATGTGGCTCTAATTGAGCTCTAAAATTTAAAAGAACCATTGCCATCAGGACTGTTTTCCATGAACAGTGTTTTCTCATGAACAGTGTTTCTCAATTGGAGGAGGCCGGTGGACAGGACTTGGTCTCATGTCCCTTCATTAACTGCCATTTTGAGAATAAGAGACCTACACACTCTAAAGCGGGCTTTACACACTGCGATATCGATCCCGATATCGCTAGTGTGGGTACCCGCCCCTATCTGTTGCGCGACACGGGCAAATCGCTGCCCGTGGCGCACAACATCGCCCAGAGCCGTCACACATACTTAGCTGCCCGGCGAAGTCGCTGTGACCGGCGAACCGCCTCCTTTCTAAGGGGGCGGTCCATGCGGCGTCACAGCGACGTCACTGAGCGGCCGCCCAATAGAAGCGGAGGGGCGGAGATGAGCAGGACGTAACATCCCACCCACCTCCTTCCTTCCGCATTGTGGCCGGGAGGCAGGTAAGGAGAGCTTCCTCGTTCCTGCGGTGTCACACGGAGCGATGTGTGCTGCCGCAGGAATGAGGAACAACCTCGTTACTGCTGCAGTAACGATTTTTGAGAATGGACCCCCATGTCACCGAAGAGCGATTTTGCATGTTTTTGCAACGATGCAAAATCGCTCATCGGTGTCACACACAACGGCATCGCTAATGCGGCCGGATGTGTGTCACCAAATCCGTGACCCCAACGAGTTCGCATTAGCGATGTCGTAGCGTGCACAGCCCCCTTAAGGCCTCTTTTACACGTCTGTGAAAATCACGCACGCTTTTCACGGATGTGTCAAAGGTGCGTATTGACCTCGGTGTGCCATGTGTATGGCACACATGTGTTCTCCGTGATAACACACAGAGAACGGGAACTTTCTACTCACCTGTCCCTGGCTTCGCTGTCCGTGGTGCTGATCTTTGGTCTCCGGTCCTGCCGACTCCCCGCTGCTGCTGCTTCCAGCCGCAGTGAAGTGATTATTCAATCAGCATAATGAGCGGCGGTCGGCAGCAAGTGACAGCAGCGGCAGAGACAGCAGGGCAGGAGAAGGTATGTAAAGGTTTTTTTTTTTTTTCTCACAGACACGTCTTTTCTCCGGTGCGCGTCACACGGAACACATCCGTGTGGTCTGTTTGCATTACGTGTGACACGTTTGCCTTCCATGTGACACCTGTGATGCCGGAGAGAAAATGGACATGTTGCCGTGAGAAAAACACGGACACACGTTCCGTGCGAAAATACTTACGTGTATCCAAAACCATAGGAATACATAGGTCTACGTGTGTACGTGTCTCCGGTACGTGAGAAAACTGCCAAACACGTACCGGAGGCATGTACGTGTGAAAGAGGCCTTAGATAAAGAGGCCAACTGGCTTGGAACTTATTTGTTTGCTTGACCCTAAAGAGTGTGAAAGAATATTTTGAGACATAACTGAAATAACTGTAATGTGATGCCTCCATCTATAAATTCTGTTGGAAATAAGTAGCACATATTGTTGATACTACAGAGGTTAGCTGATGGCGTTTATAATTATATACATAGCTAAACCATGCTAAAATGCAGTAAAATCAATTGTCATAAAATTGTCATAAAATTCTTGCCATGAATCCTCCATATATAGTAAATTAAATCTTGCCCAAGTATGATTTATGTCCAGCTTGTAAATATTCTCAGATGTGTCTGTAATCCAGATTCCGGGGAGCAAAGAAAGGAGAATAAAACGTAATGGCCCATCAGCTGTCGATTTCCTAAAGACTTTGCACCTTTTCCTCCAACAGTAACACACATTTCCATTTCTGGCACGTTAAGTTTGTCTTTTCCTCTTACAAATCTTTAAACATATAGCGCACATTGCAGCTCACCATATGGGTAATCTCTTTCTCCATGTTAAACAAAATTAATTGATGTTGAACTGTTGTAAAGATTTTGACGATTTCCTTTACATAGCTCTATACAGCTACACCCAAAGATCTTAAGACTTGTGGCGACTGTTCAATCTTCCCAGAGTGCAACAAAAATATGCACATTAGCTTCCTCCAATACATTTATACACATTTTCTCTTAAAGCACTCGAGTGTTGCTTTGGCAGTATGCTTTGGTGTCATTGTTTTGTTGGAAGGTGAACCTCCATCCCAGTCTCAAATCACTGACAGACTACAACAGGTTTTGCTCAGGAATACTGTATTTCCCACCATTCATCTTTCCCTCAACTCAGACCATTTTCCCTGTCCCTGCTGCCAAAAAACATTTCCACAGCATGATGCTGTCACCACCATGTTTCACTGTGGGCATGGTGTTCTGAGAGGTGAAGAGCTATGTTGGTTTGGCACCAGACATAGCGCTTACCTTGGTGGCCAAAAAGTTACATTTTGGTTTCATCTGACCACAGCACTTTCCTCCAGACCTTTGGAGAGTCTCCCATATGCCTTTTGGAAAAATAAAAATGAGCCTTCAAATTTGTGGCTGTAAGAAAAGGTTTTTTTCTGGCCAATATTCCATAAAGGCCAGCTCTATGGAGTGTATGGCTTATAATGGTTATATGGACAGATATGCCAGTCTCTGTTTGGGAACTCTGCAGCCCTCTCAGGGTTACCTTTGGTCTCTGTGCTCTCTGTTTAATGCCCTCTTTGCCTAGGCTGAGAGATTAAGTGGGTGGCCCTGACTTAACAGTCTGTGGTAGTGCCACGTTTTTTCCATTTGATGAAAATAGTTTAATGGTGCTCTAAGAGTTCATCAGAGATTGGGATGTTTTTTTTAGAACCCAGCCCTGATTTGTACTTATCAACAACTTAAGCTGGGTTCACACATAGCGACAGTGACATCGCTGTTACGTCACCATTTTCTGTGACGTAACAGCGACCTTGTAAGTCACTGTTATGATCGCTGCTTAGCTGTCAAACACAGCGACGCAGCAGCGATCATAACGTCGCTACATGTGCAGAGAGCAGGGAGCCGCGCACATTGCTTAGCGCTGGCTCCTTGCTCTCCTAGGTACAGTACACATCGGGTTAATTAACCCGATGTGTACTGCAGCTACATGTCACAGTGCAGAGAGCAGGGAGCCGCGCACACTGCTTAGCGCTGGCTTCTTGCTCTCCTAGCTACAGTACACATCGGGTTAATTAACCCGATGTGTACTGCAGCTACATGTCACAGTGCAGAGAGCAGGGAGCCGCGCACACTGCTTAGCGCTGGCTCCTTGCTCTCCTAGCTACAGTACACATAGGGTTAATTACCCGATGCGTACTGCAGCTACATGTGCACAGAGCAGGAGCCGGCACTAGCAGCAAGAGCGGAGGCTGGTAACGAAGGTAAATATCGGGTAACCAGGGAAAGGTCTTCCCTTGGTTACCCGATGTTTACAGTGGTTACAGCTTTCCGCAGCTGCCAGACGCCGGCTCCTGCTCCCTGCTCGCTTCATTTCGTCGCTCTCTCGCTGTCACACACAGCGATGTGTGCTTCACAGCGGGAGAGCGACGACGAAAAAATGAAGCAGGACATTCAGCATCGAGCAACGACCTCACAGCAGGGGCCAGCTCGTTGCTGGATGTCACACACAGCGACAGCGATGGGACGTCGCTGCAACGTCACAGAAAATGGTGACGTAGCAGCGACGTCGTTGTCGCTGTGTGTGACACCACCTTTAGTCTCTGACTTGTTTGGAGATCTGCGTGGTCTTTACGGTGTTGTTTGGTTAATGGTACCTCTTGCTTAGTGGTGTTGCAGCCTCTGTGGCCTATCAGAAAAGGTATGTATATACTGACAGACTATGTGAACACAGTTGGACTTCCTTTCAATAAGCACATGACTTATGAAGGTAATTGCTTGCACCAGGAATTTTTAAGGGCTTAGAAAAAGGGATGAATACATACGCACATGGCACTTTTTATTTATTTTATCCCATAATTTCAATTTTTTTGCCTATATTTTTCTCACTTCCCTTCCAAAACTCAGACTATTTAGTGCTGATGCACCACAAACAACACAGATTAAAAAAATATTTTTAACACAGTTTGTAATGTACCAAAATATATAAAAAGCCCAGGGGAGTGAATACTTTTGCAAGGCACTGTATGCAATATTAATATAATATTGGGAGGAGAACATAAAAAAATGCATCCTAAACTCTAACATAGCGAAGAGTCTATGTTCAAATGCCATGTCTGAAGTGCCCTAAAGTAAATCTCCTGGCAAAATATTTATAATTGTTCAAAAGTGAGATTACAGAAATTCTGAAATGTGCAGCTTCAGCCAACAAGTAAATGCAGGATGACAATGAAAGAGCATTAATTAGGCAACCAAGTAACAGCAGTGCTTGTTACTGCCTATGCTGTCTCAGGATCGTAGACTTTAAATAGGGGGGCCAGTGAGGATGTTTGACCGGGGCACCATTCAAACTCCTACTTACTTTAATCAGATGGCATATTAAAGAAAGTTAGTAGACACTGCAGTATAATAGATTGACAAAACCAAATACATATATAGATATACATTTTTTTTTTTAGAAAGAAATTTATTCTGCACAACATGGCCTTTAGTGAATTGTACAAGCTGTAGATGCTTCTCCGAATTTAGCGGTTAAACTTTCAGAGTACGTTTGTGTACTCGTTACATATTAAACAGTCATCTAAATAAAGCAAGCCATTAAATCCCGCTGCCTGTGGGCCCATGTTTCACTTTAAGATCTGGATTTGAAATAACAGTTAAGCGTTCCATTGTCTAAAAGTTACTTGTAAGAAAATTGCCTATGAAAAGATCATCCTTATTTATCTTATTTTTAACCTTTAACAACACTCTATGACCTTTTCGCCAACGGATCAAAAAACAGAGAACACAACCTGATACACTGAAAAGATGAAACTAACTACAGACAAAAAGGTCATTCAGCACTGACTCGGATCTGACGGTGGGCACTCATTCTTGATTCTAAATAGGAGAAAAGTCAATCTTTACTGTCATGTTATCAAACCCAATAAGAATAAGCTACAGTCGATGTACGACATCAGTTCTCCAGAACATTCAACTGGTTTTATATATTGAAGTGAGCAACCTATGATTTGTCTTTTCACTTGCCCTACCTCCAAACAAACCCTGATCGTCTAAACATGGGGCTAAATCTCCCCAGTAGTTATCTCTAAGCATCAGTGGATGCAGCTTTTCAAAGTTTATTGCTTTGACAGCTTGTTATTAGTTTGAATATCTTGTCAAGTTGTGGAAGAATCCTCGGCTAAAAATAGAGAGACATTGATAGCTCAATAGGACACAACTGCCAGCTTCTGAAATTGGTCAACAACTCGGGCTGACAGCTCTCAACAAAGTGAAAAATGGAAGGTGACACTTTGACAGAGCAATCTTCTGTTAATCTTCTGATAACATAGGGAGGTATATTGCTTGTGTAATTAATTTCATATTTTTGAAAAGGAGAAATTCCATGGAGAAATGTACCTTTATATCCTGAAAATAAAAGCTTATGACACATTGATGGTCTTTGCTGTTCATATTTCTTTTATCATACACTGGGGCATATATTTTATGATCAGTACATGACCCACTTAAGGCAGCAATTAAAGACCTCATACATTTTTCTTACAATTTTCACTTCATAAATACAGAATAGCCTAGTTGTTCAGCACTGAAGCAAGATTAAGTCTCTGCAGTATTTTCATCTGAAGTAGTGAACATGAGACACTAGCCACTGGTGTGAATTTCTTGTACCTTGCAAGCCAGTGGAGGATGTCTTCTATGTTTCTGTATATGTAGTGTGTATACTACTTGTTAGTACTCCAAACAGATTATACTTTCTATATACAGTCATATGAAAAAGTTTGGGCACCCCTATTAATTTAAACCTTTTTTCTTTATAACAATTTGGGTTTTTGCAACAGCTATTTCATTTTCATTTATCTAATAACTGATGTACTGAGTAATATTTCTGGATTGAAATGAGGTTTATTGTACTAACAGAAAATGTGCAATCCGCATTTAAACAAAATTTGAACGGTGCAAAAGTATGGGCACCCTTAGAAATTTCTTGATTTGAACACTCCTAACTACTTTTTACTGACTTACTAAAGCACTAAATTGGTTTTGTAACTTGATTGAGCTTTGAACTTCATAGGCAGGTATATCCAATCATGAGAAAAGGTATTTAAGGTGGCCACTTGCAAGTTGTTCTCCTATTTGAATCTCCTATGAAGAGTGGCATCATGGGCTCCTCAAAACAACTCTCAAATGATCAGAAAACAAAGATTATTCAACATAGTTGTTCAGGGGAAGGATACAAAAAGTTGTCTCAGAGATTTAAACTGTCAGTTTCCACTGTGAGGAACATATTAAGGAAATGGAAGAACACAGGTACAGTTCTTGTTAAGACCAGAAGTGGCAGGCCAAAAAAAATATCAGAAAGGCAGAGAAGAAGAATGGTGAGAACAGTCAAGGACAATCCACAGACCACCTCCAAAGATCTGCAGTTTCATCTTGCTGCAGATGGTGTCAATGTGCATCGGTCAACAATACAGCGCACATTGCACAAGGAGAAGCTGTATGGGAGACTGATGCGAAAGAAGCCGTTTCTGCAAGCACGCCACAAACAGAGTCGCCTGAGGTATGCAAAAGCACATTTGGACAAGCCAGTTACATTTTGGAAGAAGGTCATGTGGACTGATGAAAGAAAGATTGAGTTGTTTGGTCATACAAAGAGGCGTTATGCATGGAGGCAAAAAAACACGGCATTCCAAGAAAAGCACTTGCTACCCACAGTAAAATTTGGTGGAGGTTCCATCATGCTTTGGGGCTGTGTGGCCAATGCCGGCACTGGGAATCTTGTTAAAGTTGATGGTCGCATGGATTCAACTCAGTATCAGCAGATTCTTGACAATAATGTGCAAGAATCATTGACGAAGTTGAAGTTACGCAGGGGATGGATATTTCAGCAAGACAATGATCCTAAACACCGCTTCAAATCTACTCAGGCATTCATGCAGAGGAAGAATTACAATGTTCTGGAATGGCCATCCCAGTCCCCAGACCTGAATATCATTGAAAATCTGTGGGATGATTTGAAGTGGGCTGTCCATGCTCGGCGACCATCAAACTTAACTGAACTAGAATTGTTTTGTAAACAGGAATGGTCAAATATACCTTCATCCAGGATCCAGGAACTCATTAAAAGCTACAGGAAGCGACTAGAAGCTGTTATTTTTGCAAAAGGAGTATCTACAAAATATTAATGTCACTTTTATGTTGAGGTGCCCATACTTTTGCACTGGTCAAATTTTGTTGAAATGCGGATTGAACACTTTCTGTTAGTACATTAAACCTCATTTCCATCCAGAAATATTACTCAGTCCATCAGTTGTTAGATATATGAAACTGAAATAGCTGTTGCAAAAACCCAACTTGTTATAAAGAAAAAAGGTTAACATTAATAGGGGTGCCCAAACTTTTTCATATGACTGTAGAATTTTACATTAATAATGCAAATTTGTATTAAAACTTCTTTCTACTTATTCTCTCCATTAAAACCTTTTCTGTTATAATGAAGGTCAATATAATTGTAGCATTAAAGAGGAAGCAACAAATATTTTAGTCATTAAAATATATCTCAATATTATGTTTCTACATCAGATTATATGGGTTCAGTAAATTACATTCATTGCTGCAGATTAAATGATATTATTAATTTCATTACCCAACTTTCCTACAAACAGAAAGAAACACCTCATACTTCAGTCTTTTCATAAATAAACTGTCAGGAACATGACCATTTAAAATGCTGAGGGCCTTTAGAGCCTCAGCAGTAGCTCTTTGTTTTTTTGTAAGTTTTCAGTCTGAGCTTGGGTTGAATTTGCTGGAACATCCTCTTCTGGGAAAATTGTCACCTGTCTGGAATGTTTCTCACTTGTTAATCATTCTTACTGTAGAATAATGGATTTTAAATTGTTTGGAAATAGGCTTATACCCTTCATAATTTGGATAAGTGGCAACACTTGCTTTTCTAAGAAAATTACTGATATCTTTTCCATTTGTCATAGTGTCAACATGCCCCAGACCAGCAAGTTTCCAAAACATCTGCTGTTATAGAGGTGGCCAACCTTGCTGAGGAAACAATAATCAAAGGTACTTGATTAGCAGCACCTGGCTATGACTTGCACTTAATTCCTAGGGAAGTATTAAAGCAGGGGTGATAAACTCAAGGCTCAACGGCCATGGCTGGCCTGCCACATCATTTTATCTGCTCCGCAAGCTGGGTTGCCAGTAAAACTCAGGTGCTTTTCTCTGTCGTCCATAATGTATGGCAGAAAAAATACAGTCTGTAAATGTAAACATTTTCCCACCAGTTTGTACTGCACATACGCTAAAGAGGCTGCTGTGCCCAGTACAAATGGTTGATTCCAGAATTTATGGGCTTTTGGTAGGGGTGACGTCATCTCCATCAGGTGTTTTTGGCGTCACTTCTGGTCCGGAGCGCAGTGCACAACTGGACGCATTGGCTGGGCTGAGAAATGTGATGCACGCTCATCTTTAGCCCTCATTCACTGCATCAATTAGAGGCTACAGGTGAAAAAGGGCAATGGGTAGTGGAATCTGGGGGTTTATACTGGTGTGAGTATGCCTGTGGTGGGTTTAAAGGGGGTCTCTAATGGAGGGTAGGATTCCATTTGTGGGATTTGGGGGGATGTAATGCTGTAGGTATGTCTTTTGTGAGATTTGAGGGCTATACAATGAAAGGACTCCTGTAGTGGGATTATGGGAGGCAAGGTGGTGCGATGTTCTAGGGATGCATGTTGTGGGATTTTGGAGGGTGTATGATCCTCGAGCTGCCTGTGGTGGGATTTATGGAGCTATAATGCTGTGGGTATACCTGTGGTGGAATTTCAGGGGTCTCTGATGCCTGTGGTGGGATTTGGATGTGTGCAATGCCTTTGATGGGTTTTTAAGGGGTGTGTGATTCTGGAGGGATGACGGTGATAGGATTTTTTGGGTGTAAAATGCTGTAAGAATGCTGGTGAAGGGATTTGCAGGGCTCACAATGCTGAGGGATGCCTGCAGTGAGATTTTGGGGGTCTATAATGCTGTGGGGATGCTTGTGGTGGGAGTGCAAAAAGGGTGCAATGCTGGGGGGACATCTGTAGTGGGATTTTGGGGAGTGTGTGATGTTGGAGAGAGGATGTCTGTAGATGGATTTGAGGGTTTATAATGCTGGGAGATGCCGCTTGTGAGAGTTTAGGCGTGAGCAATGCTAGGGAGATACCTATGTGGAATTGAGGTTTGGGAGAGTGTACAAAGTTGGGGGACGCCTGTGGTGGGATTTTGGGCGTTTATAATGCTGTGTGGATGCCTATTATGGGATATGAGTTGTGTAATGCTGCATGGGAAGCTTGTGGTAAGATTTACACCCCAGGGACAACGCCCTTAGCCGTATAACCATGGAAAACACCCTTAGCCCTCCATCCAGGGACAGTGCCCTTAGTTTTACAACCCAGGGAAAACACCCATAGCCCTAAAACCCAGGGAAAGCCTCTTTACCCCTACAACCCAGGGACAGCCCCCTTAGCCATAGACAACCCAAGAATAGCGCCCTTAGCCCTACAACCCAGGGACAGGTCTCGTATAGCCTTCCTAAACATAGACAGCTGTTGTATATTCCTACTGCCCATGAAAAGCAGTTGTATAGCATTACATTCCAAGTAAAAGTTTTCGTATAGCCTTACAACCCAGAGTCCGCTCTCATATAGCCTAACTACCCAGATACAGTTGAGATACAGTGCTACTACCAAGGGACAGCTCTCGCATAGCCCTACTAATTAGGGACAGCTCTCATATAGCCCTTCTACCCAGAGACATGCCTTTTATTACCCCTAGCCAGTTTGTGTTTTGCAGTCCATGCTCAGTTTTGCATGGAGCTTTGCATCAACCCTTACAATTACAAGGGCCCTTTGAAGGTAATCATAATGCTGATGTAATCCTCTGTGAAAATTAGTTTGACATCCCTGCATCAAAGGGTGTATTTAATTATTCACACACAGCTTCTGCATTTTAGCGTAGTATGTATTAAATAAAATAATGACACGGTGTACTTTGTTACAGTTGTTCATCTAAGGTTTTATTTATCTAATTATAAGACTAAGGACCAGATTCTATTTTACTGTGTCCTGAGCTGCAAAATCATAAAATTCAAAAAAAGGTGTACTCAGTTTTTCTCAAGATTGTATACAGTACTTATGTATATCTATATTCCAGTCACTTAACTCATACAATAACTAATATGCTAACCCAAACTTATTAGATTTGTAGTCATTGTCTACATGTAATTGAATTCATCTGAGTATCTGTGAGGTCATAAAACTATATTAATTCAAACCTTAATGGGCGATATTACTAGATTGATTATATTAACAGAACAGATAGAAGCAGGTTGTTAATTGTAAACAACCCATTTTACATATTAATGTGCAGTCTGCTTCATTTTAATGTGCAGTCAAAGCTTAGAGCTGATAAATGTTCTAAGACAAAATAATATAGTCAAGAATTATCGTAAAATGAGTCTGCATTTATATTGTACAGTTTGTCCAATGCCAGATCACATCAACTGAAATCCTCTCTGGCTGGAATAGTTGTAGGTGATATAATGGCTTCATGAACATAGTTGTGTCTGGAAGTATAATTATTTATATTCAGCTGTGAGGGCAGCACTGTTGGCTTGGAGTACGTGGATCAATCAACCAAATGCCAAATCGGTATGAAGTGGTATGTTATCCTCATACCTGTCTGGTGATTCTCTAGTCCGGTCCTCCGTCACACTTCAAAACATAAGGAAGACCGAGTGGTATAATATTAGCTATAGTATGCATGTGTTTGAGAACTACGTGCAATTATATGGAACATAAGCAACAAAAAATACTTTGCTATGAAAATTAGGAGTCAAAAATTTGCTCTTGCACTTGTCTTAGCTGCAACAGTCACGTGAAGTCTATGTGACATCATTATTGCAACATAGTATGCATAGACTGGTGGGGCATACAAGGAAGCGGGGAATTTAATATTGCTTGTAAAGCTTCATTTATCATTTTAGTACCTTCATTCACCTGGTTCTTGATTAACGCAATTAATCGCTTAAAAAAAATTAAAAAAAACAAAACAAAACACCACTTAGATCAAACTGTAATTTAGAATGACAAGATAGATAAAAATGCAGCCTCCTCACCACCGCAAAAAAAATATAAAAAAAATAAATGAACCACATATACACATCGTAGCATATAGATCAATAATGTCTAATTCTCAGAGAGTGCATCCAGAGCATAAAGTCTTTAAATTGCTGTTTGATTAAACTTTACTATTTTAAGAATGTCTAGTCTAAGTTTATATTATATATTAGTTGGCTTAATTTTAGTCAGAAAAGTCTACCACAATTTTGGAGTATTTGTTGGCAAACAATGCTGCTCGATAAGCCACCACTTCTGATAAGCTACCATCATTTTTGTGAGGTCACAACTCCTTATTGGACAAGTGTCTAATGCACATAATAAGGCTGAATTGGATTAGACTTTCATCAGTGTTTGGTCATTTTTTACCATCAGTATTTTTCTCTAATGAAGAAAAAAAAAAAACACAGCAAAGCTTTTCCCATTCATTACAATGTTAATAATCACAGATTGCAAAAGGACGCCATCCATGTGCTGTCAATGATTTTCATGAATCCATAAATTTATATGGGTAATTTTGATCATAACTCAGATCAAAAACAGACAAGTTAGGGTTTGTGCGCCTAATGCAAAAAATTTCTACACCTAAGAACTACTATGCCTTGTAACTAGGGATGGGCGAACCCAAACTGTAAAGCTTGGGGTCTGTACCAAACACATGGTGTTCGTGCACATGACCCCGAACACGAGCTTTCTGAGACGTTCGTGTTACAGTTCGTGTAACTGTTCGAGTCCAGGAGCTGTTAAAAAAATGTATTTCCACAGCTGAGATGCTGCTGTCGGGAGAGTGGGGTAATGCACTGTGAAACGCAAGTGCAATCATCCAGTCACTGTCAGCCTGCTGCATTGCTCTGACCAGAACGATGTAGCACCCTGACATGGCTCTCTGTGCTTCTCACTGTGTATAGACTGTCTGTGCAGTGATGAAGCAGAGTTGACTTTGCTCTTTGCTTCTCATTGTGTAAAGACTGTGTCTGTGCACAGTGATGAAGCTGACATGGCTGTCCCTGTGGATTACATAGGACTAAGGATTTTTTTTATAATAAAGATGGAGTCTCTAAATGTTTTTTGCTTTATTTCTAATAAAAAAAATTCTCTGTGTTGTGTCTTTTTTACTGTTTCCTAGAAATTCATGGTAGCCATGTTTAATTTGGCGTGACACCATGAATTTCGGGCTTAGTACCATCTGAGAACACAAAGCTGGTATTAACCCCTTTATTACCCAGCGTGCCACCGCCAACACGGCCGGGTAAAGCACCTGGAAATGGTGTTAAGAAACAATGCGCCATTTCCAGGGGCGCCAGCACTTCCTGTGTAGCCCTGTGACAACCTCTTCAGAGCTCTATCCCTGTGCACACACTCTAGCTTAGTCTGCGTTAGGTTAGGCTTTAACCTATTTTTTTCTTCTTTATTTCAGGTGTTAGCTTTGCAGATTTTGTCATTGTCAGTACTACATTGTTATAGTTATACCTTTATACGCTATATATAGCAGTATGTGCTGTGCATCATTTGCTAGATTGTTTGCAGAAAACATCACAAGGTAGGACTGGCCAATTCAGTTGTGCTGGGATATAGCATATGCCCCATGTATGTGCACTTTACAAAGTGGTTGTCAGTACATGTTTGATGTAGGTTTTAATGGTGTTTTAAAGGGTTTTGTACATTAAATGGTACTGAGATAATAAAGTTTACATAATTCAGGTGTGATCATAGTTCGTGTACGGCTTTATTTTTGATCACTCGATGCTTACATGCCAAAGTCAATTGCCGGCATCAGAAAAGAATGCCGTGCACATGGAGTGAGGAGGAAAGGTGAGTAGAATTGTTAATTTAATAAGTGGCATAATGGGAGGCAGATACATCAGGATAGGCCCATAATGTGGACATATACACCAGGATGAGGGACATATACACCAGGAATGGGTCAGATGTATGCCAAGATTGGGGACATATATACCAGGAAGGCATGCAGGATGGGGACATTAGTACAAAATGGCGGGATATAACCCCCATAAGTGTGAGCAGCACATCCATCCATAACAGTGCATCATGACCAAATATTTGCATCAATTTTTTTTCCTATTTTCCTCCTCTAAAACCTAGGTGCACCTTATGGTCCGTTGCATCATATAGCCTGACAAATAAGGTAATGGCTTGGTGATTAAGGGGTTAAAACAAAAAAGGAAACAAATTGCAACTAGTTGGATGATAATTAGATTAACGCAAAGACCTTATTGCTGTCCTGGATGCTGTAAATATTTTGGAATGACTTACATTTGATAACAACTGTGTTTTACTTATCAATCTGAAATGTTTTACATTTCACACTTTTGAAAATCCTGTTTCCGATGTATAAGAAAGATTTAATACCTGGCAAATCCAGGAGCTGGCATAAAGGTAAACAGAATTAGGAATGGAAGACGGGAAAGATTAAAGTCATAAAAGAACTCAAGCGAAAAATAGTGTTTACTTTCTCCTCAAGAAACATGTTACAGCAAGTTTGTTACCATGCCACATTAAATGGGAAATGCTATCATCTGAGATTTTACACACAGTATATATGGTGCTACTTTCTGGTATTCACAACTATGAAATCTCATTCCCCATCCTCAGCATCTGCCATAATTTATTTCTCAGATTCTAGTTACCTAATAAACATGATAAAACTTCAACAACCACTACACGTTTTGCAAATGCATCTATTCATTTTCAATATCAGAAATTACAGGCATCCTAGATAATATTGCTGCTGATTACTGCTGTAGTTATGGATCGGATTTCAACTAGGACACTGTGTATGTAGACATTCTCTTCTTTTAAGAGGAGAGAATTCTCAAACTCAAAGATACAATCAAGACTTTATCAAGGCAGGTCTAATTGGAATAACAGTAAGTTCCACGATTCAATGTGTTACAAAAATGTTACTGTGTGGAGATAATCTTATATACCGCATTTTTTGGATTATAAAACACTCTTTTAATTTGGAAGGAAAGTGAGGAGTGCATCTTATAATCTGATTGAGCTTACCGGGGTGAGGAGAAGGGTCGCAAGAAGCCGGAAGAATGCTGTGGTGGCTGTGCAGGGGCTGCGGCGGCTGATGCTGGGGCGTCTGTGCAGTGTCTGCAGCCGCTGTGCGGGGTCTCTGGCGTCTGCTGCTGGGGCAGCTGTGCGGTATCTGCAGCGGCTGTGCGGTGTCTGCGCGGAGTCTCCAGCAGCTGGACTGGTGCTGCAGATGGGGCGGTGAGGACTTCAAATAATGCCGCCCAGAGTCAGTGCATGCGCAGATGGAGCTTTCGGCTCAAGCTCTCATCTGCACAGGCACTGCCTCTGGCCCATTGATCTCCCTCCAGCAGACTTCAGGAAAATGGTGCCCAGAGGTGGCGCTTGCTCAGATGAGATCTCGGCTTGCCATTGAGCCCAGAGCTCAATCTGTGCTGACTTCGGGCGACATTTTTTTGAAGCCCTCACCACGCAAAGCAGCTGCCCCAGCACGGCAGCCCCAGTCTTCGCCGCAGCATGAGCCCCAGCCTCCGCCGCTGGATCAGCACAGCCTACAGTTTCTGTGACACCCACCGCTGCTGCCTCCTGTGACTCCTCAACCAGCCCTACTGTCCCCTTCGATAAGACACCACCAGATTACAAGATGGACCCCATTTTTTTTCACCTTTTTTTGCTCTGAATTTGGGGTGCATCTTATAATCCGGTGCATCTTATAAAATGAAAAATATGGTATGTGTCCCTGCTTTGTATTGTGTAATGGCTGTGTCTGACCATACAGGGACATTGTCTGATCATACCACATCTCCCGGGAATTGGAGTAAAAAGAGAGTATACAGACATGACAGCATCGGATAGCAGCTGATTCTTCTGTGAGGTAAAACCAATCCTTGGCTGCTTTTACACAATGTATTACTGCACAGAAGGAATCAGCTGCGAGCCCCCGCAGTGTCATCTATATACACTCTCATTTCGTCCCCTGCCCAGAAGATGTAGCATGATCCGACCATGTCCCTATACAGTCAGGTTCGGCCATTACATAGTACATAGCAGGGGCACATTTGTGAAAATTATTATTATTCTAAGATCTATTGATTAAAATGTACTTTGTTTGTGGAACTACTTTTTTTAAACATACAAACATACTTAAAATTGCGCTATCACGAGGTCAAAAGTGGGCAGCTTTTATTTTGTTCCTGATGCTTGAGTATTCAATATTTTTACTTTTTATAAATCCACCATATGGTTCCAGAGATATGGGCCTTTTTATTTATTGCTAATTTTGATGGTCTTTACCAAGGAGGCGTTGCTCACAGGATAATAATGCAAAGCGGACTAAAATCACATCTAAAAAGAATCCCGCAAGCTCCATACCCTTGGTAAAGACCATAAAAAGGAGAATGTTGGGCACATTAAAAAAGCCCTATACACACTGAGTGCAGAATTATTAGGCAAATGAGTATTTTTATCACATGATACTTTTTTATACATGTTGTCTTACTCCAAGCTGTATAGGCTTGAGAGCCAACTACCAATTAAGTAAATCAGGTGATGTGCATCTCTGTAAAGAGGAAGGGTGGGGTGTAATGACATCAACACCCTATATGAGGTGTGCTTAATTATTAGGCAACTTCCTTTCCTTTGGCAAAATGGGTCAGAAGAGAGATTTGATGGGAAAAGTCAAAATTTGTGAGATGAATTGCAGAGGGATGCAGCAGTCTTGAAATTGCCAAACTTTCGAAGCGTGATCACCGAGCAATCAAACGTTTCATGGCAAATAGCCAACAGGGTCGCAAGAAGCGTGTTGGGCAAAAAAAGGCGCAAAATAAAGAAAGCGTGAAGCTGCCAAGATGCCATTTGCCACCAGTTTGGCCATATTTCAGAGCTGCAACATTACTGGAGTATCAAAAAGCACAAGGTGTGCCATACTCAGGGACATGGCCAAGGTAAAGAAGGCTGAAAAACGACCACCTTTGAACAAGAAACATAAGATAAAATGTCAAGACTGGGCCAAGAAATATCTTAAGACTGATTTTTCAAAGGTTTCATGGACTGATGAAATGAGAGTGACTGTTGATGAGCCAGATGGATGGTCCAGAGGCTGGATCAGTAAAGGGCAGAGAGCTTCACTCCGACTCAGACGCCAGCAAGGTGGAAGTGGGGTACTGGTATGGGCTGGTATCATCAAAGATTAACTTGTGGGACCTTTTCGGGTTGAGGATGAAGTGAAGCTCAACTCCCAGACCTACTGCAAGTTTCTGCAAGACAACTTCTTCAAGCAGTGGTACAGGAAGAAGTCTGTATCGTTGAAGAAAAACATAATTTTCATGCAGGACAATGCTCCATCACATGTATCCAACTAGTCCACAGCGTGGCTGGCCTGTAGAGGTCTAAAAGATGAAAAAATAATGACATGGCCCCCTTGTTCACCTGATCTGAACCCTATAGAGAACCTATGGTCCCTCATAAAATGTGAGATCTACACGGAGGGAAAACAGTACACCTCTGGGAACAGTGTCTGGGAGGCTGTGATGGCTGCTGCATGCAATGTTGATCGTAAACAGATCAAGCAACTGACAGAATCTATGGATGGTAGGCTGTTGAGTGTCATCATAAAGAAAGGTGGCTATATTGGTACTAATTTTTTGGGGTTTTGTTTATGCATGTCAGAAATGTTTATTTTCACCAGGTAAACCAATATAGCTGCACAAAATTTAGAAAGAAACAAGTGAGATGGAAATATGTTTGATTTTTTATTAAGTTGCCTAATAATTCTGCACAGTAATAGTTACCTGCTCAAACAGTTATCCTCCAAAGATAGCCAAATCTAAACAAAAAAAAAACACTCCACCTTCCAAAAATATTAAGCTTTGATATTTATGAGTCTTTTGGGTTGATTGAGCACATAGTTGTTGATTAATAATAAAAAAAAATCCTCTAAAATACAACTTGCCTAATAATTCTGCATGCGGTGTATTTCTGAAACCATATAGCCAACCAACTGTATATTCAAGGGCCCATCTAAAATAAAATGAAAGAAAACTCTAGACATTTTTGATCTAACATGAGGTCCTTTTTAAGGGACATGTTTATTCTATATCATTAGTGTCATAATTGAATCATCTAGCTGGATTAGTTATCCAAACAATCCAAACAGTACATGACTGCCCCACTGATTCATACTGGGGTCTGTAAGGATACTATCCAGATGTCAGCTGTTTTGATGGCAAAAGTAGCACTTCATGCAGTAATTTTTGCTATGAAAAGTTACAGGACTGCGGACAAAACTCTAAAAAGGCAGTGTACTCTCTTAGCTAAAGGCTACTTTACACGCTGCGATATCGGTCCCGATATCGCTAGTGTGGGTACCCGCCCGCATCTGTTGTGCGACACGGGCAAATCGCTGCCCGTGCCACACAACATCGCCCAGACCCGTCACACATACTTACCTGCCCGGCGACGTCGCTGTGACCGGCGAACCGCCTCCTTTCTAAGGGGGCGGTCCGTGCGGCGTCACAGCGACGTCACTGAGCGGCCGCCCAATAGAAACGGAGGGGCGGAGATGAGTGGCCGGAACATCCCGCCCACCTCCTTCCTTCCTCATAGCGGCCGGGAGGCAGGTAAGGAGAGGTTCCTTGTTCCTGCGGCGTCACACATAGTGATGTGTGCTGCCGCAGGAGCGACGAAATACATCGTTACTGCTGCAGTAACGATAATCGAGAATGGACCCCCATGTCACCGATGAGCGATTTTGCACGTTTTTGCAACGATGCAAAATCGCTCATCGGTGTCACACGCAGCAACATCGCTAATGCGGCCGGATGTGCGTCACAAATTCCGTGACCCCAACGACTCCGCATTAGCGATGTCGCAGCGTGTAAAGCCCCCTTAATTCAGAATTAACAGATTGGGGGGTCCTTCATTAAGGACATCCATTAACTAGCAAGAGTAGAAGCAGCTACAAAAAGAATAGCAAATGTCAATGATGACATACATGACTGCCAGACTGCATTTTTCCATGACAAGAAGGGAATTTTGTTACTTACCGTAAATTCCTTTTCTTCTAGCTCCAATTGGGAGACCCAGACGATTGGTGTATAGCTACTGCCTCCGGAGGCCACACAAAGCACTACACTAAAAAGTGTAAGGCCCCTCCCCTTCTGGCTATACACCCCCCGTGGGATCACGGGCTGCTCAGTTTTAGTGCTAAAGCAAGAAGGAGGAAAGCCAATAACTGGTTTAAACAAATTCAATCCGAAGTAACATCGGAGAACTGAAACCGTTCAACATGAACAACATGTGTACCCGAAAAAAACAAAAATCCCAAAGGAAACAGGGCGGGTGCTGGGTCTCCCAATTGGAGCTAGAAGAAAAGGAATTTACGGTAAGTAACAAAATTCCCTTCTTCTTCGGCGCTCCATTGGGAGACCCAGACGATTGGGACGTCCAAAAGCAGTCCCTGGGTGGGTAAAGTAATACCTCAAGTTTGAGCTGCAAAACAGCCCTCTCCTACGAGGAGGCAACCGCCGCCTGCAGGACTCTTCTACCTAGGCTGGCGTCCGCCGAAGCGTAGGTATGCACCTGATAATGTTTGGTGAAAGTGTGCAGACTCGACCAGGTAGCTGCCTGGCACACCTGTTGAGCCGTAGCCTGGTGTCGTAATGCCCAGGACGCACCCACGGCTCTGGTAGAATGGGCCTTCAGCCCTGATGGAACCGGCAGCCCAACAGAACGGTAGGCTTCAAGAATTGGTTCCTTGATCCATCGAGCCAGGGTGGATTTGGAAGCCTGCGATCCTTTGCGCTTACCAGCGACAAGGACAAAAAGTGCATCCGAGCGGCGCAGGGGCGCCGTGCGGGAAATGTAGATTCTGAGTGCTCTCACGAGATCCAACAAATGTAAATCCTTTTCAAACCGATGAACTGGATGAGGACAAAAGGAAGGTAAGGAGATATCCTGATTGAGATGAAAGGAGGATACCACCTTAGGGAGAAACTCCTGAATCGGGCGCAGCACTACCTTGTCCTGGTGAAAAACCAGGAAGGGAGCTTTGGATGACAACGCTGCCAGCTCGGATACCCTCCGAAGAGACGTGACCGCTACCAGAAAGGCCACTTTCTGTGAAAGTCGAGAAAGTGAAACATCCTTCAGAGGCTCGAAGGGCGGCTTCTGGAGAGTAACTAGTACCCTGTTCAGATCCCATGGATCTAACGGCCGTTTGTACGGAGGGACGATGTGACAAACCCCCTGCAGGAACGTGCGTACCTGAGGAAGTCGTGCTAGACGCTTTTGAAAAAATACCGATAGCGCTGAGACTTGCCCTTTAAGGGAGCCGAGCGATAAGCCTTTTTCCAAACCAGATTGCAGGAAGGAAAGAAAAGTAGGCAATGCAAATGGCCAGGGGGACACTCTCTGTGCCGAGCACCAGGATAAGAAAATCTTCCACGTTCTGTGGTAGATCTTAGCAGACGTGGGCTTCCTAGCCTGTCTCATGGTGGCCACGACCCCTTGAGATAATCCTGAAGATGCTAGTATCCAGGACTCAATGGCCACACAGTCAGGTTCAGGGCCGCAGAATTCAGATGGAAAAACGGCCCTTGTGACAGTAAGTCTGGCCGGTCTGGTAGCGCCCACGGTTGGCCGACCGTGAGATGCCACAGATCCGGATACCACGACCTTCTCGGCCAGTCTGGGGCGACGAGCAGGATGTGGCGGCACTCGGACCTGATCTTGCGTAGCACTCTGGGCAAGAGTGCCAGAGGGGGAAACACATAGGGCAGTTGGAACTGCGACCAATCTTGCACTAAGGCGTCTGCCGCCAGAGCTCTGTGATCGCGAGACCGTGCCATGAAAGTTGGGACCTTGTTGTTGTGCCGGGACGCCATTAGGTCGACGTCCGGCCTTCCCCAGCGGCGACAGATTTCCTGAAACACGTCCGGGTGAAGGGACCATTCCCCTGCGTCCATACCCTGGCGACTGAGGAAGTCCGCTTCCCAGTTTTCTACGCCGGGGATGTGAACTGCGGAGATGGTGGAGGCCGTGGCCTCCACCCACATCAGAATCCGCCGGACTTCCTGGAAGGCTTGCCGACTGCGTGTCCCGCCTTGGTGGTTGATGTATGCCACCGCTGTGGAGTTGTCCGACTGAATTCGGATCTGCTTTCCCTCCAGCCACTGCTGGAAGGCTTGTAGGGCAAGATACACTGCCCTGATTTCCAGAACATTGATCTGAAGGGTGGACTCCTGCTGAGTCCACGTACCCTGAGCCCTGTGGTGGAGAAAAACTGCTCCCCACCCTGACAGACTCGCGTCTGTCGTGACCACCGCCCAGGATGGGGGTAGGAAGGACCTTCCTTGTGATAATGAGGTGGGAAGAAGCCACCATTGAAGAGAGTCCTTGGTCGTCTGGGAAAGGGAGACTTTCCTGTCTAAGGACGTCGACTTCCCGTCCCATTGGCGGAGAATGTCCCATTGAAGTGGGCGCAGATGAAACTGCGCAAACGGGACTGCCTCCATTGCTGCCACCATCTTCCCCAGGAAGTGCATGAGGCGTCTTAAGGGGTGCGACTGGCCTTGAAGGAGCGAGTGCACCCCTGTCTGTAGTGAACGCTGCTTGTCCATCGGAAGCTTCACTGTCGCTGAGAGAGTATGAAACTCCATGCCAAGATATGTTAGCGATTGGGTCGGTGACAGATTTGACTTTGAAAAGTTGATGATCCACCCGAAAGTCTGGAGAGTCTCCAGCGCAACGTTCAGGCTGTGTTGGCATGCCTCTTGAGAGGGTGCCTTGACAAGCAGATCGTCCAAGTAAGGGATCACCGAGTGTCCCTGAGAGTGCAAGACTGCTACCACTGCTGCCATGACCTTGGTGAAAACCCGTGGGGCTGTCGCCAGACCAAATGGCAGGGCTACGAACTGAAGGTGTTCGTCTCCTATAACGAAGCGTAGAAAACGCTGGTGCTCTGGAGCAATCGGCACGTGGAGATAAGCATCTTTGATGTCTATTGATGCTAGGAAATCTCCTTGAGACATCGAGGCAATGACGGAGCGGAGGGATTCCATCCGGAACCGCCTGGTTTTCACGTGCTTGTTGAGCAGTTTTAGGTCCAGAACAGGACGGAAAGAGCCGTCCTTTTTTGGCACCACAAACAGATTGGAGTAAAAACCTTGACCTCGTTCCTGAAGAGGAACAGGGATCACCACTCCCTCTGCCCTTAGCGAGCACACCGCTTGCAGAAGAGCATCGGTTCGGTCGGGATGTGGGGAGGTTCTGAAGAACCGAGGCGGAGGACGAGAACTGAACTCTATCCGGTACCCGTGAGACAAAATGTCTGTTACCCACCGGTCTTTGACCTATGGCAGCCAAATGCCGCAAAAGCGGGAGAGCCTGCCACCGACCGAGGATGCGGAGAGAGGAGGCCGAAAGTCATGAGGCAGCCGGCTTGGAAGCGGTTCCTCCGGCTGCTTTCTTTGGGCGTGAGTGAGTCCGCCAGGAATCTGAGCTCCTCTGCTCCTTCTGAGTCCTTTTGGACGAGGAGAATTGGGTCCTGCCCGAACCTCGAAAGGACCGAAACCTCGACTGTCCCTTCCACTGTTGAGGTTTGCTTGATCTAGGCTGGGGTAAGGAAGAGTCCTTACCCTTGGACTGTTTAATGATTTCCGCCAATTGCTCACCAAACAGCCTGTCTTGAGATAATGGCAAACTGGTTAAGCATTTTTTGGACGCAGAATCTGCTTTCCATTCTTTTAACCATAAGGCTCTGCGTAAAACCACCGAGTTGGCGGACGCCATTGACGTACGGCTGGTAGAATCCAAGACCGCATTGATAGCGTAAGTCGCAAACGCAGACATTTGCGAAGTCAAGGACGCCACCTGCGGCACTGATGGACGTATGATAGAGTCCACCTGCGCCAGACCAGCTGAAATAGCTTGGAGTGCCCACACGGCTGCGAATGCTGGAGCAAACGACGCGCCGATAGCTTCATAGACAGATTTCAACCAAAGGTCCATCTGTCTGTCATTGGCATCTTTAAGTGAAGCCCCATCTTCCACTGCAACTATGGATCTAGCCGCAAGCCTGGAGATTGGGGGGTCCACCTTTGGACACTGGGTCCAGCGTTTGACCACGTCAGGGGGAAAGGGATAACGTGTATCCTTAAGACGTTTGGAGAAACGCTTATCTGGATAAGCATGGTGTTTCTGGACTGCTTCTCTGAAGTCCGCGTGGTCCAGAAAAGAGCTCAATTTACGTTTGGGATACCTAAAATGGAATTTCTAATGCTGTGCTGCTGCCTCCTCCGCTGGAGGAGAAATATCCAGCAGTCTATTGATGGCCGCTATAAGATCATTCACCATGGCGTCACCATCAGGGGTATCCAGGTTGAGAGCAGTCTCAGGATTGGACTCCTGTTCACCTAGTTCTGTCTCATCATACAGAGAATCCTCTCGCTGAGACCCTGACCAGCGTGATGACGCCGAGGGTCTCTCCCAGCGAGCTCGCTTAGGCTGCCTGGGACTGTCGTCCGAGTCAGAGCCTTCAGCCTGTGATGTCTGGGACCCCCTTGGAGCACGGATTAGTTCCAACTGAGGGGGACCGGGGAACATTGAATCAGCAGTGCCCATGGTCTGAGTGACCGGCCTGGACTGCAAGGTTTCTAGAATTTTTGTCATAGTCACAGACATCTTATCAGCAAAAACTGCAAATTCTGTCCCCGTCACCGGGGCAGGGTTCACAGGCGTCTCTGCCTGGGCCACTACTAGCATAGACTCCGGCTGACGAAGTGGCACAGGGACCGAACATTGCACACAATGGGGGTCAGGGGAACCTGCCGGTAGATCAGCCCCACATGCGGTACAGGCAGCATATGAAGCCCGTGCCTTGGCACCCTTGCTTTTTGCGGATGACATGCTGTTGTCTCCTCAGAGCAATATAGGGGTATAAGCCAAGAAGCGACCGTACAGTGCAATATATAGGTTGTTCACCTAGTTCTGTACCGACAAAAGTACACAAAAACTACACTGTGGCACTAGTGGGGTCAGCACCTAGGTGCTGCTTACCGCCCGCTTAACAGCGGGTGTGTGGTCGCCAGAATCCCTTGTCTGGGTCTCCCAGGGCTATGTCCGTTCTCCAGCTCAGACTGCGTGCAGGAATGGCTGCCGGCGTCCTGTGAAGAGGGGCGGGCCGTGGGCGTGCTGCAGACAAAGAGCGGGAACTGGCGTCCCACTGTGCCCAGTGAGAGGGCTGGAGTATGTAAATAAGACTCCAGCCCTCGGCGCTGACTATTGTACAGCGTCTCTCCCCTTCCCTGACTGACAGGGCTGGGGGCGGGAACGAAGCGTAACTAGGCCGCAGAAGCCGGGGACTAGATTTACAAGCGCTGCCGTCGTAAAAGCACGGTCGGCGCGAAGTCCCCGGCGCACCACAAGTCTCAGCCGCGCCGCAGTCACCATGGCGGCCGGCGCGGTAGTTCCCCACACATAAACTCACTCAGCAAAGCTGCAGTGAGTATAACCCCAAGCACGCAGCGCTACTGTCCCCGGCGCACTAGAACACCCAGCAACGCTGGAGTGTGTCTGTGCCTGTCTGCACGGGGACACAGAGTACCTGAATGTTGCAGGGCCTTGTCCCTGACGGCACCCTAGCTCCGTATCCAGCAGGATCTCCGGGTCTGTGGATGGAGCCCGGCCTCAGAGTCTGGAGGCCGGTAAGATCCCACTTCACCAGAGCCCTTCAGGGGGATGGGGAAGGAAAACAGCATGTGGGCTCCAGCCTCCGTACCCGCAATGGGTACCTCAACCTTAACAAACACCGCCGACAAAAGTGGGGTGAGAAGGGAGCATGCTGGGGGCCCTAGTATGGGCCCTCTTTTCTTCCATCCGACATAGTCAGCAGCTACTGCTGACTAAACAGTGGAGCTATGCGTGGATGTCTGACCTCCTTCGCACAAAGCATAAAACTGAGCAGCCCGTGATCCCACGGGGGGTGTATAGCCAGAAGGGGAGGGGCCTTACACTTTTTAGTGTAGTGCTTTGTGTGGCCTCCGGAGGCAGTAGCTATACACCAATCGTCTGGGTCTCCCAATGGAGCGCCGAAGAAATCAATTTTCTATTATATTCTATGCACTTGACATGTGATTTGATAGTACCACTTCTTTAAAAGACCATTTTTAATTACCATTTTGTTAGCATTTCAAAGAAGAGTCAATGAATATTGAATATGTGTTTAAATTTGATGCCGAAAAAAATGTATTTGGCTCCTAAATTTTTCAGTTTAGGAGCCAAAAGGTGCTTAGGTAATTTATTTAGCCTGGAGCACTGAATTAGTGATCCAGATAATTATCTTTTTTGGTAAAGTGCCATCCATGTATTTTTATATAATCTATAAAGTGGATGTAAGGGTAGAACTTTAATAACAGGAAATATCAGAGCTATCGGAAGCACTTTTTTATGTAACTAATTCCACCACTAAGTATACAACACATTTTACTCCTTCATAATTAAGACAAAATACATCAAAAACAAAAATGTTACAAAATACCAGACAATGAATATAAATTATGGGTAGGGATCTGTAATCTCATTTTAAGACCTTGTTAAATGCCTATCTTTATTACAGAAACCGACTGTCCATGTTCTCTATTGTATTTATTATGCTGTGTCTGAAAATTATTTATTCATTGCATGGCATAAACAAATAATATTCATTATATTTGACTATAATAAATGTCTTATCAAAAGAAGCATATTGCTTTTACTAAGGGGCAATCTAAAACTATTTTTATAAGAAAAGGATATTGATAATTTAACTGACAAAGCAATTTCTGGAAATGCTGAAAAATGTGAGGTTTCTTGCCAACAAAATTGCTAAAGGTTAATAAATATGCATTTTTTTAATTCCTTGGATTGAGAAATAGGTGCTGTTCAACTTCGCTAACCGGATTTTAAATTGCGACCTTAATTTAACTCCTTTTGTAATGCTAGTGTTTATGGAAATTGCTGAAAACTGCCTTGGCAGATACATACTGAAAACCTGATAATTGCAATCCTCCTGTACAGTTATATAATATGTAATGTCACCAGATACGTTAAATCAAATATGATCATACCACCTGTGGTAGACATGCTTTCATCCACAAAAAGCTTTGAGAATAAAAGAAAAAATATATTTTTCTGTAAAAAACAAATATATATAAAGCAGGAAAACATCAGATACAATTCTGATTAATCACATCATAGCAAGAAGTGTAAAGAATACTATGGCTCCCACTGCTCTGTAACAGAAAATTAGAGCTATAAGCAAACAGGGTTGAAGCATAACAATTTATAATACTTTGTAGATTGGATTTGTACTACTTTTTTCTTATACAGTGATATACCAAGTTGTCACCAATTAGGTACCAATCCATGTAGAGTTTCTGCAACATGTCTCACATTACATATACTCGTATTTATTGGAAAAAAATAGAATCTTGATGGGCATGTTTCTTTAACCCTTGTCTGGTCCCATGAAGAAAATGAGATGAGTGGACCTGTGGAAGTTCGGTGTCGGCGGGGTCATACAGACAACAGATAAAGTTCGGTTTGGGACCCAGACTTGAACTTAACCCCAACGGAATTCACTAGTTGGGCAGCTCGGGTCTCCACCCAAATGCAGCCTACCATAAACAGATCACTTCCGGTGGAGGAAGGGCGGGGTTTTTCCATTTTACTTTTGTGCACACTACATCCGTTCATGCTGTTGTTACCCCCCAGTGTGAGCCATTCAAACACTGTAAGCGGATAGCACTGTGCTGAGCACTGAGCATACCCCGAGCACAGCGATGCTCGTACAAGTGGTTTCCATATGTAAAGTACTCAAACTCTGTTTTTCTTGTAAAGCCTGTAATCAGTGCGAACACCAAACACTGAACCTCAGGTTTACTCATCTCTAGTAGTTGTACTAATTTACATGGGGTCACATTGACCTAATGGTACCAGACAAGTGATAAAGGAGTTGTCTCGTCTTAAGTTAACAGTGCACACTCACTCAATGTGACTACTTCCTTGTGAATCACATTGTGCACACTGCGTGCGTCATGAGGAACTTATGGTGATGGGAGAGGTCATGTGACCGCAATTATGTTAATTTGCATACTTCTGGCCACATTACGATGAACAACCTATATGGCCTAACTGTGAATAATAGTCAAACACTTAAAATCTGAAACATAAGAGTCTCTATATACCAAAGGTCAATACAAAATCCTTTACCAATTAAAGTTTCAAGGGATGATTGTATGAAATTCTAAAATAGAGAAATGTACAGACCAGAATTCTACAACAGGGTACATGAAAGGCATGGCTAAAAGTATTTGTTCATAAGATATTATATGTATACCTACAGAATACCCCAGGAATCACTGACTAACACCAAAATTACATTTACTTACATAGTATGAAATTAGTCAAGTTAACAACAAAAAAAAAAAAAAGGTAAAGAAAATTGAAAAGAAATTACATTGTCACACATGTTAACATAAAGTACATGGTAAATATCTCATGATATAGTTCTACCTATAGGCAAGTATAGTATATAACTGATTATATACTATAGTTACCTGGCCCAATATGGAACAAGGCAATACGTAATAGAGCAGAGGAGCCAGATCAAGACCAGAAAGTCCTAACTACGCAACGTGAGAATTGACTGGACAATTCCTTTTACTATGCGAGGATCAAGTTATATCCAAACTTTCACTCCCTTACAAATACCATCAGGGAAATAAAGGTGCCAGAAAGGCCGTTGTTTCGCTTTCTACTAACAGAATATAAACACATAAACAAAGGAAAGGTTTGGGTGAAACCTGTGAAGCCGTAGACGAAAATGTAAATGATTATGCTCCCAGTTGTAAAGGAAGGGAGTCTGATAACACCGGCAATAGAAATTGTCATAACTCACTTCTCTAAATTTCTGGCTACAGATAAATATAATAGTAAATTAAAGTATAATAGAAAATATTCTTTTATTATAAAGATTTCATAATCAGGTATGCGCCACGGTATGTAGTGTTATGTAATTTTCCCTGAAAGCAGTACTTTTCATCTAGTGCTGTACAAAAACAGCATACCAAATGGCACCAAAAACTGCAAAGAACAAAGACATAAGGGATTTTGCATGTGTCCACCTAGTCGGCATGGCACGCAGTTCTACTAAATATTGATCACAGCAACAGAATCCATAAAATGCCGGAAACCATTAAGTGAAGAACTCCCATGAATTATTTTAACAAAATCTGTGTATATTTGTATGTACTGTAGTGTCAGTTTATTAATAAATAAAAAGGCCTCAAAACAGAGTTCCACACTTTTAAAGTACAGTGAGAATGAGTGATGAGGAAATTACCTCCACTTTGACAGAACTGTAGAACGCACAATTTCAGAGCAAAAAAAAGCAAACAAACCCAAAAAACAGAAAATAATGTGCCATTTCGCTACGTATGAACATGATCAGAAGTTTATCACCTACCTACAAGATAAACAACAGATTGCACAACGACAATGAGGAACACCTCAAGCAGAAACATGATGCCACTTTACTCCAAATCTATGCGGCTGATGGAGACTGAAAAACACATTGCTCGGCTGTTTCTCCCAACCCTACACACACTGCAGGAAGCAGCAGTCAGATAGCCTGTATGGTGATGTTCTGTGCCAAGTCTATGGAGTTGATGGAGACTGAAGAACACATTGCTTGGCTGTTTCTCTCAGCCCTACATACACTGCAGGAAACAGCAGTCAGATAGCCTGTATGGTGATGTTCTGTGCCAAGTCTATGGAGTTGATGGAGACTGAAGAACACATTGCTTGACTGTTTCTCTCAGCCCTACATACACTGCAGGAAACAGCAGTCAGATAGCCTGTGTGGTGATGCCCTATGAAAAGTCTGTGGGGCTGAAGGAGACATAGGGACACATTGCTTGGCAGTTTCTCTCTGCCCTACACACAATGCAGGAAGCAGCAGTCAGCTAGCCTGTGTGGTGATGCTCAGGGCCAAGTCTATGGGGCTGATGGAGACAGACTCTATTGCTCGGCTGTTTCTCTCAGCCCTACACACACTGTAGGAAGCAGCAGTTAGCTAGCTTGTATAGTGATGCTCTATGCTAAGTCTAAGGCGGGCTTTGCACGTTGCGACATCGCAAGCCGATGCTGCGATGTCACACGCGATAGTCCCCGCCCCCGTCGCAGGTACGATATTGTGTGATAGCTGGCGTAGCGAAAATTATCGCTATGCCAGCTTCACATGCACTCACCTGCCCTGCGACCGTCGCTCTGGCCGGCGAACCGCCTCCTTTCTAAGGGGGCGGGTCGTGCGGCGTCATAGCAACGTCACACGGCAGGTGGCCAATAGCGGCGGAGGGGCGGAGATGAGCAGGATGTAAACAACCCGCCCACCTCCGTCCTTCCGCATAGCCGCCGGCGGCAGGTAAGGAGATGTTCCTCGTTCCTGCGGCTTCACACACAGCGATGTGTGCTGCCGCAGGAACGAGGAACAACATCATACCTGTCGCGGCACCGGCATTATGGAAATGTCGGTGAATGCAACGATGATACAATAACGACGTTTTTGCGCTCGTTCATCGTATCATCTAGCATTTACACACTACGACAATGCAAGTGACGCCGGATGTGCGTCACTTTCGATTTGACCCCACCGACATCGCACCTGCGATGTCGTAGTGTGCAAAGCCACCCTAAGGGGTAGAAGGAGACAGAAGAACACATTGCTTGGCTGTTTCTCTCAGCCCAACACACACTGCAGGAAGCAGCAGTCAACTAGCCTGTGTGGTTATGCTCTGGGCCAAGCCTATGGGGCTGATGGTGACAGAAGAACACAATGCTTGGCTGTTTCTCTCAGCCTTACACAATATGCATGAAGCAACAGTTGGCTAACCTGTGTGGTGGTGCTCTGTGCCAAGTCTATGGGGCTGAAGGAGACAGAAGAACATATTGCTCGGCTGTTTCACTCAGCCCTACACACACTGCAGGAAGCAGCAGTCAGCTAGCCTGTATGGTGATGCTCTATGCCAAGTATATTTGACTGAAGGAGACAGAAAAACACATTGCTCGGCTGTTTCTCTCATCTCGACACACACTGCAGGACACAGCAATAAGCTAGCCTGTGTGGTGATGCTCTGTGCCAAGGCTATGGGGCTGATGGAGACAGAAGAGCACATTGAATGACGGTTTCTCTCAACCCTACACACACTGCAGGAAGCAGCAGTCAGCTAGTCTGTGTGGTTATGCTCTGTGCCAAGTCTATGCTGCTGATGGTGACAGAACACCACATTGCTCAGCTGTTTCTCTCAGCCCTAAATACAATGCAAAAAGCAACAGTCGGCTAGCCTGTGTGGTGATGCTCTGTGCCAACTCTATGGGGCTGAAGGAGACAGAAGAACATGTTGCTCGGCTGTTTCTCTCAGCCCAACACACACTGCAGGAAGCAGCAGTCAGCTAGCCTATGTGGTTATGCTCTGGGCCAAGCCTATAGGGCTGATGGTAACAGAAGAACACATTGCTCGGCTGTTTCTCTCAGCCCTAACAATATGCAGGAAGCAGCAGTCGGCTAACATGTGTGGTGGTGCTCTGTGCATAGTCTATGGGGCTGAAGGTGACAGAAAATCATATTGCTCGACTGGCTGTTTCACTCAGACCTACTCACACTGTAGGAAGCAGCAGTCAGCTATCCTGTGTGGTTATGCTCTTTGGCAAGTCTATGGGGCTGATTGTGACAGAAGAACACATTGCTTGGCCATTTCTCTCAGCTCGAGACACAATGCAGAAAAGAGCAGTTGGCTAACCTGTGTGGTGATGCTCAGTCTATGGGGACTGATGGAGACAGGAGAGCTCAGTTTGCATTGTTCTTTTCAGCCTTATACACAATGGAGGGTTCATGCTATACTATCACTCCATTTAAAGTTATTTTCACCGTGATTGCGGATAGGTTATATACAGTTAGGTCCAGAAATATTTGGACAGTGACACAATTTTCGCGAGTTGGGCTCTGCATGCCACCACATTGGATTTGAAATGAAACCTCTACAACAGAATTCAAGTGCAGATTAACGTTTAATTTGAAGGTTTGAACAAAAATATTTGATAGAAATTGTAGGAATTGTACACATTTCTTTACAAACACTCCACATTTTAGGAGGTCAAAAGTAATTGGACAAATAAACCAAACCCAAACAAAATATTTTTATTTTCAATATTTTGTTGCGAATCCTTTGGAGGCAATCACTGCCTTAAGTCTGGAACCCATGGACATCACCAAACACTGGGTTTCCTCCTTCTTAATGCTTTGCCAGGCCTTTACAGCCGCAGCCTTCAGGTCTTGCTTGTTTGTGGGTCTTTCCGTCTTAAGTCTGGATTTGAGCAAGTGAAATGCATGCTCAATTGGGTTAAGATCTGGTCATTGACTTGGCCATTGCAGAATGTTCGACTTTTTTGCACTCATGAACTCCTGGGTAGCTATGGCTGTATGCTTGGGGTCATTGTCCATCTGTACTATGAAGCGCCGTCCGATCAACTTTGCGGCATTTGGCTGAATCTGGGCTGAAAGTATATCCCTGTACACTTCAGAATTCATCCGGCTACTCTTGTCTGCTGTTATGTCATCAATAAACACAAGTGACCCAGTGCCATTGAAAGCCATGCATGCCCATGCCATCACGTTGCCTCCACCATGTTTTACAGAGGATGTGGTGTGCCTTGGATCATGTGCCGTTCCCTTTCTTCTCCAAACTTTTTTCTTCTCATCATTCTGGTACAGGTTGATCTTTGTCTCATCTGTCCATAGAATACTTTTCCAGAACTGAGCTGGCTTCATGAGGTGTTTTTCAGCAAATTTAACTCTGGCCTGTCTATTTTTGGAATTGATGAATGGTTTGCGTCTAGATGTGAACCCTTTGTATTTACTTTCATGGAGTATTCTCTTTACTGTTGACTTAGAGACAGATACACCTACTTCACTGAGAGTGTTCTGGACTTCAGTTGATGTTGTGAATGGGTTCTTCTTCACCAAAGAAAGTATGCGGCGATCATCCACCACTGTTGTCATTCGTGGACGCCCAGGCCTTTTTGAGTTCCCAAGCTCACCAGTCAATTCCTTTTTTCTCAGAATGTACCCGACTGTTGATTTTGCTACTCCAAGCATGTCTGCTATCTCTCTGATGAATTTTTTCTTTTTTTTCAGCCTCAGGATGTTCTGCTTCACCTCAATTGAGAGTTCCTTAGACCGCATGTTGTCTGGTCACAGCAACAGCTTCCAAATGCAAAACCACACACCTATAATCAACCCCAGACCTTTTAACTACTTCATTGATTACAGGTTAACGAGGGAGACGCCTTCAGAGTTAATTGCAGCCCTTAGAGTCCCTTGTCCAATTACTTTTGGTCCCTTGAAAAAGAGGAGGCTATGCATTACAGAGCTATGATTCCTAAACCCTTTCTCCGATTTGGATGTGAAAACTCTCATATTGCAGCTGGGAGTGTGCACTTTCAAACCATATTATATATATAATTGTATTTCTGAACATGTTTTTGTAAACAGCTAAAATAACAAAACTTGTGTCACTGTCCAAATATTTCTGGACCTAACTGTATGTGCACTGTATGAATATCCCTTTAATTCCTAAGATGAAAACAAGCTGTGCTTATGCTCTATTACTTTTTAGCCTTGGCTGCTGTAGATTTACATGTGTTAATGCTTGGTAGCTTGGACTTCGTTCAGTAAACACATCTGACACATTTGTATAAGTATATTTATTACCCCAGCTGAGTACTTCAGTAAACGACTTGTTTCTTTCCCAATTTCCCTTTATGGTCAACAATTAGTAATTTGTCATGAAAAATACTGTAGTCCAGTCACCAAGAAACAAGTGACAGCAGTCACAGTCAATAAAGTGAGCCATCCAATATTGCTTTATTGGGCAAAACAATTCAGTGTCCTACTTAGATACCCTCAAGGAAAAGTTAAGGCTTTGAGGTGTCAGACAAATGAGTTAATCTAAGAAATGCATAACCACATGCTAATGTTAGGATAAGCTGACATCTACTTTTAATAATTTCCTCGATGTCTAATTTCACAATAATGTCATGTCTGGGATTTCTGTAATTTAATAAATCTAAGGTTCATTTCAAGAGAATAAAGACAAGTCAGGAGTATAACTATTCCATTAAATTGTCACAATAAATTGCCTTTGTGAATTGGAATCCTTATTGCAATAATCAAGGAATAAATCATTTAAATAAAACACATTTGTGATATTCAACTATAATAAAATGAATGCCACTTCATGTCTTGAAAAATAAAAAATGTTTATTTTAACAGATCTGTTTAACATTTCGAAAAAAGGAATTAAAATGCAGTCAAGGCCAATTTTATAATCGCTTCATGCCCCAGTTTGGAATAAATGTATGATTAATATATCATTTACAAATAAGATGCTCTTCTACGGCTTTCCAATTATAACTGCCATATACTGTAGCTACCGAAAAGTGTCTCAATGATCATTTTCAATAAGAGGACAGCTAACTAAGAAGACATGTTAGACACCGAGACTCCTGAGCAGTGGATACGGCAAAAAGGAACACTAAACCGATACGGGAATAAGAAAAGTAAACTAGAGATCTTCTTGTCCCGATTGTTGGTCCATTTACAAATTTCCTGTAATTGTTTGCTAATCTGTTCCATTTTCAGGTGGTGACCAGTTTAAGTTGACAATGCTTAGTTAAGGGGGAGGGGTTAGTAAGCTGTGTAGGATACTGCAGCCAGAAATGAAGGGAGGCACTTGCTGTATGTACGTGTCCTAAAGAAGACCAACAGGTTATTTATTTTACTCACTTATATAACTCCATCATAATCCACAGCACTTTACAGATGTGATCATCACTGTCCCCATTGGGGCAAACAATCTAAATTCCCTAGCAGTATGTCTTTGGATAGTTCTTAGTTAATCAAGGGTGCTACAAGCACCAGAAACGCGAAGGTGCTGCATACTGATCAGTGCACTTTATTGAGGTTATTTAAATTTAATAAAATTTGGAATTTTTTTTTACTCCGTCTTGAGCTTTGTCTCCTACATATCATTAAGTGTTTAATTGTCCATGGCAGTGGCTATGTTCTGGGCTGTAGAGGAAGTGTTGCTACATTGTTGAGCTGCCATTTTCCCCATTTATTTTTTTTTTAGAAAAATCTAAAAAAAAAATCTTAGAAAGTAGTAGCTGTTAGCCTGTTTTGTCTGTATACTCCCTTACCATAAGTGACTTAAGGCCGTTTTACACGCTGCGATATCATTACCGATATCGCTAGCGTGCGTTCCCGCCCCCATCGGTTGTGTGTCACGGGCAAATCGCTGCCCGTGGCGCACAACATTGCTCGGACCCGTCACACTACTTACCTGCCTAGCGACGTCGCTGTGACCGGCGAACCACCTCCTTTCTAAGGGGGCGGTTCGTACGGCGTCACACGCCGTCACACGGCAACCTTCCAATAGCAGAGGAAAAGCATAGAAGAGCGGGACGAACATCCCGCCCACCTCCTTCCTTTCTCATTGTGGGCGGCCGCAGGTACGGTGAGGTTCCTCATTCCTTCGGTGTCACACATAGCGATGTGTGCTGCCGCAGGAGCGACGAACAACCTGTGTCCTGCAATAAAAAAAAAAAAAAAAGGTCTGATGTCATTTCCTTCTTCAATATGTTCTTCATTCTCCACTAGTGTATGCAGGAGAGCACACAGCTGCAGAACTACAAGGCTCAGCATGCTGCATCCAGGACTGTATGCTGGAGGGAGAGTCAGGGGGAGCAGACCTACAAGGCTCAGCACACTCCATCCACTAGTGGATGCAGGAGAGCAGACAGCAGCTGCCGAACTACAAGGCTCAGCATCCTCTATCCAGGCCTGTATGCAGGATTTCTTTGCCCCCCCCAAAAAATGACGTGGGCTTCGCCATATTTTTGTATGCTAGCCAGGTACAGCAGGCAGGTACGGGCTGCCCCCAACCCCCAGCTGCCTATTTGTACCCGACTGGGAACCAAAAATATAAGTAAGCCCTTTTTTTTTATTTCATGAATTTCATGAAATAATTAAAAAAAAAATAAAAAATAAAGTGGGCTTCGCCCAATTTTTGTGTCCAGCCAGGTACAACTAGGCAGCTGGGGATTGGAATCCGCAATGCAGGGTGCCCAAGCTTTCTGGGCACCCCCGCTGTGAATTGCAGTCCTCAGCCAACCCAGAAAATGGCGCTTTCATAGAAGCGCCATCTTCTGGCGCTGTATCCAACTCTTCCAGCTGCCCTGATGCCGGGTGGCTCGCTGGGTAAGAATGGGGTTAGGGCTAGCTGTGTATTATCAGCTGGCCCTAAGCCCGAAATTCATGGTGTCACGCCAATATTAGACATGGCCACCATGAATTTCTAGTAAAGATAAAAAAAAACCACAACACAGAAAAATATTTTTATTAGAAATAAAACACAACACAATTAGTGACTCCATCTTTATTGAAATAAAGAACCTCCCTCCGCAGTAATCCTGGGTCAAGGGTCCCGCGCCGCCCAATCCGGATCCAATATCATCTGATCGGTTTGCTGGAAGGCAAAGCGATCAGATGATGTGTCAGGTTCAAGGGCCTGAATCTCATGACACAGCAGCTGATTGTATAAACAGCTTTTATACAATCAGCTGATGCATCAGTGCAAAAAAAAACAAAACCTCACACTTCTGTGCAGCGTTGGACTGGTTACCGGAGGAATCTCCAGTAATGCCAGGCCTGGATTCAGGTACCTGCACTGCACTCCGGAACTCTCACCTGAGCTCCGGCGTGCAGCCTGGACTTTACAGCGAGCGCCGAGTGACTGATTCCCCGGCACTTGCGGTTCAGTTCATGACAGCTGCAGACCGGGCTAATCTCCGGTGCTCTCACCTGAACTCCGGAGATCACCCCGGCCTGTCTACAGCTGTCATGAACTGACTGTAAGCGCCGGGGAATCAGTCACTTGGCGCTCGCTCTCTGTACAGTCTAGGCTGATGCAGCAGTGCAAAAAAAAAAAAAAAACAACCACACACATCCGTGCTGACTCCCCAGTGACCGCTGCACGAGCTACCGGTAATCAGTGATGAAGTTTCCTGACGGCATCAACTGATAGCAGGCCGGGCGGTAAAATCCGGCGTAACCACGAGACTTACGATCAGCTGATGCGTCAGGTGACCGCATCAGGTGATCACCGCCAGGTCCTGCAGCTATCGTATGTGCCTGGGAGCCGGCACACAGCCGAAGCGGGGGTGGCGGTACTGGGAAGAGGAGCTGGGAGCATGGCACCGGTACTCTGACATTTTTCTACTGTTCACTTTTGATTTAGCAGTCGCTTTCACCTCCCACACGGGAGCGGACATGGCACCGGGCGGGAAATGGAAGCAGCGGTACCGGGAGGATTCACGCTTCTGTGTTTACTGACAGAAGGAATCCTCTTCCTGTACATGTCATGTAACTACCCACCCCTTGCGTTTATAGCTGCGTTTTTAGTCATTAAAACGCACTAAAACGCAGCTATATTTGCAATTTGCTGTTTTCATTGCGTTTTTGAACATCTCATTGAACTCAATGGGTGGAAAACGCAGTGAAAAAAGCAAAAATAATTGACATGCTGCGTTTTTGTGGTGCCCACAAAAACGCAGCTAAATAAACCGCTGTGTGCAGACAGCAAAAATGAAAACTCAGACTTTGCTGCGGAAGAAAATTCATGCAGTTTTCTGAGCAAAAACGCACGTGAAAAACGCGTGAAAAACGCACTGTGTGAACTTACCCTAATTCTGAATGTTTCTATAAGGGGACAATTACAGGGACTCACTGGTGGCGTAACACAACAGCCGATCGATAAACTTCATCATTTGGTCTACACATGTAAACAAGTAGATAAAATACACAATGCACACTAAACAATCTGTAATAGATTGCTCAGTGCGCACAGGTTGCAATTATCCTTGGCAGCGCGAGTCCTGTTTGCATAGGACGATATGCTGCCAAGAACGATGATTTTTGCACTGTGTTTTTAAGAAAGCTCATTCCCAATTCATTTGCAGTGTAAATGCATCCTAGGAAATGAAAAACATCCTATACTTAGTTCATTTTATTTCCAATCTAATCATCCCTCTACGGGATATTTTTTGTAACACTAAAATCAAAATTTACATACAAAAACATACCACAGTATCAGTCTAAAATTAACTCCGTACAATGGTAGGGTGTGTGCAAATTAGCAACAAATATAAGCAGGTGGCGCAACCCTATAAACAATATAAATCTGGCAAAAAATGGGAGCATACCAACCTACCCAATCACTGAAAATGGTGGGGAAAAATATTTGTAAAAATTATGTACTTTTTTTTAATCCAATGAAAATATTAAAGCTATTTTTTACTGAAATATAAAGTTTTGCACTTTATAATCTATTATATCTCTATGTATTCAGGATAGAATGTAAAACTTGGTTCAACAGAAGATAGCAACAAAAAAACTGGAACATTCTCCCTCAAGTAGTGTTATCTACACAAATACCGTGTTTTTCCAAAAATAAGCACTGTCTTATATTTTTCTGCCCTCCAAAAAAGCACTAGAGCTTATTTTTGGAGGTCTTATTCTTGGAGAAACACGGTTGGGGGTAGGTTTACCCCCCATAAAAGTAGACCCCCCCACTTCCCAGGAGACTCATACTTACTAGACCCGGACGTCTGCGTGGCTCCCAGGTCCTCCTGTGATCTCCGGTGGGTGCTGCACGCCGTCCTCACCTGCTTCTGGCTGACACACACACACAGCAGAGCGCACACACATACACACAGCAGACTGCGCACACGCACACACACACATCACATCCAGCGCTTCCGGCTGCAGGGAATGATGGGAGGAAGTCACTTGCGTCCGCAGGTCCTGTTGCGGCAGGTCCTTGCGCTCCACCGCATTGCCTCCCAGGATTTTACTGGTGAGAAGAGATCGGTGTCACTGGATGTGGTGAGTATGTGTGCGATCCGATGTTTGTGTGATGCGATGTTTGTGTGTGCGATCTAATTATGCGTGTGAAATCTGATTGTGTGTGCGATCTGATTGGTGTGTGTGAGATCGGATGTGTGCGGGGTTGCGATCACTGCAGGTCCTCTGTGCGGCGTTTAGTGAGTGTGTTTGTGGGGTGCCCGCTGTCTATAATGAAGTATCCTGCAGGATCTGTACCTTTTTTAGCTGCACGGACACTTCATCATTGATCTGCGGCTAGGTCTTATTTTCATGGGAGGGCTTATAATTAAGCCTTGCTTCAAAAATGCTGAAAATCCCTGCTAGGGCTTATTTTTGGAGGAGAGCTTATTTTTGGAAAAAACACGGTACTAGTGTATAATATGAGAGGTCACTATATTAATCGGTACTTATGTAACAGATTGTATTTGAAATACAATCTGAGTGTATCTAATTCTACCAGATGCCTCAAACAATTTATATGGCACATATATTGTAATCATTGCAAGACAATTGCCTATACTTATTAGTTTATGCCTATATTGTGTCATATGCCACACAAATTAAAAATGTTCAAAATTCCTCAATGGGTTTCTCCCAGCCCATCAGCAAGTTATTAGAATCTAAATACACTCTGTATGACTAGGAGTGCAGTAGTGGCACTCAAGCTCATGACTTCGGTATAATTGTATAGTAAAAGACACAATATAAAATGTTGACATCTAAGCACTGAAAGTGATATGCACTATATATCGACCACAGTTTGTACAGCAAGATTCTTTCCAAAATGTACTGATGGTGCAAACTGAAAAAGAGGCACAGTATACAAAACTAACACCTATTAGGCACAACATTAGTACTGACACGTCATAATAATAAGCATCAAATATTCTGCAAAATGTATATACCACAATTTCATATTAGTATGCCAGTGTCCTGATTGTGGGCACTCCGAGAAAGGCCCAATGTACACAGCAGAATCGAGCAATCGACACAAGGTCCCAAATCAGGGGAACTGTGTACTATTTCTTAAGTGTAAATTAAAATGAGCAAGACAGAGCCCTGATGGTGGACTCTGGCATTACAGGTGTGAGCCACATGTGGCAGCACAAACACCGAACATTTACACTAAAGAGCACTCCTATATTGCCCAGCTCACCATAGCTCCAAGGTATTGGATTGGTTACTGCTCAATAGTGATGGGCAAACTCCCCAATGTTGGTGTTCGGGAGCCTCGCCCGAGCTTTTTGTAAAGTTCGAGTTCGGGTTCTGAAATAACGCGAATTTGCGTCAGAAACAAGAATTTGCACTTTACAGTTATGGTATGGGGTGGGGGGGTCTATAAAATAAAGAATATAGTTAATAATAAATATAGTCTTTATACTTACCACTCTTGCGACGCATCCGGCAGACTCGCTAAGCCGCTTCTGATCATTAACTTCCGGGGGTATTCACTGCACTGCTTGTCACTCTGCAGTCTTCAGCCATGTTCATGGTGACGTCAGGGTTCACCCAAGTATACGAGTCATAGACTCGATTGAACTTTGACTGTCACTGTGCGAGTCTCGCATCATTACCACCCGGCATGGCGCACACTCTCCTTACAGGAGCGTGTCGGCTGCATGTATTTCTATGAAGCTGAGGCGCTCCTGTCAGGAGAGTGTGCACCGTGTTGGGTGATACCAATGCGAGACTTGCAGGAGTTATACGCGAACGGAATCATACCCTCACTGTCAGCCTGTTTCTCACTCGGTAGAGACGCTTGTCTGCACAGAGCGATGAAGCAGAGCAGACATGGCTCTCCCTGTGGACTACGTCGGACTAAGGAGTTTTTTATAACAAAGATGGAGTCTCTAAATGTTTTTTTGTTTTATTGCTAATAAAAAAAAACTTCTAATGTGTTGTGTTTTTTTTTTACTGTTTACTAGAAATTCATGGTGACCATGTTTAATTTGGTGTGACACCATGGATTTCCGGCTAAATGATTTAGCGCTCAGCAGTATTTTCAATTCTTAGCACGGATAAAGAGGACGGCTACAGGCTGCCACCCCCTTCTGCTTGGCTTTACCTTGGCTGGCAATCAAAATACAGAGAAGCTCATTAATTATTTTATTAATTATTTAAAAAAAATAATTAAAAAAAAAATGCATGGGCACCTGCTGTATTTTGATCGCAAGTCAGGTAAAACCAGTCAGCTGGGGCTGGGATTCTTCGCAGCCTGCAGCCACCCCTGGAAATTGCGCATTGTTTTTTAGTGCCATTTCTAGGTGCTTTACCCAGCTCGTCCAGCGGCCCTGATGGTGGTGGCATGCTGGGTAATAAAGGGGTTAATACCAGCTTTGTATTCTCAGCTGGTACTAAGTCTGAAATTCATGGTGTCACGCCAAATTAGACATGACCACCATGAATTTCTAGCAAATAGTAAAAAAAAACACTACACAGAAATTTTTTTTTTATTAGAAATAAAACAAAACAAAATTTAGAGACTCCATCTTTATTATAAAAAAAGCCTTAGTCCGACGTAGGCCACAGGGAGAGCCATGTCTGCTCTGCTTCATCGCTTTTTGCAGAGCGAGAAACAGGCTGACAGTGAGGGTATGATTCCACTTGCGTATGACTCCTGCAAGTCTCGCATCGGTATCACTCAGCACGGCGCACACTGACCTGACAGGAGTGCATCAGCTGCATGGAAATACATGCAGCCGACCCGCTCCTGTCAGGAGAGTGTGCGCCGTGCTAGGCGATACCAATGCGAGACTCGCACAGTCAAAGTTCAATCGAGTCCATGGCTCATTTTCTTGGGTGAACTCTGACTTCACCGTAAACATGGCCGAAAACAGCCGAAGACTGCCGAGTGACGAGCAGTGTAGTGAATACCCCGGAAGTTAGTGATTGCACCCGATAGCAGAAGTGGCCGAGAAACAAAGTCTGCAGGACACGTTGCAGGAGCGGTAAGAATAATCAGAATGTTTTATTAATAATGTGCTTTTTTTTACATCCCCTGGACCCGAACTGTAACACGAGAAAGCTTGTGTTCGAGATCGTATGTACGAACACTATGTGTTCAGTACGGACACCGAACTTTACAGTTCGGGTTCTCCTATCACTTCTGCTCAACTATAAATATGCTAACAGAACACTAAAAACTGAAACATGATACGTAAGCAGAAGGAAGCAGAAACCATACTCGAGTGACCTTAGAAGGTAATAGGGAAACAAGCTGGCACATTATCCTGGAAGAGTAAAAGAAAAATATTCACCTGATATGCTTTTAGAACAACTGTTCATATACTGCATGTAAGAAATACATGTAAAAAACCGTTTATTCACTAGGTAGAAGTAAAAGTCTTAGCACCATAAAGCATACGAATGTGCAGCAAATCAAGGCACATACAGAAATTGCAGATTTCAATAATAAGCCTAACTACACAGCGAGTGAAAGTATTCAAGAATTGAACACATCAACAATTTTCTAAATAAAAATATATCTATAAAGGTGCTATTGACATGAATTTCTCACCAGATGTCAATAACAAGCCATCCAATCTACACAGGAAAAGAAATCAAAATCATAGATGTACATACATTTAGTGATGTGTAATAATGAGAAATTACACAGGTAAAAAGTATTGAACATGCTTACTGAAATGTATTTATTACTTCAAACAAAAGCCTTTGCTGGTGATGACCACTTCAAGATACCTCCTGTATGGAGAAATTAGTTGCATGCATTGCTCAGGTGTGATTTTGGGTCCAATCTTTCACACAAACACTCTTCAAATCCATAAGGTTCCATGGGCTTTTTTTATGAACTCGGCGATTTAGTTCCTTCTATAAATTTTCTATTGGGTTCAGGTCAGGTGATTAGCTGGGCCATTCTAGCACCTTTGTTTTCTTTGAAACCAATTGAGAGTTTCCTTGACTGTGTTTGGGATCATTGTCTTCCTGAAATGTCCAATCTTGTTTCATCTTCATCGTCCTGCTAGATAGCAAAAACGTTATCAAAAAAGTCTTGGTACATTTGTCCCTTCATGCTTTCTTCAATTATATGAAGTTTGTCAGTGCTGTATGCTGAAAAACAGACCCACAAAATGATGTTTCCACCTCCAAACTTCACTGTTGGTATGGTGTTTGTGAGGTGATATGCCGTGCCTTTTGGCTTCAAAATATGGTGTGTATTATGGCATCGAAAGCGTTCAAATTTAGTCTCATCTGACCAGACTATATTCTCTGACTATTTCACAGGCTTGTCTAAATGTTGTTGAGCAAACTTTAAATGCACAAGAACATGCTTTTTTTCAGCAATAGAGTCTTGCGTGGTTAGTGTGCATACAGGCCATAGAGGTTGAGTGCATTGCTTGTTTTCTTTGAAACAATTTTATCTGCTGATTTCAGGTCTTTCTGTAGCTCTGATCAGGTAGTTCTTGGCTCTTGGACATTCTTCTGATAATTATTTTCACTCCTCTGTCTGAAATCTTATCTGGAGCATTTGGTCGTGGCTAGTTTATGGTGAAATTATGTTCTTTCCATTTACTGAATATGGCCCCAACAGTGCTCACTGGAACCTTCAGCAGTTTATAAATTATTCTGTAACCGAGGTCTTCAGACTGCTCACTGATTTTACCAATCATGAGAAGTTTTTTGTGTTACATCTTTTTTAGGCAATCATTTGAACCAGCTAATATTATTTTTTAATAAGTGGCAAAATTACTTTCTAATTACTGATACTGTAGATTTCAGCTGGTGTCATGACCTTCTGCAATTTTGTCAACATGCAGGCTTATTTAACTAATGTTGTTTGGACAGAGCCTAACACATGGTGTTATTGTAACATACCCAAACATTAGCAATGATCGAATTGAGGCAAATCAAGTTTGAATTGTATTTTACAAAACAAGCATGTTCAAATGAATATGATCAATTTGTGATTTGACTGAATTGCCGAAAAAATTCCCACCACCTTCTTACAAATTGCAGAAGATTGTCTCAGTCACAGAAGGCTTACATGGCACAAACAAGCAAGCTTCCCCATAATGCCTTGCAGCTCATCATGACATATGGTATAAAGGAGCAAATCAGTAAGGATTATCATAGCCTGTATAATAGCCTAGGTAGAGAATTCTGCAGATATTTTAGGGTGATTTTAGGATAGTGAGAACACATCGGGGCTCAATACTCAGCAAGGAGGGGAGGAGAAAGCTCAAAAATATTGGACCACTACTCCAGACGGTAATGTTTTGTACAACTGGAACACCGAAAAAGATGAGAATAGTAATCTGCAAATTATTCAAAGATTCAATTGACAGAAGAAGAGAAAGATAGCAGAGGTGCCAACAGCAGTAACAGACTGAGCGTGATTGATCAGTAATATGTCCTAGCTGGCAAATATTTTTATGCATTTGATATACAATTACACAGTTTTATAATTCATTCTTAATGCAGCAGAAAGCAGAAGCAAAACAGCACAATAGTTTTTACATTAAAAAAAGATTCAAATCTGAAATCTGTATCAGATGGTGTGCCTGCTTGTCACAGCCTGCTGTACTGAGTTATTGCATTTATTGTGCAATGGTTTTTGTGAAGTGGGGATTTTTTTGTTTGTTTTTAAAGATAGAATAAAATTCCCATAAATACAGAAATTAACCTGCGACAGTCTACCACAAAAAGTATGCATGTCGCAAAAATTGCTTTATTTTATTTGCACAAATGTTTTACTATTCAAATGTTACATCAGTACACAGCACACCAATTCAGTGCCCTAAATTTCTTATTTTTCCGAAAAAAAAAAAAAGTTGACTTTTTTGGAAATTTTTTTTTTTTATTTAGACATTTAAAATCGTAATGTCTGATTTTTCACATCTTTTTACTAGTGGAACTTGAAAATCATACATGTTACATCCACACTACGGCCTGCTGGCACATTTTGCTTTCTGTACGCGTATCTTCCTATCTTCTTCTAACATCCATTTTGGAAAGGAATGAATATTTGGGGTTTAAAAAATGATCAAATATTATGTATAGTATTGTACAAAATGTATAGTAAAAATTGTGCCAATGGATGGGGTAATGTAATGCAGAAGAAAAAATAAATATATCATGGCAAATTATATGGAAACTGTTAGCACAAGCCAAAGCCCCATCCATTGGCATCAACTATTGTACTACCAAAGACAGGCCACAATTGGCCTCCTTTGCTCTGTGAAGTGTATTAGTGAAGTGGAAGTCATTATGGAATATATGGAACATCACTCATCTCAGTCACAGTAGGATGATGTTACCTCTAACAGTAACACTGTAAGTTTGAGTCAGTGATCTGAACAAAGCATCCTGCCCTGATTACAAATTACTATGAGATCATTTCAGCACCACTATTTAATTTTAAAACATGAAAAGTTGGTCAATGCATTGTACCATATGGATTTTTTGTTACTACTGGGTTATGGTTTGCTTCTATAGTGACATTACTTTGACATTAAAACACGTAAAGAAGGTATAGGCACAGCTGATAATTTGCTGCATTCGAGCAGGTCTAGACCGAGATCAAGCAATAAAGACTCACTGTGTGTTGGTGAGTCCAGATTCAGACATCTCAAAGTAATCCAGTGTGGAAGAAATGAAAAGTTGGCACTCACCCTTCGTTTCAGTATGGTCCTGTTGAAGCGCCACTTGCGCACGAAACGCCCATAGTTTTCGGGTGCCCCTTCCTCCGTCTGTACGATGTTTTGAAGACTATTAAATATGGCAATGAATGGTGAGTGTCATCCTTTCTTTTCTTCCATACTGGATTACTTTGACATTACCAAAGCTGTTTGTGTTTAAGTGATTGAAAGGGGTTGGATACAATCCAAGGTTTCCCCCAATTCTCTGAGCAATTGGGGAACCTGCAATTCACTCCAAATTGAATTTTTGAAAAACTTGTGAAACCTGGTGAATTCCTATTTCAAAAGATATGAGTAGCTTTATCATACTTAAGTGAATGAGGCTGAATTATATTACCAAAGCTCACTGACATATGCCGTGTCATTACTGCGAGAAAAAAAAAGCAGAACACTTTTTCCAATCTACTATACCTCTATAATCAATATGAAAACATGCAAAGTATCGTCACATAAGAAAAAAAGGTAGCACAGTGAAGAAAGGAGACGGCATAACAATTTAAATTTAGGATAAACAGGGCACCAAGAAAGAAGCAAAAAGAATTAGATAAAATATAAAAAGAAACTAATCCTAAATCTGCTCCCCTCAATGAGAGGCATGTGTCACTTCATTCTATTATGGTGCTCATACTCCAAACACTTCTAGTTTCTATTAGTTTTCTTATCAGCCATCCTGATTGAATTTGGTAGTCAAGTGTGCAAGCTTCTGTGATTTTCCTAATCTCTGGGGTTATACGCTTATAAGGCCAATAACTGACATTGTTATTCAGCATATTCTACCTGAGAAATAAACACTCTAAGAAAATGGTTTTCTTTAGAGAAATGTCTCCGGTGACAGTAGTGAATTACTAAGTAAATGAAGGTTCTGAGGTTACATTTTGCTGAATGGGGCAACTAAATTGCTTAAAAAGCATGGGTGTATTTACCCATGGCACTGCTTCTGTGTGTCAGAGGAGTGAATAGCTTGATGAATTAATTATTACAAAATACTTACAATAACTAACAAAACCAGGCAAACCAAATCACTCACCTACACAACGCGCCATACAATACATTTGTTCCATCTGAGAGGAATAGATTTAGTAAGGCTGACATCTGAATAAGAACCTTCATTCGGAACACAGAGTAGACATCTGTGTTGGAGTGCGGTAATGTCCTTGACATCTTATCAAGTACAGAATAGTCTATTCTAATTTTGCCTGGATGAAAAAGAAGCAATGTAAGAATACACTCCAGGAAAAAGACATCAGATTGCATCTATGTAACTCAGAGGTTAACAGTGTGCTGTGCAGAACTCACATGCTAAGAAAAGTCTCACTGTAGATTGTACAGTACTGTTCAAGAGATTGATCGACAAGATGCTGCCAAGACTGCAAAATGGAAAACATCCACAGCTCTGTCTAGGGAATGACAATGTAATCCACTGATATTCCATCTTATAACAAAGCATCCTACTAAACCTCAGACATAATCAATTTCCCATACTACTTACATTACCATAAGAACTTGTTACAAATCAAGTATTTATGCACCAAAAAAAAAAGAAATTCTGTACATTTCGTAAACTATTGAGTACTCAGTCCAGCCTTTAAGAGCATGTGCCCAACGGTTAGATATGGACAGAAAATCTACTGTACACAAACTAATAGATTGTGACTAGTGATGAGCGAGCGTGTTCTGCACTGCTCATTACTCGATCAAGTATCAGGGTGCTCGGGTACTAACGAAGCTTGGCTGAGTATCGCGGGTGCTCAGATGTTTTGTCTGTGAAACAACAACCACAACACATAGGCTTCCTTCACTGCATGATGTGTGCAGGCACCCCAGGGAAAGCCAGTCGCAGTCTCTGAATTGCTATCACTAGGGGTAAAGCAATATTTGTGGACTTAGTTTGTTCAAAGAAAAAATAAAACACCCTCCCTCTTCCCGGAAATGTTCTCTGTATGATTAACTGTATGTGGGCAAAGAGACGAACTGCCCAATTATTGACTTCCAGTATACTCATTCCTCAAATTGAGCACTTTCAGAGCGTCTGACCTGCTTGACTCGAAATCCTTGCAACCAAGCATTTTAGTGCTCGCCCATCTCGAATAGTGAATCCTCTGCCCTGGCAACAAGTGCTTGGCCTGGCTCCCTTCTCATATGGTCACCTTTTGCAGTAACTCAGGCTGGGATTTTCAAGTAACCTAGCATACACCTCTGACATGATCATTCTAGGTTTTTTTAAGGCCAGCTGGATGAGACCAGGTGCTTGGGTATTAAGAAGCATTTTCGATAATTTCATAAAGTTGTTTAGGATATACTTACTACTTCACTAGGCTGAGCTCCATTCAGATTTTTATAATCTCCTCTGCTCCCCCTTACTCGCATGCCCCAACAAACATTATTTAGAAGATCAGTCCAACTTATTAGATGTTGACCACACTGACCACTGAATTACAAACTACTCACAACTGTTCTCAGTTCTTTTCACAAATGGCCTCTGAAATAATCTCTTCAAATGTCTGCAGTCTACATTTACTTCTGTGATACACAAGCCATTGAGCCTCAGAACAAGGTGATATTTCCTTTTACGTGGAAATCATATCTCATTATCATCACAAGTAGGACTATAAAGACAGGTTAGACCTCTTTTTTAAAAAAACAAAAAAATAATTTATAAGGCCTACTTCACATGTCCGTGTTTCTGGCACAAGTGACATCCCTTATTTTCACGAATACCACACATACACGCTATAACCTATGGTGGTGCTCATATGTCCTTGTATTCACACGGACTCTGTGTCAGTGTGAAACACAAGGAAACATGTTAATTTTTTTCTGGCAGCACAGATAATAAGGGTCAATACAGGTCTGTGAAAATCACTTCTAGAACATGGATGCCAACTGTGATGGCACACTGATTGAAAACTAATGACACCAGTATTGGTTTTAAAGTGTTTTATATCCACGTTTGAAGGTGGGCCTAAGACAAATAACACAGAATCACAGCTCACCTTCTCCCCTTCCTGACCCAGTGTCCTAAACCCAAGTCACAGAACACTCTCCTTCAGGTATCAATAGGTTATGTGGTGTTGATGCTGAAAAACATTGCAGTCATTGCCGAAACTGTGGGCACTTTTGAAATTGTTCCAGAAAATGAAGAATTGTCCAAGAAAATTATAGCAATTACACGTTTCATCATGCCCATTTATTTCCTTTGTGTGAATTGGAGTAACACAAAAAAGTGAGGGAAAAAAAGGCAAATTGGACATAATTACACAAAAAAAACTTTGTTGGCACCTTTCGAAAATTGTGGGTAAACAACTTTGTTTCAAGCATGGATGCTCGTTCTAAATCATCTATGGCAAGTAACAGGTGTGGGAAATATGAAAATCACATATGAAACTAGATAAAAAGGGGAGATGTTGACTCAATCTTTGAAATGTGTGTCTGTGTATACCAAACTACACAAGGAGAATAAAAAGAGAAGAGATCTGTCTGAAGACTTAAGAAACAAAATTATTGAAAAATATCAACAATATCAAGATTAAAAGTTAATCTCCAGAGATCTTTATGTTCCTTTGTCCACGGTGTGCAACATAATCAAGAATATTACAACTCATAGCACTGCAGTTAATCCCCCTTGATGTGGATGTCAGAGAATAATTGATGAAAGGTTGTAACGCAAAATAGCTCGAATGGTAGATAAGCAGCCCCAATCAAGTCCCAAATAAATTCAAGCTGTCTTGAAGGCTCAGAATGCATCAGTGTCAGCGCAAACTATCTGTTGACATTTGAATGAAATTAAATTCTATGGCAGGAGAACCTCACTCCTGAGACAGACATAAAAAATGGCTAGATGGCAGTTTGAAAAAAAATTACATAAGTAAAGGCTGCTTTACACGTTACAATTTATCGTGCGATCGCATTTGCGATCGCACCCACCCTCATCGTTTGTGCGGCACAGGCAATTTCTTGCCCGTGTGGCACAATGCTGTATCCCCTCGTCACACGTACTTACCTTCCAAACGACCTCGCTGTGGGCGGCAAACATCCACTTCCTGAAGGGGGAGGGACGTTCGGCGTCACAGCGACATCACACAGCGGCCGGCCAATAGAAGCGGAGATGAGCGGGACGTTAACATCCCGCCCACCTCCTTCCTTCAGCATTGCCGGCGGGACGCAGGTAAGCTGTGTTCATCGTTCCCAGGGTGTCACACGGAGCGATGTGTGCTGCCTCGGGAACAATGAACAACCGGACGTTCAATTTTTTTAAAATGAGCGACGTGTCAACGATGAACGAGAAGGTGATTATTTCTGCTTGTTCACCGTTGCACGTAGCTGTCACACGCTACGATATCACTAACGATGCCGGATGTGCGTCACTTACGACGTGACCCCGCCGACATCTCATTAGATATATCTGTCCTCACCTATTGTGCCATCACCCATTCCCTGTAGACTGTGAGCCCTCGCGGGCAGGGTCCTCTCTCCTCCTATGCCAGTCTGTCTTGTACTGTTAATGATTGTTGTACGTATACCCTCTTTCACTTGTAAACCGCCATGGAATAAATGGCGCTATAATAATAATAAATAATAATAATAATATATCGTAGGGTGTAAAGCCCGCTTAAGTCAAAATCATTCTGTGAAAGCATCTAGTGTACAGAGGAGACCAAGATAAAACTTTTTGGTAAAGCATATGATTATACTATTTACTGAAAGTGGAATGAGGCCTAGAAAGAAAAGAACGTGGTACCTACAGTCAAATATAGTGGAGGTTCAAAGATGTTTTGGGGTTGTTTTGTTGCCTATTGCATTGGATTCCTTGACTGTGTACAAAGCTTCATGAAAACTGAAGATTACCAAAGGATTTTGAGTTGCATTGTAGTGCCTAGTGTCAGAAAGCTGGGTTTGCGCCATAGGTCATGGTCTTCCAGATGGACAATGACCTCAAACAAACTTGAAGAAGTATAGTAGTAGCAAGTAAATCCAGCTCACCATTATCGTTCAGAGCCCGGACAGAGGCTCCACCACGGCCTGATTGTTGAATAAGTAAAATAGGAGAGTGCAGCTCAAATGAACAATTTCATCTTTATTGCTTGAAAAATTCAGGTACACCAGACATCGAACATTCACAAGAAAGCCACTATAATGGTGTATGCAGGAAGAAGCACCTATATATTGATGAAAACTAGGCGGTGGAGAGTTCTGAAGTGTCCAGCAATGAGTCTGGATCTAATCCCATTGAACAACTTGGTGGGATCTTAAAATTGCTTTTGGTAGAAGACACCCTTCAAATATGAGACACCTAGAGCAATTTGTAAAAAAAAAAAGTGATCGAAAACTCCAGTTGGGAGGTGTATGAAGCTTGTTGATGTTTATAGGCAGCAATTGATTGCAGTTATTTATTCAAAGAGTGTGCAACTAAATATTAAGTTGAGGGTGCCAACAATTTTGTCCAGCCAATTATGGGGTTGTGTGTGAAATTATGTCCAATTTGCCTTTATTTCTCATATTTTTTTCGTGTTGTTCCAATACACACAAAGGAAATAAACAGGTGTATGACCAAACGTGTAATTGCAGTAATTTACTGAAACAATTTCAAGGGTGCCACCATTTTTGGCTATGATTTTATCTCTGAGCAGGCATTTAGGCAATATGCCTGTTAGCATAGTAAATTAAAAGTTAATTTTCCAACAATGTCTGAGTACATAAAAATTCTGGTGAGAGCCGAAATTTATAATAACACCAGAAACTTAAGGCCACTTTACACATAACGACATTGCTAACGAGATGGAATTCGTGATGCACATCTGGTCTCTTAGCGACGTTGTTGCGTGTGAAACGTACGAACGACCGCTAACGATCAAAAATACTCACCATATCGTTGACACGTCGTTCTAATCTCAAATATCGTTGCTGCTTTTGGACGCAGGTTGTTGGTCGTTCCTGAGCCAGCACACATCGCTACGTGTGACACCCCATAAACGACGAAGAGCACCGTACCTGCGTCCTCTGGCAACTAGGTGGGCGTGTCTTTCCTTCGGCTGTTCTCTGCCCCTCCGCTTCTATTGGCCGCCTGCTGTGTGACGTCGCTGTGACGCTGCACGAACCGCCCCCTTAGAAAAGAGGCAGTTCGCCGGCCACAGCGACGTCACTAGGAAGGTAAGTATGTGTGACGGGGGCTAACTATTTTGTGTGCTATGGGCAACGATTTGCCCGTGACGCACAACCGAGGGGGGCGGGTGCTTTCTCCAGCGACATCACTAGCGATGTCGCTGTGTGTTAAGTGGCCTTTAGCCAATCATATACACAATGTTAAACTATCACTAAAACTCTACCAATTGAAAGGCACTTTTTACAGGAGAAAAACAATATGACATTGTGATCTTTTATGTGGAATAACTCTCTTTCCCTTTGACAAAAAAAAAATAATTAAAGTGCACCTATTTCTGTTATAGAAGGTATAATCTAATGTGGTATAAAGATACCATGAATGTTAAATAGATGAATTTAATAGGTACATTCCTATAATCATAGCCGCAGGAGACCGGTGAAAAGGAAAAACCTAACATCCACACGAGGTGCATGTACTATGGTGTCCAGCTCAGCGGGTAATTTTTTATTAATGAGCCTTTATCCCTAACAGAGATAAAGATAGCTTTCTGGACATGAAGGTCAGTATACACATCTAAATGCCTTTAAAATTGTAAACTCTGAGATTACCTAATAATTGCACAGATAACGTAAATCCTAACAATTCAGCACCATTTTCCATATGTCTCAAAAAAACAGAAACAGTGTAGCTCTTAGCTGAATATGTCAGATCAAACCAAACTGTGTGCTTATCATTTCACTGCTGTTAATTAACCATATGCATCAAATTAAAATAGAAAACTGACAAATAAAAAAACATTTTCCAAAGCATATAATGGATATAATAGAACAGATAAGCTTTGTCACAATGACACTGTTTTTTGCAGAAATGCCCAAAGCAAAGCTGTAAGTCCACTATGTTTCTTCAGATTGACCTTCATGATTCTACTACAAGCAGAAGAAAAAATATACTGCTTTTTCAACATTCGCCAAAAAAATTTCCAACAGTAATATATACATCAATCTAAACAGACAAGTGGATGACAAATTTTATGAGAATAAATGTCTTAGGGGAAAATGTAAAATTCCATCATCACACTGCTTATCAGTTATTTTAAAGGGGTTGCACAGTAGTGGATATGATTGATTCACGACCCCAATTAAGATTAAAATAGTGGATTGTCCAACCAGTAATGTCAGGTTGGTCACTCCCGGTGGAGGAACTTGGCATTGTTGTGTTATGCAGCCAATCTGCGGCTGCTATTAGGGTGCTGTTCCTCAATATTATGTCAGGGCAAATGTCCACTATGACAAAATAGTAAAAGTTGGAGTCAAACTGTGGTTGCTGATTGACTAAAGTGGAAATATGAAACAACAAAGTCATTTCATCTACTGGAAGCAGTTGGAACTATGCCAGTGTGGGAGGTGAGTATACATTGTTTTTATACTAATTGAAATCCGGACAAAAGGGTTGCCCAATAAGTAGATAACCCCTTTAAGCATTTTTTTTAGTAAAAGTACAAATTACTGACTATATAGAACAGTGTGCCCCAACTCCAGTCCTTAGGAGCCAATAACAGTGCATGTTTTCAGGGATACCTAGTATAACACAGTTGATAATGTAATTACCTGCACAAGTGATAATTTCATCACTTGTGCAATACTAAGGAATCCTCGCCACTGAATCCAGAGATTTAGACAGATTTTGGCAGGAGCATAAGCTCATCTCAGGTTTTTCAAGTTAGATTTCAATTCCCTTCCCTCAGTGAGAACATATGAACACATGACAAGTCTAGTGTGTATGTGTATGGTGGCCAAAGTTAACTGGGATACATGGCCGATCTTTTAGTGTGGGGTGATACATAGCACTCTCTAGTTTTAGATGTATCCATTATATAAAATATATGAACTGTTAATTCACTATCCAAACATTCTAATACCTTTAATTCTCTGTGGATAATTGGTTCCAGCTATTCTTGACAACTATTTATACCCTCTCGCCACAAGACCTGCTGTATCAATCAAATATAATGTATACCTTAAAGGATAAATTGGAAATTATAATTATCAGCTGTAAAATATGTTGGGCAATGACCCAAAGCACGCCTCCAAATTATGCATGAACTATGTAGGGAAGAAGCAGACAGCTGGTATTCTATCTGTAATGGAGTGGCCAGCCCAGTCACCACATCTTAACCCTATTGGGCTGTTGTGGGAGCATCTTTACCCTATGGTACACGAAAAGTGCCCATCAAGCCAATCCAACTTGTGGGGGGGGGCTTCAGGAAGCATGGGGTGAAATATGTCCAGAGCCAAATGTCTGCACAGCTGGAATTGCTGCAAAGGAGAATTCTCTGACAAAAGCAAAGTTTGAAGGAGAAAATTATTATTTCAAGTAAAAATCATTATTTCTAACCTTGTCAAGGTCTGGACTATATTTTCTATTCATTATACAACTCATTTGATAAATAAAAGTATGATTTTTCATGGACAAGACAAATTTGTCTGGGTGATCCCAAACTTTTAAACTGTAGTGTATATTTATTTATTTTTATATTCTTAAGAATGTTCAATAAACTAACAGTAATTAAACCATAAAAGATAATATTACATTAATTAAAAAAATAGTGAACGAAATGAGGGCTGATAATTGTACGGAGGGAAAGGGAAGTATTGGGGTATATCTGGGGATCACATTGGGAGAGAAAGGGGTTCCCCTAAGATGTATTATTTAAATAATTAAGAAAAATTTAGTTTTATAAAATGTAAACATATATGAGATTAACATTTTTGTTATCTTTGCTTAATAGTATTTAAAGCATCACCATTATTTTAATTTTAGTTTTAATTACTGAGATAGAAGATGGCATCTGTTATTGAAATGTTGTTATGTTATTGAAATGTTATGAAATGTTTAATAGATATTTATTTCTGAAGTTTTTTTTTTTTTTTAAAGTATTGGTATTTCTGGGTAATCATAAGTATTAACGGAGTGAAACTGACTTAGTGTTCTTAGTGTTGTTTTAATAACATGGTTTACTATTGCACAGTATTTAAATCTATTGTGTGGGGTTGGCCATAGGGAATGGTTTGTATTTTCGTTGAGAAAGTCAAACTCTAGGTCTACCCAGTGAACTGTGTATGGAACTGTGTGCTATTCCATGACTCTGGGAGATCCAAGACTCTTATATTTTAGGTTTTGTATTTGTTTAGGGTTTAATTCTATATATTTTATTTTGCCATATGAACGTTAACTCAAACCGATTTAAAAAACATGTTTGTGAAATTTGGTAAAACTTGTAATAAATATAGCATCTTAGATAAAATAGTCCATTTTATTAGGTTCATTCTGCCAAACCAGGATATAGAATCACGGTTCTGGAAATGTCAGTTTCTATTTTGATGATTATATGATTTAAACTTTAAACCACTAAAGAAAGTAGAGGATTACTAATTTTTGTCTCCAAGTATGTTACTGAGGAACAATTGTTTTATTAAGGGGGAATTTGTTGCCTACTTTCAGTGTCTATGTTTATATTTAACAGGTCTGAGTCTGAATAATTATTTTTTCAATTTGATATCAAGTTAAAAGGTGTAATATCCATGTTGGTTTCTTTTTTGGCCACCAGGCAGCGCAACACCTTTGTTGCGGGTGATACTTAACAGCATATTGTTTCTAGGACTTGTGGCTCTGGCCTGTTCAAAAGCTATGGGGTTAATCCTGTTGGATTTCTATCAGCTGTCAGTATTGGGTGGGGCTGTTACTGTTTAAACCCATGATAACCAGTTCCCACCAGTAAATAGTTCTGCTATCCTGGTTTATACTGTGTCTTGACCTGATTACTCCCATTCTTTGACCATGGCATGACAATCAACAACCCACTTGCTTTATGATTCTGTTCCTGATGTGACCTTCTGGATCTGGTCTAGCTACTAGACAATCCTTGCCAGCTTCCACCACCAAACAGCAACTGACACTGTGGCCCTTACCCAGGGACCTTGTGTAAGTCCAGAGTCCTGTACATGAGTTAAAGGGTGAGCCTACTGGGATCTGGGAAATGAAGTAGCTTGTGCCATGCTTGTTCATGGCAGCCAATTTGACGCTGACCGGTGACTAATGCACGCAAGACACAAGGTTTTAATTTCCTTGAATAGTGTTTTAATTGATTGCAGGGAAATGGTAAAATCAGAGAGTTCACAATCTGCTAAGGCAGCTCTTTTATGTCCTATCTGCCCACATTTCATGCCTTTGATTTCAGGATTCTTCATTGTAAGTATGAAAAGTGGGGATTAGAAGGGGCATCCCTGTCTGGGACAATTTCTAACTTCAAAATTAGGTAAAAGTGTGTAGTTAATATTTAAGTTAGCTGAAAATATTTTTAAATTTACATAGTGTACATTTATGCTGAAAAAAAAAGACAAAAGATATCCTTATTGGCTAACCAGAAAAAAATAAATTTGCAAGCTTTTGGAGGACAAAGGCTCCTTCATTAGGCAAGTGTACAAATTAGTGCACACATGGACAGGTGATACAGGGTTATGAATAAGGAGTTTAGTGATCTGGAGTCACTCTGGTGGACTGACCACTGGTGTGCTCATATATCCAACCATAAATTCAGGTTTTAGATTGAGTGCTCTGGTCAAAGTCTTAACCACCCTAGGGGAATGTTTACAAGAGGTGTCTTTGCACCGTTTCTGCTGCATTTTTTATGCAGCACATCCTGTGTATAGAAAAGCAGTGTTTTATACAACCACCATAATCAATGACATTTCAGAAATCTCATGCACACACAGTTTTTTCTCCAGATATATTTTGAGCCCTGTGGCGTTTGTGCCAAGACACAACATGTTATTTCTTTCAGCATTTTTGCAGCAGTTTTTATCAATTTAAATACTGCAATAAGCACATGTAAAAATGTGACAAAAATATGCATGTTGTATGCAGTGTTTTTCCTGCCACCACTTTGGTCTTTGTTACAGTAAAAAACACTGCAAAAATGCAAAGTGTGAACATACGCTAAAATACTAACTCATTTATGGCTAAACTAGAGGAGGAATCTATCTTCTGCTATTAAACCTCTATCATACTTTCAATTCAATGATGTTTTGCTAATAATCTGGATAGGATCAAAAATGATCTGCTTACGTTCCACAAAAACCTAAGTTCCACCCAACCATTAAACGTGCCCTCAACTTCTCGAATAATTTTCTGATGTCAGGAAAAGGTAAGAGATATCCCCTTCCTGATAGTTCAGAAATACTCCTCAGGCTCCAAACATAGTTGCAACCACTATATTTATGAGCATATTACTAGAACAAACTTAAATAAAAACAGTAAAATTATAAAACCGAAACTGTAGCCTAAAGAGTTGCCAATGCTCCCTTTAACATGTCAGAAAATATATAAATAAATACAAGGCCTTCCAGCCTCCTGTGTAAGTTAAATCAGTATGTATAAAGCATGGTAGGGTCGGTTTTATCTTCTTGGAAGAGACTGAAGAGCATGGCATGCGTTTTTAGTGCAAATTTGGCAATAAGAAAATAAACATTGTCCTGTAAGATGCCAATAGACTGCAGGATTGCATCCCTCTGGGTGCATTGTAATTTTTATGGAGCACCCAGCTGTTTTCAATGTCAAAGGAGTAATGAAAGGAGAACTGTAAAGAAAAAAAATAGAAGAAAAAGAAATATATCACACATTCAGGGTGAATGTGTGAAGGTACGCATTGTTGATGGAAGATGACAGGGCAAGCTCAGTAACTCACAAGCAGCGGAAGTTGCTCTTAAATGCAGTTGGCCCATTTTCAGAAAGTGATGTTTCTTTGTTAGAAGCACTGTTCAGAATCACAAGAACTTTATTTATTTACTACAGCGAAGGTTACTGGAGACCAAGAGTAGCTATTATGGCTCTGTGTAGGGAATAAAACATGTCTCATTAAGATTAGTAGAGCAGTTTGGCAAACATACACCGATATAGGAGTGGAAGCAATAGAGTCCTAGCTGTTCCTTTATGTTTGCCTTTTAGAATTATGATTGCTTCACACAAGGACTTTTCATGGAGGAAACATTTTTTTTTTAAAGAGTATGCAAATCATAGAACGAAAAGAATGATATTATTTTATGTATATCTGCATGAACGTCCATGAAATTATTGTATCTACAGTATGTATATTAATCGTACTGTACTTTTGCCACATATTAATCTGTGGCTGTCACACTTTACATTAACTTTTCTTTCAGAATAAGCTGTTGTGCGTACATGGGTAATAATACCATTTCTGACCATTATATAATTTGTACCCTTTATTTAGCCACTACATGGACTATCACGAATTGACACTTTTTACTAAGGTCAGCTCCAGAATAAGAACAGCTAATCAGACGTCTTCCATATAAAGCACACGGAGAGAAGAGATTTTTATTTCTGTCTCCCTCACCCAAACACACACAACACACAAACGCACACACAAAGAAAGAAGTGTTGAGGACATCATAGAGAAGTATCCACAGTACACACACAAAGAAATAAGTGTTGAGGACATCATAGAGAAGTATCCAGCAGTGTACACACACACACACACACGAGCACACACAAAGAAACAAGTGTTGAGGACATCATAGAGAAGTATCCAGCAGTGTTACTGTGACTCCAGTGTTACTGAGATATCAGAAGACTTGTTAGAGCAGAAGCACCATCATCCTTGGTACATGTATAGGTTTTTCATTGACTGTAAGCCATAGTCAACAACATTAACAGAAATAAACACTTAAAATAGATTACTCTGTTTGTAATGACTATATATAATATAAGCATTTCCCTATTTGTAGTTAATTACTGAAGTAAATTAATCTTTTGATGATATTCTAATTTACTGAGATGCACCTCTATGTGTCCATCTATCTCTTTCTACTTCCCCCTTCTCCTCTTCCATAGACTTATGTGCAGCATCTGTTACCAGCTCTCAGTAAAGCAAATAATCGGTCTCCTCCCCACTTTGAATAAAGTGGACGCAGGGGGAGTGGAAAAAGAGTCTTATCAGTGGATAAAAAAACAAAATAGGAAATAAGATATATTTCAATTTTAAAAAATGCAAACTACTGTTATACTTTGAAAGATTCTTCAATTTGGGTTCAAGGCTATAGGCCCAATTTATTAAGACAACTGTTTTGCATGCAAGTATTAATTAAAGTATCACTATAGAAAAATGTGCCTAATTCATCAAGAGACAAGAGCTTCTTAACTTATTAGGCACATCTTACAATTACTGGGTGCCACTGCCAGGGAGGTTACTCCAGTCAGGGACTGGAGCTTAGTGCTGGCATAATTTACGCTACTGTGGCCTGAATAACTTGAATAACTTATTCCATATGATGTAAAAGATAACATTTTTGTATAGTTACAGGATAAGACTAGAATTTGACTGATGGTGGCGCTCAGACAAAAAAAAGACTCTTATTAATCACCATATCAATATCAATGCTCCATTGAGGCTCACACTGCACATAGCCACTCCTGTGTGGTCACTGGGGAACGCCAAAAAAGCTACATTCATGTGTATGGGGCTGAGCTGCAGTATGTGCAAAGTGCCTGGACAAACCAGGTGAGGATCAAAAACATGTTTAAATGGAATGGCTGTCATATGCGGACCCTTTATTTAGTAATTGTGGGCATTGGATTGATCAGAACCCTTTAATAAATATTTTTTTCTTATTTATCCAAGTCTTCCAAAAGCCAAAACGTTTTTTTTTTGTTAACTGTATGAGCCACAAGTGGGAATTCGAGAAAGATAGTTGTGCTGTTTAAATGTCTTTGTTCTTCTGTTTCAGGCATTTTTCTTAGTTTTTTTTTTGTTCTTGTGCCTCTCTCTGATGTGCCCATCTTCCTTGTTGTAAATCTAGTCTTGTTAGCCAAGGGGGCATGACACTCAGCTGTTCACTATTTGTGTCTACATAAGCATCACATCTAGAGATGAGAAGACCTGTGGAAGTTCGGATTCACCAGGTTCAGGCAGACTTAAGACTTGAACTCGATCCCATTGCCTGGCCCCCATTGGAAGTTAATGATTGAGCAGTTCGGCTCTCTGCCTACATACAGCCAGCCATAAACAGAGCAACAGAGCATTTCTGGGGGAGGGCAGAGGTTTTTTTTTACACACGAAAATATTGTTTTCACTCGCCCATCAGAGCCATTCAGAGACTGCAAGTGGCTCGCACTGAGTGTACCAGAGCACAGAGATGCTCGATCGAGAGGTCAGCACATGTACAGCACCTGAACTCAGACACTGAGGTTTTTTTAAAAGCCCATGTTCAGTACGAACCACGAACTTTACAGTTTGGGTTCACTCATTTTTAATCACGCCCTCTTGGCTAAAAACACTAAATATGTATACAAAAAAGATTACAATACTCTAAATACAGGGGAGGTGCATAAATCACAAGAGCAGATTGAGAAGAACATTGGCTTTTAGAACAGATAAAATCAAATACATACTGTATTATCAGCAAGTAACAGATACTCTTTAAAACAATCATAGTTAAAAATATAAGAAAAACAAAACCAGCACATGCATATGACACAATGACTCAATAACTATATTTGTGGAAAATGCCTAAATGTACATTAGTGCAAAAACACATCAATATATTAGGAAGGTGCTTATGATCAGTCTGAAAAATATATTCTTTCTTCTAGAGCAAACTTCAAAAGTGCATCAAGACTTTCCAATGCATTCCTAATGCTTTACTTGTAATAATATGACAGCTCTGCTATCATGCAGTTGCTTTGTTGAGACAGCAGGACTATAGGGCAAATCAATGGAAGGCTTCAATTAAAACCATACAGTTGGAGGTTCACGCTGTTGGGTCATGCTGTTCCACTCCTATATTTATGTTGTTCAAAACTTGTTTTAAGCTGGAAGCTTTCTTATGGATCAAAACAAAAATATGCAATGAAAGCTTACACTATGTCAGCAACACATTTCTATATGATCAGCAATTCATTTATTTATCACAGTGCTCTTAAAACATTTAGCAATCCTCTTGCTGACTTTTTTTAATGCTATGCACAAAATGAGTTTCAATTTTGGATGACTGTGCTGGTATCAAAGCAATGGACAAAGAATATTAATATTACAATAGCATTAGAATAACATGTCGCTACTTTTACTTATTCATAAAAGAGCCTACATATTCCACTGAGCTGCAAAAACATGGACCAGAAAAACACAATCCTTAAATTTGTAATGTCTATAGGAGATCTAATTGGAAAGCGTATGCTTGCTTTGTTTGAGAATATTACTCAGCGTCACTATTCAGCTTCTCTTTGGAAGTATTTTGCAAAAATTTAGGAGGGGAAATTTGCTATTAAAAAAACAAAACAAAAAACTGTTCCAAATCCCTATAGCTTTGATCAAAAAAGTAAATTTAGAGCAGAACAAGAATCTTAAAGGAATCCTGACAGCTCATTTATGCTGCTTCAACCATGAGATGCATGAATCAGAATCTGGTTATGTATGTATAATTTCAAAATGCTGCTGTGTCCCAGAGAAAATGTACATTCAAAAGCCAGCCATGGACTAGGTGTATTGGTTGACTAGTTTGTCACAGGTCTTCTTCCTGTCCTGGTCTCTGAGCCTATGTGTATGTACAGAGAAAAACCTGTCCGTGTAGGGAAAAAGCCACAAGGGATTTGCCTTACACTAGTCATCCCCAGCCGGCTATTCATAGTATGTTGTCTCAAACATGTCATCAATAATCCAGCCCATGGTTCAGGCAGCATGAATCTTCTGCCAGATCCCCTTTAACAAATAAAATAAAGCTATGATTTCATAAGAATTTATCAGGAGATTAAAGCCTATGTTCTGCTGAAAGGAAGAAGGAAATATCCATGTATTATCCAATCCCTCTAAAAGACTTTCTAGGTCTTCATGAGACAATGTTCTGTTCAAACTAGTTTCATGGCTAATGCATGGAAAATAATAGCTTTGACATGCTATTACGATTATTTAATGTGCATTTTGGTGCATATTCTACACAAGTATCAGAATAAGATCTGTCTTACACTGACTGCAATAGGGGATCTGCACAAAAGTTCAAATATTGCAGAACTTTCCTGCATGGATTTGAAATGTGTTGCACCTGGTGTGCCCCTGGTCATCTGCATTGTTCATGACTGTCATCTGTCTATATACAGGTATTGGTTATATCTATCTATTTCAATTTGGACTCTCTTGGATGTCATACTTGTATATATATAGTAGAGAAAAAAAAATGAATGAAACAGGGATTCCCTTGCATGCAATGTAGAGAAATATACATCCATTAATAGTTTTTAGGTAGAATTTCTTTTGGTTTTTCACAGTGTGCAGCTGTTCCTTTTGTCGCATATATTTCACATCACGTACAGATACGCACCTGTCCACATTTGTAAAGGCGCTGCCAGTCTAGTCTGAAGTCAGGTCAGTACCAGCGTGGGAAACCAACAAGGGAATCCATGTTTCATTCTGGTTTTTTTCTCTACATTGTATGTAACAGGGAGTGATACTCTGTTTGCTGGATTTGCACACTAGCTCCTGGCAGCTTCATTAGCCTTTTTTGTGTTCACCAGCTGATCTTTTAGGTTTTTAAAACCCAGAAAATATGCAGTTTAGAGTAGGACCCAGCAAAGGAGGGTGCCGCAAAGGAGGGTGCTGTGAAGGGGCGCTGGGCTAGTATTACAATGGCCATTATAATATTCTAAATACCACCATTAATATTTTTTAGGTAGAATTTATTTAGTTTTTTCAGTGTGTGACTGTTCCTTTTTTCTCATATATATATATATATATATATATATATATATATATATATGAGAAAAATAAGACCTAGCAGGAGTTTTCAACGAGGCTTAAGTATAAGACCTATCCTGAAACTAAGACCTAAGACCAACCTCGAAAGTACGACCTAGTCGCGGTTCAATAATAAAGTGTCCATGCAGCTACAAAAGTTAAAGGATACTGCAGGACATTTCATTATAGAAAGCAGACACCCTCAAAAGAGAGAAGAAAGAAGACCCTGAAATCATACTCATTAGACACCATTCGGGAGCAGTGGAAATAATCAAGGACCTGTGGCGGAACGCACACCCATACACATCAGATCACAAACATACACATGAGATCGCACACACACACAATCACACATCAGATTGCACACACACACTCACCACATCCAGCAATATTGATTGCATCTGGGTGGCATAAGGACCTGGGATGCTGTGCAGTGGAGTGCCAGGACCTGTGGGTGGAACGCATGGAGGACCCAGCAGTGGAATGCATCATAGAGACAAGAGAGCAGAGAGTCCCCTTTTGGCTGTAAGCAAAGTTGTGAGTGTGTGCGCGCACGATTGTATGTGCGATCTCATGAGTGTGTGGGCGTTCTGATGTGTGTGTTGGCCAGAAGGAGGGGAGGATAGCATGGAGCATACCTGCTGGAAACGCCCACTGGAGATCGCAGGAGGACCTGAGAGCCACACAGATGCCTGGAGTATTAACCATCCTGGAAAGGGGAATTTGCACTTCTGGGGGGTAAACTTCCCCCAACCATGTTTTCTTGTTTTCTTGAGAATAAGCCCTCAACCAAAAATAAGACCTAGCGCTTTTTTCAGGGCAAAAAAAAATATAAGACTGTGTCTTATTTTCGGGGAAACTGGGTACACACACACACACACACACACACACACACACACACACACACACACACACACTCTTGCTGCTTGTCTGCCTCATTTTCTAAATAACTGTTTCATTCATATGTACAGTTGATATACCTAGGTTCCTCTTTCCTAGTCAGATTACCAACGTTGGTCTTTTATAGATATCTTAATATTACTATATGTGTAATCCTTGTACTCTTGTTTTATGAATTGAATAAAAATGATTTTTGATCATATTTTGACTTGCACTTTCTACTATTGGGGTTAATGTGAACAGTTAATAGTACATATAAGCCTTACTGTACAGATTGTAGCTGTAGGTGTTTAATGTTCTACTTATATACAAGAGAACCCTTAACACTAGAAGTCCCAGAGAGGGGTCATTTAACATTTCTACCTTTGGAACCCAGAGATGGATCGAATGACCTGAAGGATTTTAGCTAACATCCTATAATCACAGTCTTTTGTCCTGTAATTAAGGCCATTACTGTTGCAGCACAGGAGGTTGTTGTTTTCCATTGAGTTTAGCCATTTAGTTTCTAGTTAGTTCTATTCAGTTTATTGTATTTGTCATTTGACCCTCTTTCGGGACTTCAGGGGGGAGCTCGAAATTTCTGGGACTTCTAGTGTTAAAGAGGTTATGCAAGACTAATATATCTATGACCTATCTATAGGTGATCTGACAGCCAGCAGGTCAATGTAAACAATATATTCCTATTCACGTAAATGGATCATAAGATATGCTGTATATGGTCACCAATATGTCAGTCCTGGACAACTCCTTTAATTTTGAAAAAATTGCAACGAGACATTACAAGGACAAGGAACTGACATTTCCGTAAGCCTGTGTTTTGGGCTGTGAAGATTATACGGAGATGTAAAGCGTTCAGCCTAAATCTGGAAAATCTGTTATAGAACAGAACAAGGAAAATAAATAAATATAGATTATATAATTCAAAGACCATAAAAAAAAATGTTTACGTGTTACGCGTTTTAACCTTCCTGACCTTCAACCTTGGTAATCACAGGCTTCTTCAAATGAATTAAAATAAGTCCTGTCATTTCATGGTTTTTATTTATGCATTTATTTTGTTACACTCCGGCAGCGCTCAGTAATGCCAATCAATATCAAAAGCAGATCTGCGAATCCGTAAAGTGTATGGTTGATATAAAACCACTTACAAAGAGGATTACTTAAATCCAACACATCCTTCAAATAAAAAAAATGAGTGATGGATGGATATGCTACAGAATACATTGTTAGATGCACAAGGCACTTAAATCCTCCATTAAATATAAAAGAAACATTGCAATCACTGATCTTGAATTAGTGTTTTGTTGTATCAATCTCCCCCCACTTGGAATTTTTTAACCATTTTTAACTACTTAATCTTAAATGGGGTTATTATTTAGATGATTTACAATTATTGGAATTGGTGGAATGGGAGAAAGGTGAATGAGTATAATGCAAAAAAAAAGGCATTTGGTAAATAATATTCCATCAGTATCATCCCATTCGTGTCAATGTTTTATGGTGACGTTTGCTTGCGAATGAGTTACAATAAATCTGGGAAATATCCCACAGAGAAATATTAAAATTGCAGTAATTTTACAGCAACTAACAGGTCTCACTGCTGACAACAACTCACACATCCCTAAGGGACCCTCCAAACATGAGCTTGAAGACTTGGCATTAAGAATTTCACCAGATTGAAATCTATCCCATGTCTGTGAAGACTGGCAAATCATTGTCAGAAGTATTGTCGGGAACTTTATTTGTTTATCTAATCCTTTAAAGGCGTGTTCCCTTTCCTCTTTTTACCTTTTGAGATGTTTCAAATGGCAGACAATCATTTCCTGACTGCTGGCTCCTATACCCAGTATCCCAGATCTGTGTGGTATTGGTGGTTTCCAGATCTCTCCCCTTATTTTTGCCACACTGCACCACTGTCCGAAAGTCTGATTTTTCCACAGGTTCCCTCATGCTTCTCTTAGAAGCCCTATGTTAACTTGGAAAAGTGCTCAGATCCAGCTGAACTGTAAAAAAAAAAAGGCACACTGGAATGGAATGTGAACGTGTTGACAGGGAGGAGATTTGGCGTTATTGGACAATGTGACTAGTCCCAAACACCAACAATTCTATTGGGATTTTTTTTTCTACAGTTCATCAACTCTTTTTAGTATCCAAATAACATTTTTCCCAGCATTAAAACGGACAAAAAACAATGAGCATCATTTATAGCCTACTTTTATTATCCGAAAATCTCGAAAGCAGCATTTGCTTAATAAATAAATAGATCACATCAGATCAATCCACATACGAGCTGAATGCTCAATTTTTTTCACTATTCAGACATCACATAAGAGTTGTATGGGTGATTATTTTCTGTTACTCGGATCAAAGATAGATATTTCTCTGTAGATTTTTTCCCCAGACACTCACATGTGAACAGCTCAATAGATTAATAATGGGTACAAGTTCTGTACATGAAAAGTACATAAAAAAAACTGATGTCTAAACGAGACTTTATGAAGACATTTGTCTACATTTTCTGAGGTAGACTGAAAGCTTCTAGCACTATTCGTGTAAGGCTATGTTCTCACGATGAGTACTAGGTGAGTTTTAGTGCAGTATTTTTGCACTGATTAGGTAAATTAGGTCACTTGCATTTTTCATTGTGTTTGAGTGTGTTTTCAACGCTTTGGGTTTTGTCTTTCTTTTTTATGCTATGCTTTGAATAAACCTTTTTTTTATACTTCCTGGTATTTGGTTTTGACAAAAATTGATTGATACACAAAGGTGCAAATGAAATTCAGTGGAAATGCACTAAAAATGCATGTGTGTTTTTTTACCTGTGGAATGTCTGCATCTAATGCACTTGTATGGGTAAAACCCGGACACAAACCTCCGCAAAACTGCAACTTAATTTGACATGTAGCATGAAAAATAGCACAGTGGGGGGAGGTGCCTAAAGGTTCCAACCAATTTGCTGGAACTGTAAGAGACTGCGTTTTTTGTGCATCAATAATATGCAGCAACAAAAACTCACCAAAACCTCATTGTGGCAAATTAATCTAAAGGTTTCAAAAATTTAAATAAATTAAAATTTTTGCTTTTATTTTAAAAATCACGTTAAAATCAGGGACAGCAGACAGATGGCATCTAATTGCAATCAGTTTTCTGTTTGTGGTTCAGGCCTCATTCAGACATCAGTTTGAGAAAAATGGACCGAATTTCATCAGTACTTTGTAACTGTACTTAGACACTGGCTGATTGCCGGATCATGCAACTTTATATGAAATACCCTATTTATTATAATAATGGCTGGACCATACATGACAAGCACATAATACCTATTATGTCCCCTTATTTTCTTATAGATTGTAAGACTGTGAGCAGGGCATCAGTCCTGCTGTAACTGCTGAACTGTGTGTTACTCTGAAATATCTGATATTGTCTGTACATGTCTCCGCTCAATTGTAAAGTGCTGCGGAATATGTTGGTGCTATATAAATACAATTATTATTAAATTATCATAAGCGATTTTTATCAGAATGTAATCAGTTTTCTCAGCGTTTCATCAGTTTTTTTTCACTTATGAGAAAAAAAAGTTTCTACACCTTCTCCAATCTATCAGTCAGTCAAAAATGGACAGCACGAGATTGCAACTGAGTACTGTCCAATGTTTTCAAAGACCCACAGACTTTCTGTTACAGGTGGAATGGCCATGACAGAGATGTGGATCCACTAAACCATGGAACGCAGGCTTATCCTGGAAGGGTGTGACTAAGCATCTACCTGGTCTTCTTCAGAGCCTCTGATGGGAGGATACGTTTGTTATGCAGGTACTACTCCAAGGTAGTCCACGGATCTGCAAAAGTTGACACTAGCAAGACAGAGTACAAGCAGGATCATAATAACCAGCAGGGTGGAAGCTAGTATAGGTACAGATGAGAACTGATATAGGAACACATGCATGGATTCAGAATTCAGGAACACAGGTTGGCACCAGGACACGGATTCAGGAACTCAGGCTGGCACCAGGACACAAACAAGGACAATCAAGAATAAAAATAAATGTGGAACTTTTCTGTGCTGCTGTAAGAATGACAAAATTCCAAAAGGGCAGAATAAAATGTAGGTGATTTTATTGTATGCATTTCGAAGTGTGTCCTCTCTTCTTCATAAGAATATCCACCGATTAAGTTAGTTATTAAATTAGTTAATAAGTTGATTTCCTTTATGAAATGAGTATAGAGCAAGGATTAAAATATAACTTTTAATTTATACTGTCTAAAAAAGACCAACATACAAAAAGTGCAGTGCAATAAAGAATAATAAAATGGATAGATCTCACCAAACTTCTATTCGAGTAGATCTCACACCACTGGATATACGGGCAAAAGAGGGCCGACTTGAAAGAAAGGGGTAACAAAGTCAGTGTATGCTAACCCCTGTCGTGCCCATGCATAAGCTTCTGCCCTAACAAGGGCAGCACCCAAGTCAAGCAAGCTGCCCCAGTGAAAATTAGCCCCTCCCAACGCGTTTCCCTCTCCAAACTAACAGAGTTCATCAGGGGAGAATTGGGACGTATGGCCTGCAATGGCAGGTATATACATACACAAAACACACTTCCAGTCTGTGTGTTCATACAGCTGAATTTCAGCATGTGTGCTAATGGCCAGTGGGACATAGACTGGAAGTGTGCTGTGTGTATGTATGTACCTGCCATTGCAGGCTATACGTCCCAATTCTCCCCCAATGAACCCTCTGAGTTTGGAGAGGGAACCGCATTGGAAGGGGCTAATTTTCACTGGGGCAGCTTGCTTGACTTGGATGCTGCCCTTGTTAGGGCGGAAGCTTATGCATGGGCACGACAGGGGTTAGCATACACTGACTGTTACCTCTTTCTTTCAAGTCGGCCCTCTTTTGCCCGTGTATAAAGTGGTGTGAGATCTACTCGAAAAGAAGTTTGGTGAGATCTATCCATTTTATTATTCTTTATTGCACTGCACTTTTTGTATGTTGGTCTTATTTAGACAGTATAAATTAAAAGTTATATTTTAATCCTTGCTCTATATTCATACTGATTAGGATTTGGGCTACTTATCTGGCTTGCATAGCAGGTATTGCTCTCCTTACTTTATGAAATGAGGACACACTTCGAAACACGTGCCTGATTATCCCTGGCTTTGGGCTCATAGACTCTTCAGCAGCTGGGTTACATGTCTAAATACTAGTTGTGTGTCACACAACCCTACAAGACGAGCACAGTGCTTTATCATGTTTATGTTTTTTGACTCAATTGCACTTTTTATCTATAGCGCTTATTAGGACACAGGCAAGGATTCAGGATACAGGAACACAGCCTGGTACCAGTAAATCAGGAACAGATTAGGACCTCAGGTTGGAGCCAGGAATGGATCAAAAATGGAAACAGGAACTCAGGCTTGAACAGGGAACCAGGAACCAGTAAATAATGAAATCAGGAACTCGGGCATTGGGCTGGAAACAGGAATAGGATCAGGAACTCAGGAAGGGACTGGAACTCTGAGGCAGTTTTAGGCACTCAGAACAGTTTGTGTATGGAATCAGGAATGGATTCGGTAAAACGAGCGAATAATGAATCTGGAGCAGGATCCAGGAACCAGACAACAAGCTTGCAGCCACAGGGCACACTGGCTACAGGAAAAAGTAACGTTGCATAGGCCCCTCCCAATAGGTGAGGGTGCCTTAAATACCTGGTACTCCCCAGCGATAGGCAAGAAATACAATCAGAAACAGCAAAGTGGTTCAGTGGTTAGCACTGCAGCCTTGCAGCATTGGGGTCCTGGGTTCAAATCCCACCAACGACAACATCTGCAAGGAGTTTGTAGTTTATATGTTCTCCACTTGTTTGGGTGGGTTTTCTCTGAGTACTTTGGTTTCCTCCGATATTCCAAAGATATACAGATAGGAAATTTAGATTGTGAGCCTCCATGGGGACAGTGTTGCTGATGAATGTAAAGCGCTGTGGAATATGTTGGCACTATATAAAAATAAAGATTATTGCTTATCTTATACTTCCCAACATTAAGCTAGGAACACATCAGGTGAGCACGCTGCCCCTTTAAGAAGCAGGGAGCATGAGCGCTACTTAAGCGCCAGGAAAATGCAGATCCTGGAAGTCGGGAGCCATGGCAGAGAAGATTGGGCTGAGAATGGTGCAGAGATAATTTCAGTGTCCCTGCTTATTAGCGCAGGAAACACCAGCATTACACTTTCATTGCAGTGTTTGATCTGACACTAGGATCAGTATCGCACATATCTCTGGGATTTTGCATGGACCACTTGGTCTGAAAAAAAATCACGGACTTGTGAGCAGCCACATAGCACTCATATCTATGAGTCTATCCATGAAAACAAAGATAGCACTTATATGTATAAAATTGAAGTGTGAATGAGGCCTAGTACTGATATATACAATTTATTTTTTTCATATGTGGAAATCACTGATGAACCATCGATCGTAAAAACTGACACACTGAAGAAAATTGCATCGAAAACACTAATGACACTCGGACCATTTTTTACATATCGGAAAAATCATGGACGTATGAATGAGGCTTGAGATTAAATTACCTTTAAGCAAATTTTGAACTAAATGTATAACAAAGCCAGAGATTCAAATCATTAAGCAACTGATAAAAATGTAACAGAGAATTTTGCACAGCCTTAAACACAATGTGATGGCAGATAAGTACTTGGCCGACCAGTCGCTCCATTTTTCTTTATGTTGTAAAAGCTGGAGCCCGGTATGGCTTCCTTTCATCTTTACAGTCGCTTTCTGTCATGCAGACAGAAAGTAAAACTAGATAATGAAACAGTTTTATTAGCAACATTCCCATTGTTTTTTCTGTGATTTAAAATTATATTACAGTGACCATATCTTCACAGTTCACAAATACAAAAGCAAACATATTTATACATTATTGCTGGGTGCCACAGAAAGGCTGCAGCCACCATAAAATGTGCACTATAATTTCAATCTTCATACCGGCACCTCTAGTTTACAGTTATGCTGCATGCGCCGCCAGTCAGCCGTATTGGATGCTGTGATTGCTATTACTTTTGACAGGTCTTCATTCATAAATTTAAAAAGGCAGCCTCAAAGCTTTTCTCAGAAAAGATTTCAGAAGAATAGAGTTTTCCTGAAATCTAGACACGATTTACAACAAATAATTTTAATTTGTTAAAATTAGCTGTATTTACATAAAGCTTGGCATTATTTTTAAGAACAGCCATTAGATAAGTTGTTTGGTACACCTTCATAATTAACAAAAACACTTACGTAAACTTTAAATTTACTATTAAAGAAATCATATATGCAAAATCTAAAGAAATACATAAAAATGCAGGAAAGCAAAATATCTTTATTAACTGTTCTTTTTAACTATAACTCACTTTTGCAAGATCCCTGCAGTCCTATGGATAATGTTTAAGTTATTAAATAAAGCTTTACATTTTTAAAGGGTTTTTTCTTTGGTTGTTTATACTGCCAGAGCAAAAATAGAACAGTTTAGATGAAAGCACATTCATGTGTGTGAATGGCCCAGTTACAGTCCAGACCTAAATCCCATTGAGAATCTGTGGGAAGATTTAAAAATTGCTGTTCACAGATGCTCTCCATCCAATTTAATTGAGCTAGAGCTATTTTGCAAAGAAAAATGATCAAAATTTTAGTGTCTATATGTGCAAAGCTCAGTCATACCCCAAACAACTTGCAGCAAGATTTGCAGCTAAAGGTGGTCATACAAAGTATTGCAGGGGGCTGAATACTAATGCATGTCCCAATTTTCAGATTTATATTTTTAAATATTTAGAAAACCATGTATAATTTTCTTTACACTTCACAAATGACTGTCACTTAACCCCTTCGCTTAGTTTGCACCTTCATTACCCGGCCATTTTTTTCAATTCTGACCAGTGTCGATTTGACAGGTTATAACTCTGGAACGCTTCAACGGATCCAGTTGATTCTATGTTTTTTTTTTCTCTCATAAAATATATAACTTTAAGATAAAGGTAAATTTAAGATGATATTTTTTGTTTTTATTTCTGAAAATATTAAATTTAGAAATTTTTTTGCCATTTTTAAACTTTGAATGGCCACACACAATAGTTAATAAATAACATTTCCCACATGTCTACTTTACATCAATAGTAGGCTCTGTGCCCACGTTGCATATTTTCATGCAGTTACGCTGCGTTCTGCACTGCAGCGTAACTGCATGCGTCCTGCGTCCCCTGCACAATCTATGAAGATTGTGCATAATCCATGCCCACGTGGCATTTTAGAACCAGGCGATTTGCATGCTGCCAAATCGCTGCGTTTTAAAAAGCAACATGTCACTTCTTCCGTGCGTTTTGCATGCTGTCTCCATTCTGTCTATAGGTTGAGGCAGCAACCAGAGCGCACGAATTCTGCAGTCACCAAAGTTTCAGAATGGAGCTTTTCAGCTGCGCTCTGAAGCGGACATGCAGTGACTTTATGATGCAGTGCAGAGCGCACACACGTGGGTACATAGCCTTATTTTTTAAACATTTTTTTGTTTGGAAGTTAAAAGGTTTCAAAAGTGTATAAAAAGTGTTCCCTGAACATGCCCCCCATATTCTAGAAGGTCCAGAATCGACGTGGGACCTCTAAAATGTATTACAGGGGACCCGATTTTTTTTTTCAATAAATTGGTGAAAGAGGGAATGTTTTGGGGAGTGTTTTTTCAAATAAACTTTTTTTGTTGTCAATTTTTTTTTAATTACCATCAATTAGTTATGTCGGGTATCAGATAGATGCTATGTTATCACTAATTGCTGGGCTTGATGTCAGGTGACATTACACATCTGGTATCAACCCCTTTTATTACCCTGTTTGCCACTGCACCAGGGCAACGGGATGAGTTGGGGCGAAGCACCAGGAGTGGCACATCTAATGGATGCATCACTTCTGGGGCGGCTGTGGCCTGCTATTTTTAGGCTGGGAAGAGTCCAATAACCATGGCTCTTCCCCCGCTGAGAATACCAGACCACAGCTGTCAGCTTCACCTTGGCTGGTGATCTAATATGGGGGGACCCCACGTTTGTTTGCTTTTTTAAATTATTTATTTATAAATAATTAAAAAAAAAAACAGCTTGGGGAGCTCTCCGAATTGATCACCAGACAAGATGAAGCTGTCAGCTGTGGTTTGCAGGCTACAGCTGTCTGCTTAACCCTAGCTGGCTATCAAAAATAGAGGGACCCCACGTCATTTTTTTTTTTTTTTTGGGCTAAATACAAGGCTAGGCACCCTTTAGTGCCACATGAAAGGCCCTAAAGGGCACCAGCTTAGAATATGCAGGGGGGTGGGACGTTATATATGTTTGACATCTATCCATTCATCCATTGTAGCATTTTAGGCTGTGTGCCCACAATCAGGGTTTGCAGCGTTTTGGGCGCAGAGTGTTTTCCCTACATCCCTAACGCTGCGTTGTGTAGTAGAAGCACAGTGGAAGGATTTTTAGAAATCCCATGCCCACTGTGCTTCTTTTCTCCGCAGCATAAACCGACCTGTGGTGCAGCTTCCCGAGCCTCAGCAAGTCAATTTATGCTGCGGACACAAGAGTGTTCTCTGCAGGTAGAATAGAGCTAAAGTCCACAGCAGCCTGAACCCAAATCGTGGGCATGCGCAGCTGCGTTCTCCCGTAGACAACACTCACATCTCTGCAGGAAGGCTGACACTGTGTACTAGACGCCGTGTCGCTGGATCATGGCCACATAGCCTAACAGTGAGAATATTGTTGCTACAGCAACATTTTTGTTAAGCAACTGTGGATTCAAAATGCTTACTATACTCCTGAATAAAATCCTTGAGGGGTCCAGTTTCCAAAATGGGGTCGCTTGTGGGGGGTTTCTGATGTATAGGTACCCAAGAGGCCCTGCTAATTTGACATGGTGCGCGCAATTTATTTCAACTTTTCCAAAATTCAATTGGTGCTCCTTCCATTCCAAGTCCTCACATTTATCCAAACAGAGGTTTGGGTCCACATTTTGTTGTTGCCTCTTGAAAAAGTGAGAAATGTGATGCTAAATCAACATTTTTGTGAAAAAGAAACCTAAGCTTATCAAATTCTGTGAAGTATTTGTGGATTAAAAATGCTCAACATACACCTAGATAAAAGCCTTGAGGTGTCTTGTTTCCAGAATGAAGTCACTTGTGGGGGACCTCCACTGTTTAGGCACCTTAGGGGCTTTCCAAATGCGACATAGCGTCCGCTAATTATTCCAGCCAATTGCTCAGTCAAATGGCACTTTTTCCCTTCCGAGCCCAGCTGTGCACCCAAACAGTTGATTTCCACCACACATAAGGTATCAGCATACTCAGGAGAAATTGCAAAATAAATTTTATGCGGCTTTTTTTCCTTTTACTCTTGTTAAAAAAAAAAGCTATCTGGTTGAAGTAACAATTTTGTGGTAAAAAAAATTTTTTTTTTATTTTCACAGCTCAACATTATAAACCTCTGTGAAGCCCCTGGGGGTTCAGGGTACTCACCAAACATCTAGATAAATTCCTTGAGGGGTCTATTTTCTAAAATGTGGCCACATGATGAGGAGCGTCACTGTTTAGGCACCTCAGGGGCTCTCTTAATGCAACATGGCGTCCGCTATTGATTCCAGCCAATTTTGCAGTCAAATGGCACTCCTTCCCTTCCGAGCCCTGCTGTGTGCCCAAACAGTTGATTTCAACCACATAGAAGGTATCGCCAAACTCAGGAGAAACTGCACAATAAATTTCATGGTGATTTTTTTCCTTTTACCGTTGTGAAAAAAAAGCTAACTGGTTGAAGTAACAATTTTGTGGTAAAATTTATTTTTTTTTATTTTCATGGCTCAACGTTATAAAATTCTGTGAAGCACCTGGGGGTTCAGGGTACTCAACAAACATCTAGATAAACTCCTGGAGGGGCCTAGTTTCCAAAATGGGGTCACTTGTGGGGGTCTCTGCTGTTTATGCACCTTAGGGGCCCTCCAAATGCGACATGGTGCCTGCAATCTTTTTCAGCCAAATTTCCTTTACAAAATTCAAATATTGCTCCTTCCGTTCCAAGCCCTCCCATTTGTCCAAACAGGTTTAAGACCACATGTGAGGTATCACCACACTCATAAGAAAGTGGGTAACAAACATTGGGGTCAAATTTTTGGAATTACCTCTTGAAAAAGTGAGAAAATTCATGCTAAAGCAACATTTTTGAGAAAAAAATGAAAATTTTCAATATGACAGCATAACGTTATCAAAATCTGTGAAGTTCCTGTGGGTCCAAAATGCTCACTATACCCCTAGATAGAAGCCTTGAGAGGTCTAGTTTCCAAAATATTGTCACTTGAGAGGGGTTTCTGCTGTTTAGGTACCTTAGTGGACCTGTAAATGCAACATGGTGCCCGCAATCTATTTCAGCCAAATTTGCTTTCCAAAATTCAAATATTGCTCCTTTCGTTCCAAGCCCTCCCATTTGCCCAAACAAAGGTTTCTGACCACATGTGGGGTATCGGCGCGCTCATAAGAAAGTGGGTAACAAAGTGTGAGGTCCAATTTTTGATGTTACCTCTTGAAAAAGAGAAAAGAAAATTAGTGCTAAAGCAACATTTTTAGGTAAAATGTAAATTTTTATTTTTTTTCATTCCACATTACTTTTGTTCCTGTGAAGCACCTGAAGGGTTAATAAACTTCTTTGATGTGACTTTGAGTACCTTGAGGGGTGCAGATTTTAGAATGGTGTCACTTTTGGGTATTTTCTGTCACCTAGGCTTCTCAAAGTCACTTCAAATGTGATGTGGTTCCTAAAAAAATGGTTTTGTAAATTTTGTTGAAAAAATGGGAAATTGCTGATGAACTTTGAACCCTTCTAACTTCCTAACCCCAAAAAATTTTGTTTCAAAAATTGCGCTGACGTAAAGTAGACAAGTCGGAAATGTTATTTATTAACTATTTTGTGTGACGTAACTCTCTGGTTTATGAACATAAAAACGAAAAGACTGAAAATTGCAAAATTTTACATTTTTTTGTCAAAGTTCAGATTTTTTCACAAATAAAATAAAAAAAATCATCCTAAATTTACCTCTAACATGAAGTCCAATATGTCTTGAAAAAACAGTCTCAGAATCACCGGGATCCATTGAAGCGTTCCAGAGTTATAACCTTATAAAGTGACACTGGTCAAAATTACAAAAAATGGCCTGGGCATGAAGAACAAAACTGGATTCGTCCTTAAGGGGTTATAGCAGTCCACAGAGACTAACTGCAGCCAGATTGTAAACGAACATTGAAGAGTATGAACCTGGAGATAACAACCCCATCTTACCAATTTGTGGAAAGAGATATATTTCCTCACATTTGACAGCCTGTGCTCCCAGCCACTGACTGAAGTATGTGTCATACAATCTCTTGTCAGTTGACACCAAGATATTGCGAGTTGTATATCCTCAGCTTCTACTGACATTACTAGGATGGGCTGCAGTTTGAATTATACCAGGGATGCCATTTTATCTCATTCTTGAACAACTCCTTTAACCATCTCTGACAGCAGAATTTAAACATTTACTACATTTCCAAAGTGTGTGCACACAGTTATGGGGTTCAAGGCGTTACTATGCCATCTGAAGAACTACTAAAGGCCCCTGTCACTTGTAGCTGGTCTTCATATGAGTTTATTTTCGCTATGCTGTTGTGTTCAAAATAATAGTAGTGTGTTCAAAAACGTGTTAAGTTCAAAATCTTTATAATAGTTTTTATTTCCATGCATTGGGAACATTTCAAACTGTTTTCTAAGTGAAAACATGCAGAGAAAGTATATAATTTTCAACTACTTTACAGAAAACACCAAAAAGTGAACATTGAGCTTTTTCAAAAAATAACAGTGTCTCCATTTGTCTTTACAAACTCAAAATCTGTACTCTTTTTATTTGGGATTTAGCATTCCTGTGAATCACTATCCTTATATTTCTGTTGTGAATGTCAGTTATGCTTTGGCTGCTGGGAGGCTCCCTCTTGTGGCCATGAATGGTTTGGACATAGACCAGGTGTGTTGAGCAATAGGCGTTTCCATTGCTAACTCTCTGCTTATTTAAATCCTGGTCTGATAGCAGGCTATGCCGGATGTCAGTTGTTTTTTGTTCACCAGCCTGCTTCATTCTGCTCCACACCACATCTACCCCAGATAAGTGCTTTGCTCTTTATTTGTTGTTTGGTTGTTTTACTCTTATCTGAGTTTGTCATTTGCTGTGGTTGTTTTCAGTTTATTTGCATGCAGGGATTTTCCCTCTCAGTTGCTTAGCTGGGAAACTCCCTGCAGTTTTGTTTGGAGTATAGCTCCTATATGTCCATGTGTTTGTGGCTTTTTGAATTTGAAATGACTCTTGTTTTCTGTTCATTGGTATGACAAGAGCGCCTGGTATAGGACGGAGTGCAGATCGTGCGATCTGAGGGCCTTTTTGTACTATCAGGAATTTGGAATTTTGCAGGGTTTTTCTCTGGCCACCATCAGCCCCTTTCCTGTCCTTTCCTATTTTAGTCAGTGGGGGCCTCACCTTTTAGTAATCCTATCATCTGTGTATTGTGTTTTCCTATATCACCGCAGTCTTTGAATGTGGGGGGCTTCCTATTCTTTGTCTATTTTCTGAGGCAAAGAGTTATTCATCTTTCCTTCCTTTAGGATAGCTAGTTCTCCGGCTGGGTTCGCGGTGCACAGGATGTTAGTTCACCCCTCGGCTACTTCTAGTGTTGATGGTTAGTAAGGGGATGGTGGCCATATTAGTTGCCAATGCTTTTGTCACCTTTTACCAATGAGTTATGGTGGTCTTCCATGGTTCCGGATCATAACATATTTCGTTGTTTTTAGAACTGCTACACATCTATGTTGCATGAGTCAACCAACTTTTGGCAGCTGTCAACTCTTATTCCAGCCCAGGATGCTCTGACTACATCCCACAATTTATTTGCATTTGTTAGCTTTGCCTCAGAAGTGGCATTTTTCATGTCACAGCACAGTGTTCAATCGGATTAAGGTACAAGGTTTGGGCTAGCCACTCCATAACCTCAATTTTGTTGAACTGTAACCAAGATTTTGCTTGTTTGCTGGTGTGTTTAGGGTCATTGTGTTGTTGAAACACACATTTCAAGGGCATTTCATCTTCAGTGTAAGGCAACGTGATCTCTTCAAGTATTTTAATATATGCAAACTCGTCAATGATCCCTGGTATGTGGTAAATAGGCACAGCACGATAGTAAGAGGAACATCCCATATCATGATGCCTGCACCACCATGCTTCGCTGTCTTCAGAGTGTACATTGGCTTGAAGTTAGAGTTTGGGGGTCATCTGACAAACTGTCTGAAGTCCTGGGACCAAAAAAATAACAATTTTACTTTCATCAAAATGTTTATCCATTTCTCTTTAGGCCAGTTGATGTGTTCTTTGGAAAGCTCTCTGCTTCAGCACATTTTTATTATTTTTTTAAACAGTGGGATTTTGCAGGGACTTCTTGCTAAAAGAGTAGCTTCACACAGGCGTCTTCTGTCACAGTACTCACACAGTATTCATAGACAGTCTTTGATCATCCTGGAGCTGAACATGGGCTGATTGCTTTGCCATTCTGGCTATCCTTCGATCAATTCGAATGATCTTCTTCTGTTTTCTTCCACGTCTCTCATTTTTTTGCTTTCCATTTTAAAGCATTGGAGATTATTTTAGCTGAACAGCACTGTATTGAAGGATCCATATGTCTCAGACTTTCAAGAAGAAATGCATGAACATGTGATGGCTTCACCATTAAATAAAGGCCACCTGATTCTCACCTGTGTCTTCACTGAATGATTGACCTCACTAGATAACTGCACACTGCTATTATTTTGAACACAACCCCTTTCAATTAAGTATTCAAATACACAGACTCAAAAACCTGCAGATCATGAATGTTGATTTTCTAAAAATCTACTGCACCAACTGGTAAATTATAATTTTATATATATATATATATATATATATATATATATAATAATTATTTGACGTGGTAATATAATTTATAGCAAAAACAGTGAATACTCTGGTTAGTCATATTGAACTATTTTTTTTGAACACTACTGTGCTACAATACTAAAATATTTTAGTATATAGTATAAGCAACCAAACAAGTACAAGTGTATCAAAAGGATTAAAATATATGTAAAAAAAACAAACAAAAACAAAACAAAAAGTATAAATCCTCTCCTTTTCTCAATCTAAAGATAAAAGAAAAAAAACATTTTCTATCGCATCAACTGTCTGATCTATGAAAATATAAATTAAGCAATATTGTAAATGACAAAGAAAAAAAAAGGAAAAACTAGAATCGTTTTTCTCCCCAAACTGATCATCAAAAAAAAAAATACATTCAACGCATACATAACAGTAAATAATACAACTCAAAACAATGAAAATAAACTCTCAGTACAGCTCCATCCATGAAAAAATAAAGTTATGGGACTTAAAAAAAGTCAACACAAACAATTTTTATTTTATTTTTTTCAATTTTTTACAACCAATAAAACATAAAAAAAATTAAGTTTTGTATTACCATACTGTAAATGATCTGAAAAATTAGGTTGCCAGGTCATTATTTTTTAGCACACTTGGCATAAAAAACTCCTAAAAACAGTAGTGCAATTGCCTTTTTTCCCACCATGTCAATCTGCCTAGAATGTTTCCCATTTTTCAGTGCATTATATGGTAAAGTGAAATTTGTCATTTAAAACTAAAACTTGTCCTGAAAACCTACACGCTTTCTCCACAGATGATAAATTGTATATCTCATAAAAGTTGTTTCAAATGACATACAACAAGCATGGTGATCACTATATTATAAAAACTGACAGGTGAACAGAAACCATTGATTATCTTGTTACAACTGCAACTGTGAAGGGGTGGGATAGTTTAACAATGACATTAACAGTCAGGGCATAATCCTTACTCGCATTAGAACAGGAATAAGTATCCTGGGCACTGGTCTGAAAGTGTGGAGAAAGCTCAGCATCTGAGAACACTTCACACGCAGAAGACTCCAACTACGTTACATAGCTGGCTTCCATATCTAATAGCAGCTAAAATGGAGCTTGGATGAAGCTATTAACCATTTAGATGATGCTATTAATTTCTGAAAGCAGCATTTAAATGGAGCAGTTGTCAGTACTTGAGTGCACCTGCTTCCATCAGCCCCCCATGATCAATATAAGTGCTGTATACTGCAATGCATTACAAACAATTAAACCATCAAAGCACACCAATTTGTGTGAGGAGAAAACAATATCCTACCAGGTCTGGTCTCATGAAAGAGCTACTGTAACACAAAGTGCTAAAAAAGGTTAAATGACCTATGAAAAGTATCATAACACAAAGTGCATTACAATGTGCTGCTTATGGGGTTGGATTTTCCACAACCGATCAGTTCCCTTTGTTAAACTCTGTCCACTGGCAAAAGTGCCTACACCTATCACATGACATTTATAATTAGGCCATTGAGCAAAGAAGCAAGTTGGTCTGGACTAATGTACTGTATAATGTTTTCTATTTCATGATGTTGTCAGCTGGCAATATCTGCATTGCTTAAAGAATAGTTGGTACCAAGATTCAATATGGGAAGAAGGTAAGCTGGCAGAAACAGTGTAATACTTTGAGTAATGTTCTGCTTAGAAACCTTGGGTCTTGGCTTCGCTCATATCACAGCTGAACAACCATCTGTAGGATTTGCTACAAAAACACCTTGGATCCATGGAGGTCTCACCTTGTAACTTACAGAACTCAAAGTGAACCTGTCACATGGTGCATGCAGTCTGATCTGTCAGCAGCATGTTATACTCAAAATAGATTTATACATGGGTTTATAGGAAAAGATTCAGTATAACTTGTATTTCATCATTCACTCTTTATACAAAGGCACAAATTACAATCATTGTCATCTCAATGTACATGTGTTTTGTGTGCATTTGTGTACATGTGCACGACCATTTATGAAGAACAAACATGAGGGTATGTAAGCTTTTAATCAGTGCATTTCTATAATGATAAATTGCTTAATCTACCCCTTAATCATTAAATTGCGATTTGCAAGATGACTCACATTTTCTAAAATTAATACTTAATCTAGAGGATTTGTTATGAGTAGAGATGAGCAAACCTGAAGTTAGATTTTTTTAACTGAACACCGACTTAAAAAACAGACTTCAGGTGCTTTACGTGTGAACTTCACTTGCGCAAGCAATGCTATGCTCAGGTATGCTTGGTGCTCAGTCCCGTGCAAGCCATTTGCAGTGTTTGAACGGCGTACACTAGGGGTAACAACAGCGTGATTAGATGTATTGTTCAACAAACAAAAAAATTTGAAAAAGCCACCCATCTCCCGCGGCCCAGGAAGTGTTCTGCTTATGGCTGGCTCTATGTGGGCAGAGACTCGAGCTGCCAATCAGTGATTTTGTACTAGATTCAGGCCAAGTTCGAACCAGTGTAGGTTTGGTTCGATTGCTGCCAGCAAACCAAATCTTCAAAGGTTCGCTCATCTCCAGTTATCAGGACATATATTGAGGTCATAAAAGTTATGACTTATGAAAACAAAAATATACCAAAGGTCAATATAAGGAGCTCTCTATTTACTTTTTCCCAAGGACTGTAACTACAGTAAACCAAAGAGTCACCGACAATGGCAAAAAAGGTCTCTACAACATAAAAGGGGATTCTTACCTGTTTAGGCAGGCTTGACACAATTTTATGAGAACAAAACACAGAGTATCATCAGCACATCAAATGCTTACAGTGGCTGATGTGCTGCTGATAACTTGCTGGAAAATCATCGCACCTGACAAACGAGCGATTTGCTCAATCATTGGGTGATAGCCGGAATGCCTATAAGTGATGATAATCAGGAACAAGCAATCCTATAAACACTTGATCCTCGATTATTATACCTTCTAAATGAGTACTATGAACAGCGAGCTCATGGATTTCTCTAGCAGCATGTTGTAATGGTCAAAGAAGTAAGACTGACTAATGGAGATGATTCATTGATACTGAGATTTATACTGATGGCCAAATTATAGGTTTGGAAGGAAGTTTTTACTTAGGATGATTAAATCTGACTTTTGCCTAATGAGGTTCTCACTCTGGATTAACACTACAGAAAAATAGGCTGAAACAGAAGGACTTATGGCTAATTTTCCACCTTACCATCTGTACTATTTTCTAGTGCAAGTTTACATACAATATTACCAACATTTATGAACGAGATCAAGAAGGTAGATGTTCATAGAAACACAATTGCAACAGAGATACACATAAGAAAATTGTCATGGCAAAAAATGGATGTGATGTACCTCATATGCATTCTTGTGAACTGGAAAACAGTGTATAATAAGCAAGGTTAAAAATATTAAGTACCTATTTTTGTAACAGTTTATTTTGATGAAAAACTATTTTTAAGAGATACCGCATCATTTTTGAACTATTGTGTAGAGGGCAGTAGTATCAAGTTAACATAAAAAAAGCAAAGACATTTGAATAAAAAGACATACAAAAACATGTAGAAAAGAAGGAAATGTATTGCATTTGTTATGTTTCCAGCTGCAGACAAGTCAAACACTTCTTGCATTAATTCCAAGGTCTGATGCCCGTACAGTGCCGAGTGCAAGCAAGAATGACTAACAATTGTTAGCTAATCTGGTTGCAGCTACACTAAAAAATATTGTTATGCAAAATTTATTTTAGAATAATGAATGTAATTAAAATTTAGCTGATTTTTTTCACCCCTTCATGACTGGGTGATTTTTCATTATTCTTTTTCCTACTCTTCTTTCAAGAGAACATAACTTTATTTAACATCAATACAGCTGTATGAGGACATTTTATTTGTGTGACAAGGTGTGTACCTACAGTTAGGTCCAGAAATATCTGGGCAGTGACCAAATACTTGTGATTTGGACACTGCAGTCCACTATTCTTTATTTAAAATGAAACAACTGAGATGCAATTGAAGTGGACGTAGAGACTTTCATGTATTATTTAAGGGGTTGAACAAAAATATCTTGTGAAACGTTTAGATACTGCAAACATTTATCTTCAAAGTCTCCTCTTTTCAGGGGTTCAAAAGTAATTGGACAAATTAATTTTACTATAAACTGTTCATTTTTAATACTTTGTGGAGAATCCTTTGCACGCACTGACAGCCTGAAGTCTGGAAGCTATGGACATCACCAAACGCTGAGTTTTCTCCTTTGTGATGCTTTGTCATCCTTTTCTGCAGTTGACACCAGTTGTTGCTTGTTTTTGTCTTTAACATATGAAATGCATACACAATAGAGTCGAGAGCTGGTCATTAACTTGACTATTGTAGAATACTCTACTTTTTGCCTTGAAAATATATTCCTGGGTTAATAATAATAATAATAATAATAATAATTATAATAATAATCTTTATTTCTATAGCGCCAACATATTCCGCAGCGCTTTACAATTCAGGAGGCTCATATACATATCATATACAGAAACATATACAAACAAGTAACAATTATAGAAGATACCATATTTAAAGGGAAAAAAAGGCAACCCTGCTCGTGAGAGCTTACAATCTACAATGAGATGGGGGAGGGGCAAGGTACAAGTGCTTATTTACAATGACAATCCAGCCATCTCAAGGAAATGGGGGATAGATAATGGCTTCCTGGACCAGTTGGCCAGAGCCTTGAGATGCATTTGGGTGCCATGGAGTTTGACGTGGGGTTATGTTCTGAGACGTTGTAGAGGGATTAGGTGAAATTAGTTTGGCTAGGGATTGTGATAGGCCGCCCTAAAAAGATGCGTTTTTAGGGAGCGTCTGAAGCTGAGTAAGTTGTGATTTGTCCTAACTTCTTGGGGTAGAGCGTTCCAGAGGTTTGGTGCAGCTTGGAAGAAGTCTTGGATTCAGGAGTGGGAGGTTCGAATTAGTGTGGATGTTAGTCGAAAGTCATTTGCAGAGTGTAGAGAACGGGTGGGATGATAGACAGAGAGGAGGGTGGAGATGTAGGGGGTGCTGCACTGTGGAGAGCTTTGTGGGTGAGAACAAGCAGTTACTTAATGGGTTACTTTCAAAGTGTGTTCATTTGGCTGTGAAGCACTGTCCAATCAACCTTGCTGCATTTGGTTAAAGGGAACCTGTCAGGTGCAATATGCACCCAGAACCATGAGCAGTTCTGGGTGCATATTGCTAATTCCTGCCTAACCGTCCCTGTATACACTAGCATAGATAAAGAGATCTTTAGAAAAAGTATTTCTAAAGATCTTTTACCATATGCAAGTGTGCGAGGGGACTAGTTCCCTGGGTGTTCCCCGGCCAGTCGCCCCCATTAGCATGTTAGTACACCCCTGTGGGCGTGCTAATATGCTAATGAATGCGCAGCATCAGAGGAGGATCTCACTCATCTCTTCGCCGCCATCGCGTCTGATGCTGGACTTCGGCTGAGTGCGCATGACCTCTGAGTTTGGGTCATGCGCACTACTTCAGTTTGAAGCCAGGACGCGTAAACCCGGCTTCATAGTGCGCATGACCCAAACTTCAGGGTCATGCACACTGAGCCGAAATCCCCCATCGGATATGATGGCGGTGGAGAGGTGAGTGAGATCATCCTGTGACACTGCGTATTCATTAGCATGATAGCACGCCCACAGGGGTGTAGTAACATGCTAATGGGGGCGACTAGCCGGGGAAATAACGCCCAGGGGACTAGTGCCCTCACTCATTAGCATACGGTAAAAGATCTTTAGAAATACTTTTTCTAAAGATCTCTTTATCTATGCTCGTGTATTCAGGGATGGTTAGGCAGGGATTAGCAATATGCATCCAGAACTGCTCATGGTTTTGGGTGCATATTGCACCTGACAGGTTCCCTTTAAATCCAAGCAGATGGTAAAAGCCTGAACACTTCAGAATTCTTCCGGCTGCTTTTGTCTTAAGTCACATCATCAATAAACACTAGTGACCCAGTGCCATTGGAAGCCATGCATGCTCATGCCATCACACTTCCTCCACCATTCTTACAGAGGATGTGGTGTGCTTTAGATCATGAGCCATTCCAAGCTTTAACCATACTTTCTTCTTCCCATCATTCTGATATAGGTTGATCTTAGTTTCATCTACTCAAAGATTGCTTTTCCAGAACTGGGCTGGCTTCTTTAGATGTTTTTTGACAAACTGTAATCTGACCTTTAGAATCTTCAGTAATATTTTTCTGGCAAGAGGTATGATCACAATACTCCAATAGTTTCTGCATTCAGTAGCATCTCTCTTTTTCAGTATAGGAATAAACACCAAACTTGTTCAGTCCTTGGGGCATTTACAAGTTGTCCATATCTGTTGTCAAAGGCATGTGATGACATCAAATGCTGCTTGAGAAGCCTTTATTAGCTCTAATAGAATCTTTTCACATCAAGGTGCTTTGTTTTTTGCAAGAAACTTTATTGCAACAATGGCTTCGTCTTTCAAGATGTTTGCTATCATTTCCAGCCTCAGTTTCTTCCTGTATAACTGAACTATTCTTTTAGACGTGCTCTGTGTATTCTTTCCATCTTTCCTTGATCTCTTCTGACCCAGTTAGTTTATTCCCATTACCATCCTTCAACATTCCCACTTTAGATTGAAAGTTTTGCTATATCTCTTTGATCTTTTGGTATGCCTTCTTGGTCTTGCCCTTCAGATGTTTGTTTTCTATCTCTGTACAGATCTTTTGGTAATAAAGTTTTTTGTCTGCTTGAATGGCTTTCTCTAGTCTTTTACTGATGTTGTCTACGTCCTGCTGTTTACATTTGTTTTTGCCATTCGTTTAATGCTATTTTCATCTACATTATGTTCTCTCTACTAATAGCTATACAAACGAAAGGGTGCTTTACACGCGGCGACATCGTTAGCGATTGCTAGCGATGATGCGAGCGATAGCACACGTCCCCGTCGTTGGTGCGATATGTGGTGATCGCTGCCGTAGCGAACATTATCGCTACGGCAGCGTCACACGCACATACCTGTTCTGCGACGTCGCTGTTGATGCCTAACAATCCCTCTTTCAAGGGGGAGGTGCGTTCGGCGTCGCAACGTCATCACAAAACAGCCGTCCAATAGAAGAGGTGGGTACCTTGAATGATGTAGTAGGAAAAGGGTATCTATTGAAAAGTAGATGGGATAGATGAGTTATGGGAAATGAATACAGTGGATTATATGTGATAAAAGGAGGAATTTTAGTATTTATTTACTGGTCAGATTGTTCAAAGTGTATTTGAGACTAAAGGGCCATTTACACGCTGCGACATCGCTAACGATATATCGTCGGGGTCACGGTGTTTGTGACGCACATCTGGCGTCGTTAGCGACATCGCAGCATGTAACACCTATGAGTGACCTTAAATGATCGCAAAAGAGGCAAAAATCGTTGGTCTGTGACACGTCGTTCATTTACCAAAAATCGTTGTCTGGTCAATAGCGAGGTTGTTTGTCGTTCCTGCGGAGTCACACATCGCTATGCATGCCATACAGAACCTTTAGTTCAATCTGACCAGTATACAATCAGTGCTACGTATTATTTTTTCTTGTACTGATCACACTCATTGACAAACAACAGGCTGCTAAACACCATCAAAATTGGCACGGTCTTATTTTTTTCCTGTTGACTAATATTTGGACTATATTTTAGACTTACTCAAAATAATCCAACATAGCACATTTTAAGGTTATTAAGCATATATTTTTAACACTTTTTTTCCTTCTTTGTAATTTCATCATTTTGTGTTTAAATGCTTCTTATCAAGTCTTGACTCTCAAATAAAAACAGGTAAAATATGGAGGGAAAACTAAAGCGCAAAGTATATCTTCAGTGTTTCATTAATTTTGAACCCCTTCAAGACCGATGACGTATATTTACGTCATTGGCCATTTCCCTGCCTTTGATGCGTGCTCATATACTGAGCCTGCATCTTTGACTGCACTTGATAGCATTTAACATACAATGACTTGTCCAGCAAAAAACAAGCCTTTGATATGGATATATGGCTGGAAAAATAAAAAAATGTTATGGCTCTTGGAAGAATGGAAAGAAAAATGAAAACAGAAAATCACCCCAGGAGTGAAGGGGTTTACAAATCCCCTTAGATTTTAATGGCTGCAAAATAGGTAAGAATAAAACAGGTTCTGAGTCTAATGGATTGGACACATGGATCAGTTTTTAAAATGGATTTGTGTATGGATTAATAGAACTTGAGGGTCAGTGTGCGGCCTGTGAAATAAAATAAGCATACGGATGTAATACACTAATGGAGCAATGCAGCCTTGGCCAGGTTCAGACAGCCATATTTCAGTCTGTATGCACACCTCAATGCCTTAACTGTCCACAGGTCTCCCAATCTGAAATTACAGCCTCATATAAGTCTATGACAAATAAACCCTGAAATGTGCCTGTCTGAACCCAGCCTTACTGTTACCTCAATAATATGTTACAGAAATTGGTGGCGTTTTATATTATAAATATTTACAATATTTTTCACTATTTTATTATTAGCTCACTTCCACATAAAGGGAACAAGTACAAGAACAGAATTATTTTCCAGTTCCTTAAAATTCAAGAATATACAGTAGGTACTTGTCCACATTTTCTTACTATTGTTTTTGCTGCAAGATGTTGTCAAGATCAAAATCCTCTTGACCAGTAACAATGAAATGTTTCTCCCTACTGTCAACATTTTTCCAAGCCGTCTGTAACTGTTAAATCCCTGTCAGTTATTTGCCTTATCTTCACTATCAACGCTATCCTGTCACTGTCATTTATGATTTGTTCTTGTATCATAGGTGCTAATTTTGTCTATGAAATGTGCTGATTGGAAAATAATTATCTCGACCTTGCTTATTCCTAAACTAGAAGACAGCAGCACAACAATTCAGATTATAATCACGATGACAGGAAGATCGCTTTCCCTGAAAACAAAACAGCTAAGCAACTGTGAAATTGCAATATGGTCTACACTTAAGACAAATGTTCTCATTAAGTATCGAAAGCCACCCACAAGCTGTGTACTTGTATTAATACAATATTCAAAGGTAATCCCCATAAACCTGCTTATAAGAGACTCAGAAATAATATAGAGAACTACTGTTTTCTTTACTGACAACAAGATACATTCATTATTTGGAATTTCTAAAAAAAAAAAACAGCATTTACAATATAATTTCTATAAATAACAATGCGGATTATACAGAATTATTAATACATTGCCTTTTCAACCTTCAGAAGGACAAAAAGTTTATTTGTCAACAAGTATAATTTCCAAAACACGGACAAAAACCATCATGAGTTACCTATTAAGGGCCCCTTCACACATCTGTGTTTCCAGTACGTGTTGTATCCATTTTTTTCATGGTTGACACATATTCCCATTGTAACTAGTGATGAGCGAGTATTACCGTGCTCGGAAGCGCATTACTCGTAATGACAATATGATAAAAAGGAGAGATCCGGGTTTAATGCTGCGCTAGAAACCACAAGAATCCAAGGATATATGATGAAATCCTTTTTCTTTATTTCTGCAGGTCAACACATTTCAAAGACATATCGGTCTTCTTCATCAGGACAAAAAGCAAAAGGAACAATATCTTTTGCAACAACATACTTTGCTTTTTGTCCTGATGAAGAAGACGAATGTCTTTGAAACGTGTTGACCTGCAGAAATAAAGAAAAAGGACTTCATCATAAAGACTTGGATTCTTGTGGTTTCTAGTGCAGCATTAAACCTGGACCTCTCCTTTTTACCATATTGTTTCATCATTTTCTTCGGGACTGCTGCTGACCACCATTTGAAATATATGTGCTTATAAGGAGTTGTGCCTGACACAAATTTATCAGGTGAGTGTGCCTTTGGCACCCTATCCGTGAAATCCCATACCAGGTAAGACCCTATGTGCGCTTTCTTTTCCACAGATAAATACTCGTAATGAGCAGATGGAGTCTCAGACTGGGCTTAACACATGTACCGAGTACATTTTCAGGAAAAATACTTGAGTTCCTCATAGACTTCCATGAGTCAAGCCGACCCGAGCAAAAAATACTGATGGCACACTGATGGTAAAAATGGACACACTGATGACACACTAATCCTAAACACTGATGACACCTGTACCATTTCTTCCTGTGCACATTTTATACGGACGTGTGAAGGAGGCCTAAGAGAGATACCTACATTTTTGATGGACCCAAATGTCTGGGGCACCTAATCCATTTAATATACTGTTAGAAATTCTCTAAAGATGGAACAGTACTTTTATTATCACTAGCACACAAAAGGAAGAACAGGCAAACAGGCTCTGGTTTTTATTTTTATGAAAAAACAACCTCTTACACCATATGATTTAGACCTATAAACCTAATGACCACTCCCCCCCCCACTGTCGCATTTAAAGAGCCATAACCTTTTCATGTCTCCAGCAATGTAACAGTATAAGGGTTTATTTTGTTTTTGTTACCAATTGACTTGTATTTTTTAATGGCAAAATTTCAAGTTACTTATAAGATAATCATCAATTGTTTCTAATAACTAAAGGGCACAAACTAGAGGGTTAAAATGAATATTTACCTTTCAATGGATCTGTCAGGAGCTTTAGGGTCACTTCACTTGCTGGGCATGGCAGTAAGTGACAAATACAAAAAGATAGTCTATCAACTTTGTACCTTTATGAAAGCACAAGGGCACGCTTAATGCATTAGGTAAGAGTTGGTCCATTCTCAAACATACTTTTGTAGTCCATGCTAGGCCACAAAGGTAACTTTGAATTTATTGTTTACTTCTGTACCCAGCAATTTAACAGGTTTCATGGGCCTGAAATCTCATGACCATTTTATTTTAAAAGAAATCTGTTACCAGGTTTTTGCTTCTCCATCTGACAGCAGCATGATATAGGCGCAGAGACTCTGATTCTAGGAATGTATCACTTATGGCCTGCATGTTGTGTTTTTTTTGTGTTTTTTTTTTTTAAAATCACTTTTATTAGTGTGAGACTGTGACCGGGGTTATCTATGACGGCCGGTATGTCTCGCCCCGGTTGTGCTCATTCCATGATAGAAAGTAAATCCACTCTAGGGTTAATGCTGTTTCCCTACAGGCTGAAGGAAGGGTTAAATAGAATCAGGAACAAGGGCAGGTGTACCGGGTGTGGGGGAGTGAACACAACTCCATGAGCTATCTGCTGGAGAGGCACATGTATATTGTTGTGGACTTTTGTTTGGACATTAAAACCCGTGTGCTGTGAACCTTAATGCCTGGATCCCGTGTCTTCTGCTGCGCAGCCGACCGTGCTACCTCACATATGGTGGAGAATGCGGGCATGACAGCCCGCATTCATTGTAGCATCCATCCCTGGTGACCCAGCAGCACATGTCCTGGATTCGAGCGGCTATACTACAGCCCAAACCCGGCGACGCCATGGAGGACATACTAAGGCAGCAGCAACAGACTAATGCACAGCTACAAGAGGCTAATGCACAGCAGCAACAGACCAATGCACACCTGCTCCGGGCGTTGGAACGTCAGCAGCAATCCTTACAAGCGCAGGAAAAAAGGCACCAAGAACAGATGGTTCTCCTGGCCAAGTCGATCCGTGCCAGACTGGCAGCAACAACCCCGGGACCGGGTGACGACGGCAGCGTCCGGAAAGCGGTGAGACAAGCGTTGCAAAAGATGACCCCGGGGGATGATGTGGAAGCGTTCCTGGCGGTGTTTGAGCGGGTGGCCGAGCGGGAAAAGCTGCCGACCCCCCAGTGGGCTGAGGTATTGTCGCCCTATCTGACGGGGGAACCCCAAAAAGCGTACCTGGACCTCTGTACCGAGGACGCCATTGACTATGTGACCCTGAAAGCCGAAATACTGGCTCGGTTGGGGGGTGAATACCTATGTACGGGCTCAGCGGGTAAATCAGTGGTTCTATGAGGAAGCCAAACCCGTACGCTCCCAGGCCTATGACTTGTTGCATCTTGTAAAAAAGTGGTTGCAGCCTGACACTCTGAGCCCGGCGCAAATGGTGGAAAGGGTAGTAGTGGATCGTTTTGTGCGCACTTTACCCGTCACCGTTCAACGGTGGGTAGGACAGGGTGACCCAGTACCCTGGACCAATTAGTGTCCCTGGTAGAGCAGCATGTGGCTACGCAGGACTTGATATGGGACACTGAGACTTTGCGTACCACCCGTCGGTCCGGCCCCTCCAAGCCTAGGGCCAAGGACCCACCGCTGACACCGGTGCAGGAGTCCCCTACCGTCCCGTCTGAGGCCGCGGTCGCCATTCCTGAGGTCCGGAAGGTTCTGTACCCTAAACGACAACCCGTCAAGGGGGCTTCCGTCCCCATTAGATGTTGGCGGTGCCAGCAGGTGGGACATATGGAAGCCCAGTGTCCACTCACCACGGAGCCCATGGATTGTGGGGTTACCCGGCGGGGTTCAATGTATGCTCAGGTGGTGTGTACCGCTGACCTGGTCTCCCCAGAGACGGAGCCCCACTTGTGCCAAATACAGGTGAATGGATGTCCGGTTACAGGATTGTTGGATTCCGGAAGCTTAGTGACCCTTGTGCGATCCAACTTGAGGGCTAAAGTAAAGGCCACAGGACGTACCGTGGGGGTGGTTTGCATACATGGGGACCGCCGAGACTATCCCACAGGGATTGTCACCATCACAGCACCTTGCGGTCAGGTGCAACATGAGGTGGGACTTCTTAACACTCTTCCCTATGACGTGATCCTAGGAAGGGATCTGCCCTATTTTTGGACTTCATGGAAGGGACCCCCTAAGTCTCCTCAGATATTGGTCAGTCCGGGACCTGAGCCCTACAATCCTGAATCCGGGACACCTGCCGTAGGGGTCCCCATGATAGGGACAGAATGTGAACCCGATAGGTCGCCCCTAGAGGTATTGGCAGGAGAGGCTGAGACGGTCGAACCCATCCCGGAGTTGGAGGCGTCCCCGGATACGTTTGGGACTGCCCAACTCCAGGACCCTACATTAATACATGCCCGGAGTCGGGTGACAGTAATTGACGGGGTGGCACAGCTGCCCGGTGCCCAGGTAAGGTACCCCCATTTCGCTCTTAAGCAGGATTTACTCTACCGGGTAGATGAAATACGGGGCGTGGGGGTAGAGCAGTTGGTGGTGCCCCAGCCGCATCGCTGGCGGGTCCTCAACTTGGCTCATAAACACCTGATGAGTGGCCACCTAGGGGTCAAGAAAACGCAGGAGCGAATATTGCAAAGGTTCTATTGGCCCGGAGTCTTTGGGGAGGTAAAACGGTTCTGCGAAACCTGGCCGGAGTGTCAGCTTACCGCACCCCTGACCCATTTTCGCAGTCCGTTGGTACCGTTACCCATTATAGAAGTCCCTTTTGAACGGATAGGGATGGATCTGGTGGGGCCCCTCGTAAAGTCCGCTCGAGGGCACCAACACATCCTAGTGATCGTTGACTATGCCACCCGGTATCCCGAGGCGATACCTCTCAGACATACTGCAGCAAAGCTTATAGCTCGGGAGTTGTTTGCTGTGTTCTGCCGGGTGGGGTTGCCCAAGGAGATCCTTACGGATCAGGGGACCCCATTCATGTCTAAAGTGACCAAAGAGCTATGCCGGCTACTCCAGATCAAGCAGTTGCGTACGTCTGTGTATCATCCTCAAACGGACGGTTTAGTCGAGCGTTTCAATAAAACCCTGAAAACCATGCTAAAAAGGGTGATTTCAAAAGACGGGAAACACTGGGATATGATGCTTCCCTATTTGATGTTTGCCATCCGTGAGGTGCCACAGGCATCCACGGGGTTTTCGCCTTTTGAATTGTTATACGGGCGACATCCCCGGGGATTGTTGGACCTGGCAAAGGAAACATGGGAGCAAGAGCCCACCCCCCATAAAAGTGTGATTGAACACATTTTGGGTATGCAGAACCGCATAAGTGCGGTCATGCCAATTGTGAAGGAGCATGTACCGGAGGCTCAACGACAAGCCATATCGGAGGAAGTAAAGACAATGTTACGCCTGGGGGTCATCGAAAAATCCCAGAGTGAATGAGCTAGTCCGATTGTCCTAATACCAAAACCCGATGGCTCCTTAAGGTTCTGCAATGACTTTAGGAGATTGAACGAAATATCCAAGTTCGATCTCTACCCCATGCCCCGGGTGGATGAGCTGATTGATAGGCTGGGACAGGCGCGATATTTTACCACGCTCGACCTGACCAAGGGGTACTGGCAGGTGCCACTAACGGAGTCTGCCAAGGAGAAAACCGCTTTTGTTACGCCGGAGGGTCTCTTCCACTATGTTGTCTTGCCTTTTGGGTTACATGGCGCTCCGGCCACGTTCCAGAGGTTGATGGACTTAGTGCTGGAACCCCACCAGGCGTATGCATCAGCGAACCTGGATGACATCATTATTTACAGCTCCGATTGGCAGACCCACTTGGAACAGGTACAAGCGGTGGTGGACGCGCTTCGAACAGCCGGATTGACAGCCAATCCCAAGAAATGTGCGTTGGGACTCACAGAAGCCCGCTACTTGGGCTACGTGATAGGCCAAGGAGTGATTAAGCCCCAAATTAACAAGGTTGAGGCGATCCAGAAGTGGCCTAGACCCCTGACCACGAAGCAGGTTAGGGCCTTCCTGGGTATCGTGGGGTACTACAGGAGGTTTGTAAAGGATTTTGCGGGACTATCAGCCCCCTTGACGGACCTTCTCAAAGGCAAGAAGTCCGTCATGGTGCGCTGGACTCCGCAGGCCGAGGACTCCTTCCGGGCCCTGAAGGGGGTCCTGTGCGGACAGCCCGTTCTTGTACACCCTGATTTCCGGAAGGAGTTCATAGTACAGACTGACGCCTCAGAGGTCGGCCTGGGGGCAGTGCTGTCTCAGGTGGTTCAGGGGGAGGAACACCCCGTCACCTTCTTAAGTAGGAAGCTCACCCCTCCCGAGCGGAATTATAGCGTAGTGGAGAAGGAGTGCCTGGCGATCAAGTGGGCCTTGGAGTCCCTACGCTATTACCTGCTGGGACGGCAGTTTCGCTTGGTGACGGATCACTCTCCACTGGTCTGGATGAGGTCCGCCAAGGAACGGAATGCCCGGGTTACCCGGTGGTTCCTTTCTCTGCAGAACTTCCGGTTTACGGTTGAACATAGGGCCAGTAGGTTGCAGGGCAACGCCGATGCCTTGTCCCGCGGCCCGTGTTTGATGGCGGGAGTTCAACCCCGCACGCTTGAACTGAGGGGGGGGGGTATGTGAGACTGTGACCGGGGTTATCTATGACGGCCGGTATGTCTCGCCCCGGTTGTGCTCACTCCATGATAGAAAGTAAATCCACTCTAGGGTTAATGCTGTTTCCCTACAGGCTGAAGGAAGGGTTAAATAGAATCAGGAACAAGGGCAGGTGTGCCGGGTGTGGGGGAGTGAACACAACTCCCTGAGCTCTCTGCTGGAGAGGCACATGTATATTGTTGTGGACTTTTGTTTGGACATTAAAACCCGTGTGCTGTGAACCTTAATGCCTGGATCCCGTGTCTTCTGCTGCGCAGCCGACCGTGCTACCTCACATTAGCTACTGATCTAACAGTATTCTAAACCCATCCACACCACCGCTTGGTAGCTTTATATGTTCTGCACCATGAATAGGCAAAAAGCCGCCAATCAGTAGTGGGGCGAGGGTTATATCAGAGCTCATGAAAATGTAGGACAAAATAGCAGCAGGTTTACTAATCCTCTAATTATAATCTCCTGTAGATAAAATGCTAAAAAACTTCAGCAAGCAGTCCAGTAAATTACACATCACTGAAATCAGGGTTTCTGTCTCAGCATTATGCTGTTCTTAGGTTATATAGTAAAAATATGGTTACAGATGTCCTTTAGGATGCTAAGCACTGACATTTGGAATAGGCTATTACAACCATCGACTTCAAATAGTTGAGGGTAGCAGAACTATTTTAAATGTATAATTAATACCATAATTTAAAAAGGGTCTTCCAGGACATTCATGAAACTAGTTACGAACTTTCACTACATGTCTTATAGCATGTTGGACTCTCTAATACTGACCACAGTTTCAATCTTGGGATATTTCTAAAGTAATATTTGGTAATGTCAGTCTCTGACCACATACTTAGCAATCTGACAATATTCCTATAAGGGAAATCATACCGCTTCCTCTTAAGATTTAGCCAATTTGTTGCAAAAGGTTTAAAACACCTTAAAAACACTCGTGGGTATCATTTATCTTTTTTTATTATTATTATTATTTTTTTTTATACATAAAATTATATTTTCAATACTTTATAGTTTTCTTAAACAAAGTAAAAGAAATACAATGAGGGTATGTTTAGTATTTTTTCATGAGCTTTATGCAAATTAAAGCTACTTTTTAAAGTCCAAGCAAAAGCACATAATTACTTTTTTTCCCCCAGATAAATGGAAAACTGCGGTGTTTTTTTTAAAAAAAAGCAGCATGTCAATTATTTCAGTGTTTCTGCAGCATCTTTTCACCCATAGAAAGCAATGCGTGTACAAAAATCCTTACCAGGTCACATTGTTTTTGGGATCACTAGTAAGTCATTAAATGTGACGGGGGCTTTAGTATTCTTACATGACCATGGATGTTTCTCCTTACTCTGTACAGTTTAAATAAGTGATAAAATTAGTGATAGGTGTTAGACTAAGGGTACCTTCACACTTAGCGATGCAGCAGCGATCCGACCAGCGATCTGACCTGGTCAGGATCGCTTCTGCATCGCTACATGGTCGCTGGTGAGCTGTCAAACAGGCAGATCTCACCAGCGACCACTGAACAGCCCCCAGCCAGCAGCGACGTGCAAGCGACGCTGCGCTTGTACGGAGCCGCCGACTGGAAGCTGCGGAGACTGGTAACTAAGGTAAACATCGGGTATGGTTACCCGATGTTTACATTAGTTACCAGCGCTGTGTGCAGGGAGCAGGGAGCCGCGCACACTGAGCGCTGGCTCCTTGCTCTCCTAGCTGCTGTACACATCGGGTTAATTAACCCGATGTGTAATGCAGCTACATGTGCAGAGAGCAAGGAGCCGCGCACACTGCTTAGCGCTGGCTCCTTGCTCTCCTAGCTGCTATACACATCGGGTTAATTAACCCGATGTGTACAGCAGCTACATGTGCAGAGAGCCGGAGCCGGCAGCACAGGCAGCGTGAGAGCTGCGGAGGCTGGTAACTAAGGTAAATATCGGGTAACCACCTTGGTTACCCGATGTTTATCTTGGTTACAAGCTTACCTCAGCTGTCAGACGCCGGCTCCTGCTCCCTGCTCGCTTCATTTGTCGCTCTCTCGCTGTCACACACAGCGATCTGTGTGTCACAGCGGGAGAGCGGCTTTGAAGAAAACGAACCAGGGCTGTGTGTAACGAGCAGCGATCTCGCAGCAGGGGCCAGATCGCTGCTCAGTGTCACACACAGCGAGATCGCTAATGAGGTCACTGCTGCGTCACAAAAAGCGTGACTCAGCAGCGATCTCGGCAGCGAGCTCGCTGTGTGTGAAGCACCCCTAAACAATGCCCTAACAAATGAATATCCTACCATTGTGTGAAAATAAAAAGTGCCCTACCAACTGAATGCCCTACAATGTGTGATAGTAAACAATTCCTGCCCAACAAGGTTTAAAAGTAAACAATGCCTTACCAACTGAATGCCCTACAATGTGTGAGAGTAAACAATGCATGACCAACTAAATGCCCTACAATTTGTGAGAAAGTAAACAATGCCTGACCAACTATATGCCCTAAAATGTGTGAAAGTAAACAATTCCTGACCAACTAAATGCCCTACAATGTGTGAAAGTAAACAATACTCGACCAACCTGAGCTTGCGAGGTTCTGCAGCAAAGAGCGGGGATTGCAGCTAAGTGTATAGTTTAAACACAATCTCATAGCTTGACACAAGAACATAGTTTGAATTTATCCTAATATGTTTCCCATTATTTTCTTTTTCTACTTTATTGTTTATATCCCCATTTAATAGTTGCTCCATGGATAATGCTACCAGGTGTGTATCTTGTCAGATGTATGCATGCCTTGAGCAGCCATTCGAGGGTGAATATGTCTGCACTCGATGCAAGCATGTTGCATATTTGGAAGCCCAGGTAACTGATCTAAATAAGCAGCTTGCAACACTCATTGGCATTGCAAACCGGAGAGGAGTTTAGAGCTCAGTGACCTTTCTCTGGCTGGGGCCAGTGATATGGAGGAGGGTGGAGGTGGGGAAGATCAGGACCGAGAGGTAGGTAGCTGGGTAACAGTTAGAAGAGGTAGGGGAAAAGTGTCAGGGAGCATAGTCCTGACCTGGCACAACCTAGTAAATATGCCTGTTTGGCTGATATTAGGACTGAAAGGCCATGACTAGGGTCACTACAGCAGGACATTGCTCCTAGCAACAAGGAAAACGACTGCTATAGGAAGGAGGGAAATAGGAGTGCAGCAAAGCCCAGACAGATGGTGGTAGGGGACTCTATAATTAGGTGGACAGACAGGGTCATCTGTCGCCGAGACCGTGAATACCGAACAGTGTGTTGTCTGCCGAGTGCTCGGGTTCGGCATATTGCGGATCGGATAGACATATTTTTGGGTAGGGCTGGGGAAAGCCCAGCGGTCATGGTGCACATTGGTACTAATGAAAAAGTTAGAGGCAGGTGGAAGGTCCGATTACAGGGAACTAGGAGAGAAGCTGAAGTCCAGGACCTCCAAGGTGGTGTTTTCAGAAATACTACCGGTGCCACGAGCATCACTAGAAAGACAGCGGGAGCTTAAGGAGATAAATACGTGGCAGTAAGGAAGGATTCGGGTTCATAGAGAACTGTGCTGACTTCTCAGTCGGCTACAGGCTCTACGGTAGGGACGGGATGCACATCAATGGGGAGGGTGCAGCTGTGCTGGGGGAGAAAATGGTCAAACGGAGGCAGGAGCTTTCAAACTAGGATCTGGGGGGAGGGAGGGTAGTGGAGCAATTAAGGGGATAGATAGAGCAGATAGAGACAGTGAGACGGTAGGGGTCAATGAAGGATTGGGGGGGAATGGGACATGCAAGGAACGTAGGGAGGTTAGGAGTAATAAATGTGTTAAAAGTATTAAATGTCTACTGGCAAATGCAAGAAGTCTTGCAAACAAAAATAATGAACTGGAGACTCTTATGTCAACCATGGATTATGATGTGGTGGGCATTACGGAAACCTAGCTGGATAAAAGTCATGACTGGATGACAAACATACAGGGTTATACTACATTCAGGAAGGACAGGAAAGACAAAAAATGTGGTGGGGTGTGTATATTTATCAAATGTAACCTAAAAGCTGTGTTGAATGATGACATTGGGGGAACGGCAACAATGTAGAGTCAGTATGGGTAAATGTACATGGGGAGGGGAATAATGGAAAAATGCTAATTGGAGTTTGCTCAGAAGCAAGGACTAGGGGAAACTATATGCAACTGGGTATGGATTTGACTAAAAGATAGGAAACAAAGAGTAGTCATAAATTGTACATTCTCTATATGGGCTATAGTCAGCAGTGGGGTGCTGCAGGGATCTGTGCTAGGATCGATTCTTTTTAATCTCTTTATTAATGACCTTGTGGATGGGATTGATAGTAAAGTGTCAGTCTTTGCTGATGACACCAAACTATGTAGGATATTAAAAACTGATCTTGATGGTAAAATATTACAAAAAGATCTGGATAAGATGTCAGAATGGGCAGATACTTGGCAAATGAGATTTAATCTTGATAAATGTAAAGTAATGCACCTAGAACGGAATAATCCTATAACTGTGTATACATTAAATAGAAGTAAACTCGGGACTAAAGAACAGGAGAAGGACTTGGGTAATCTTATTACAAATAAACTGAGCAACAGTACTCACTGTCAAGCAGCAGCTGCTAAAGCAAACAAGATTTTAGGGTGTATAAAAAGAGAGATTAGATCCCGTGATCCCAACGTATTGTTACCCCTCTATAAATCACTTGTAAGGCCACATCTGGAATATGGGATCTAGTTTTGGGCTCCACATTTTAAAAAGGACTTTCAGAAGTTAGAGTCAGTTCAAAGGCGGCTAACTAGACTACTACAAGGAATGGAAGGCCTCCCATATGATGACAGGTAGAAAAAGTTAGATATGTTTAGCTTAGAAAAAAGACGTCTCAGAGAAGATCTCATTTATTTGTATAAATACATGTGTGGTCAATATAAAGGACTGGCACATGACTTATTTCTTCCAAAGACAATACTAAGGACCAGGGGGCATACACTGGAAGAAAAATGATTCCGGCAGATAAATAGGAAAGGGTTCTTTACAATTAGAGCAGTCAGACTGTGGAATGCCCTACCACAAGAGGTAGTAATGGCAGATACTATAACAGCTTTTAAAAAAGGGCTTGATGATTTCCTCAGTACACACAACATTGTTGGTTATAAATGACTTCGTGACAAAATGTAGAACTGGTAAAGTAAGTTTGAACTAAATGGACCTAGGTCTTTTTTCAACCTAAGTAACTATGTAACTGTATGCCGTACAAGATGTGAAAGTAAACAACTCCTGACCAACGAAATGCCCTACAATGTGTGAAAGTAAACAATGCCTGATCAACTTTATGTCATATAGAATGTAAGCCCGCAAGGGTAGGGCCCTCTTCCCTCTGTACTAGTCTGTCTACTGTAACTTGTGTATGTATTCTGTATGTAACCCCTTCTCATGTACAGCACCATGGAATTAATGGTGCTCTATAAATAAATAATAATAATAATAGTGTCATACAATGTGTAAAAATAAACAAATGCCTGACCAACTGAATGCCTTACAATGTCTGAAAGTAAACAATGCCTGACCAACTATATGCCCTACAATGTGTGAAAGTACACAAGGCCTGAACAACTGAATCCCCTACAATGTGTGAAAGTAAACAATTCCTGCCCTACAATATCTGAAAGTAAACAATGCCTGACCAACTGTATGCCCTACAATGTGAGAAAGTACACAAGGCCTGACCAACAGAATGCCCTACAATGTGTGAAAGTAAACAATGCCTGACCAACTGAATGCCCTACAGTGTATGAAAGTAAACAATTCCTGCCCAACAATGTGTTAAAGTAAACTCTGCCTGATCAACTGAATGCCCTATGTGTAAAAATAAACAAATGCCTGATCAACTGAATACCCTACAATGTGTGAAAGTAAACAATTCCTGCCCAACTAAATGCTCTAGAATGTGGGAAAGTAAACAATTCCTGATCAACTGAATGCTCTACAAGGTGTGAAATTAAACAATCCTTGATCAACTGAATGCCCTACAACTTGTAAAAGTAAATAATTTCCTAACAATTAAACTCTCTCTATCTTTCATGTACTCACAAAACCTTAGTTCATGGGTGTGCTTCATACAGAAATCCAGCTTTTTGTCACTATTTTTTTTAGATATAGAAAATGTTTTCCCCTAAACAATTTGAGCTAGTTGCCCTTTTCCCCCAAAATTTTTATGCGTTCTCATATGTCTTGCATTGGTGGCCTACAGGCTTGTATTATTCATGCTTGCAAGGTAGAAGCAAAGCTGACTTTGGAATCTTGAAAATACGCAGAAAAACGCCACAGCAAAAACATGACAAAACATAATAAGAAAAATAGCAAAAATAAAGAATCAGGAAAACTTGTGTTTTGAGATCAAGTTTTGGCTGCAGAAAAAAATCTTTAAAGCAGCTTATGAACATAGCTGTAGTGATAAGTTACATTTAAGTTGCTAAAAAATTATCATTATAACCTGAGCCTTAAATACTGTAGATAGAAGGCGAAAATTTCTGTGTAAAATGTGTATTTGTTTTATTCTCAGCAATTTTTTCAAAAGATCACAATCTGTATTAAAAAAAAATTAAAACTTGCAATTTCCACACGGCCACTGGGCTGAGTTAAACTAAATGTCTGTTTACACAGATCTACAAGAAGCAAGATACATTGATCAGTAAACCTTTACCAATTGGTGATTGATAAAATGCCTGTTTACACAGAGAGACCAAAGTAAATGAAGAGAAAAGAGCAATCTGTACTAAATCTCTTAAAGTGGGCTTTACACGCTGCGACATCGCTCCCGATATATCGTCGGGGTCACGTCGGTAATGCCGCACATCTGGCGCTGGTAGCGACATCGCAGCGTGTGACGCAAATGAGCAACGATCAACGAGCGCAAATATGTGCGATATCGTAGCTCATTGTCACGTCGCTCATTTCCATAATATCGCTGCAGCGACGGTACGATGTTGTTTGCCGCTCCAGCGGCATCACACATCGCTGTGTGACGCCGCTGGAACGAAAAACATCTCCTTACCTGCCTCTACCGGAAAAGGAGGAAGGAAGGGGGTGGCCGGGAGGTTCTGGCTGCTCATCTCATCCCTTCCTTTTCTATTGGGCGGCGGTTCAGTGATGCTGCTGTGATGCTGAACGAAACGCCCCCTTAGAAAGGAGGCGGATCACCGGTCACAGCGACGTCGCAGGGCAGGTAAGTGCGTGTGATGCTGCTGTAGCAATAATGTTCGCTACGGCAGCGATCAACACATATCGGCCATACGACGGGGGTGGGTGCTATCATGCTCGGCATCGCTAGCATCGGCTAGCGCTGTCGCAGAGTGTAAAACCTGCTTAAGGCCCTGTCACACACAGAGAAATCTTTGGCAGATCTGTGGTTGCAGTGAAATCATGGATATATTGTTCCATTTGTACACAGCCACAAACCTGGCACTGATTGACCACAATTTCACTGCAACCACAGATCTGCTGCAGATTTATCTCTGTGTGTGACAGGGCCTTTACACATAGGCTGCAATGGCTCTCAGCAGTGCTAGTGCTTTTTTCACCAGACATTGCACTGCTGAGAAGTATGATTTTTAGCATATCGCAAAAGATCATTTCACGCAATGAGCAAGCATCTTTCTCATTCACTGTATTATTGGCAGCCTGTTTTCAATGTAGGACAATCATGAATTTAGTGTTTTAAAGAACGCTTACTTATGATTATCTTTTAAAGTCAATGATACTTGTGTCATGTCTTATCAGCTGTGCATAGAGGTGTTACCTGTCATTGCAATTCTGATTTATAAAGAGCCTTGCTGAAAACTATTCCTGAAAGATTAAGAAGTATGAGCCCTCGTGGCTAAAGGTGTGGTCAAGAGGCCAAAGAAAATACAGTCTAAATCCTTATCTATTTATTGCCCCAATCTAAACTAATTTCTAATATGGCTACATTAAAAATTCCTCTACTGATCTGAGCCGGCAACACAGAGTGCACTGTCACTGTGCAAACTGCTGAAACACGTCACTGATGACGCTTCATTTCAGGGAGGGGACAGAGGCTGTGATAGTGACCACAGCCTCTGCTGCCTAATGACGCTTCATTAGAGTATTCCAGCATGCACTGTCATTTTCAAACAAAGCAATGTCTTATAGGAAGTGGGGAAAACAAATCAATAGTAGTTAGATAGTGTAGTCAGGGAAGGGCAGGGAATTTTTAATGCAGCCATATCACAAATTAGCTTACATCGGGGCAATAAATGGATATAAAATACATGTAATACAAAAATACGATTTAAACAATGGATAATTTTTTGATGATAGCTTCCCTTTAAGCCTTTCACTTCTCCAAATGCTTACAAAAATTACTGGCAAAAACGCTGAATATTTTCTACCCATCTAATTTTCAAAATCGAAAACCTGTTTTAACCTGCAGAGTTTCATTCATTGAGCTATAGCTTAGGTGTCTCATAAAAGTCTTTAGCTTTAACCAGTACTTAGAGAGGCATGTAAAATATTTTATAAGTTTATGCATTTCAATTTTCAGCATCCCAAGAGAAGAACAATTTTATATGCTTATTACTTCCTTCTCCATTACCTATTTTCCCTTGTGTAAAACCTCTATTTGCTTTCTTTAAAACTCAATACACATTTCTTTTTTTAATTTTGTGTTACTGAGCAACATGGTAAAATACTGTCATATAAAACTAAGTTAAGAAATTCCACAATCTTGAGAAAAGTGATAAAGTGAGAGGTTAAATATACATCCCAGCTATAGGTGTTTCAGAAAATTGCCTAACACAGCACCGCACTCAGCAAGACCAGAAGTATCTAGTTTTAAATATTCTGTCTTAAGTGGATGCTAATAACCGAAAATGAAAAGATCTTAAATGCATTCATACATCAAGGGATAACGTTTTATGCATTCAAAGCTTTGGCGGATTTTGGGAAGTTACTTGCTCATTAATGCATACAACTGACATAGGCTAGCTGTGATTTTAGTGTCGGAAATGCATTATCGACAGGATATTAACCTAACTTTCAGCCTTAAATAATCAGACTTAGCTAGATTTTCAACTCACAGAACCCTTTTATGATATTTTTTAATTGAATTGCCAATAATGCTTTCATGTTTCCAAGAAAAATATGAGGATATTTACCCACTGAATGCAAAAATTGCTATCAGGGGTCATTTACGCCACAAAATGATATCCATAAAGCAACTACAATAAGAAAAAGCACAGGCTGCGCTAAAATAATCAAAAATATATATAGGAAAAAAATGTGCTAGAATGGAAAATTAAATTTTTTCTATATAATGTTAGTTACAATATGCAATCCTGTTTTAGCTTGAAAAGAAAATGCAAAAACTGTGCCTTACAAGGTCTCCATGCAAATGGAAGTAGTTTTAACAAACAATTATGAAACTGTACTGAAAGGTGATGATTTCATATACACACCATTGTCATTGTTTAATATGGATCCCCTTTTACTAAAAGAACCACACCATGGTTTGTTTGTTTGTTTTCACTGCTGGAGTGTTGCTCCTAATCTAAGGTCCCTGACCCATCTTATACTCATCTTCTGCTTTTTCATTATTTTTCGGCGCTGCTCAGGTCCCGTAGTGACATCTTTTGACCTCAATTTCTGCAAACTCTCAATGCAAGTCTATGAAACGCACAACAAGGCCACAATTAGGCTTTCATAGATTTGCATTGAAAAATTACCTCCAACTTGCTCCATGAAACACAAACTGCTTGAGACTGATGTGAGCAGTCATTAAAAGGCTAAAATGCTCTGGATTGCGAGTAAAAGACAGGGGGACAGGGATCTTCGGTTAAAAGCACTACTCCAACAATGGGAAAAAAAAAAGAATGCTGGTAATAGTCTGTTTGTGATCATGCTAAATAAGCATATTCTCAGTCACTTGAAGAAGTTAAATTTGGGAAGTGTGAGTTTTACTACACCTCTGTGCCAGACAGTCAAAAAGAAGAGATTGTGGCCTGGGATTCAAAACTGATTTGAGGATTGCCTAGTATGACCTAAGTTCTACATTCTCATTTTTGACTATTAGGCAAAACATCCATTTTGGGTCAACTTCTGATGCAACAGTACTTCTCACTCCTGGTTTTTAAAGAAATGCTTCCGAATTATCCCACAAAAGTAAATCAAACAATCCTCAGCAAAAAAGTTACATTACATTTTAGAGGGAATCTATCACCACCTTTTCCCAATGTAAACGAAGGACACCACCACTAATGGCTTTTTTGCCAGCAGTCTAATAACTGTCATATATATATATATATATATATATATATATATATATATATATATATATATATATATACATATACAGTACTGACCAAATGTTTGGACACACCTCATTCAAAGAGTTTTATTTTGATGACTCTAAAAATTGTAGATTCACATTGAAGGCATCAAACTATGAATTAAAACATGTGGAATGAAATACTTAAAGTGTGAAAAAACTGAAAATATGTCTTATATTCTAGGTTCTTCAAAGTAGCCACCTTTTGCTTTCATTACTACTTTGCACACTCTTGGCATTCTCTTGATGAGAAAAGTAGTCACCGGAAATGGTTTTCCAACAGTGTTGAAGGAGTTCCCAGAGATGCTTAGCACTTGTTGGCCCTTTTGCCTTCACTCTGCGGTCCAGCTCACCCCAAACCTTCTCGATTGGGTTCAGGTCTGGTGACTGTGGAAGCCAGGTCATCTGGCGAAGCATCCCATAACTCTCCTTCTTAGTCAAATAGCTCTTACACAGCCATGCTGGTTCTGTATGCCTTCAGTTTTGAATAAATCCCCAACAGTGTCATAATCAAAGCACCCCCAACACCATCACACCTCCTCATCCATGCATCACGGTGGGAACCAGTCATGTAGAGTCCATCCGTTCACCTTTTCTACAAAGACACGGTGGTTGGATCCAAAGAGCTCAAATTTGGACTCATCAGACCAAAGCACAGATTTCCACTGGTTTAATATCCATTCCTTGTGTTCTTTAGCCTAAACAAGTCTCTTCTGCTTGTTGCCTGTCCTTAGCAGTGGTTTCCTAGCAGCTATTTTACCATGAAGACCTGCTGCACAAAGTCTCCTCTTAACAGTCGTTCTAGAGATGAGGTGTGGCCAAACTTTTGGTCTGTACTGTATATACAGTATTTTTCGGATTATAAGACGCACTTTTTTCCCTAAATTTTGGGGGAAAGTGGGGGTGCGTCTTGTAGTCTGAATGTAGGGCTGCGGGGAATGAGGGTGCTGTGGTGGAGCGGGGGCATGATTAGGCTGCAGCAGCCTGCCGTGACCACATGGTCAAGCTCATTTCATATGCACGCCCATCCTCCCGCCCATCTCTCAGCGCTGAAGTCGATGCTGACAGGTGGGTGGGGTGATGGGCGGGGGATGCGCGGATAGTAAACAGCCGGCCCGCATGATCACACATGGCAACTACAGCCTGGAGTGATCATGTGCGGCTGTATTCACTGCCCCCGCGCATCATCATCAGCGCAGCACCACGATCTCCTCCTGTCTGCTGGCCGCGGCAGTGTGTGGAGACTAGCGGTGCTCACAGGGATCGCTGTGCGCTCGTGTCCACACGCAACCGCGGCCGGCACAGACAGGAGGACATCTCGATGCTGCAGTGATTGTGGCAGACTCCACACAGGTAAGCGGCGCTGCTGCCGACACTGATGGGAGGAGGAGCGATGCTGCATGGAGCGAGGAAATGTGAGTATAAAGGTTTATTTTTTTGTGTGCCACAGGATGCAGCCATATAGCAGGATAGGGGTTTATAGCAGGATGACGGCATATACAGGGATGGGGGTATATTATGAGCAGGATGGGAGTATACAGCAGGGTGGGGGTATATAGCAGGATGACGGCATATAGCAGGATGGGGGTATATAGCAGGGTGACGGTATATAGCAGGATGGGAGCACATACCAGGATGGGGGTATATAGCAGGATACGGCCAAACACCAAGATGGGGTATATAGCAGGATGCGTCCATATGCCAGGATCGGGTATGTAGAAGGATGCGACCATACACCAAGATGGGATATATAACAGGATGCGGCCATATGCCAGGATGGGGTATATAGCAGGATGGGAGCACATACCAGGATGGCAGTATATAGCAAGATGGGGACTATACCAGGATGAGGGACATATATATACAAGGCAGGAGGATCATTACCAGGATGGTGAGTTAAAGAATTTGGGGAGATTACCCCCACAACAATGTCAGCAGCAGATCCTCGCCCCATAACAATGTGTCATGACCACAGTTTTTGCTTAAAATTTTATTTTCCTATTTTCCTCTTTTAAAACCAGGGTGCGTCTTATGGTCCGGTGCGTCTTATAGTCCGAAAAATACGGTGTATATATATATATATATATATATATATATATATATATATACACACACACACACACACACAATATTATATACAGTCATATGAAAACGTTTGGGCACCCCTATTAATGTTAACCTTTTTTCTTTATAACAATTTGGGTTTTTGCAACAGCTATTTCAGTTTCATATATCTAATAACTGATGGACTGAGTAATATTTCTGGATTGAAATTAGGTTTATTGTACGAACAGAAAATGTGCAATCCGCATTTAAACAAAATTTGACCGATGCAAAAGTATGGGACCCTTATCAATTTCTTGATTTGAACACTCCTAACTACTTTTTACTGACTTACTAAAGCACTAAATTGGTTTTGTAACTTCATTAAGCTTTGAACTTCATAGGCAGATGTATCCAATCATGAGAAAAGGTATTTAAGGTGGCCACTTGCAAGTTGTTCTAATATTTGAATCTCCTATGAAGAGTGGCATCATGGGCTCTTCAAAACAACTCTCAAATGATCTGAAAACAAAAATTATTCAACATTAGTTGTTCAGGGGAAGGATACAAAAAGTTGTCTCAGAGATTTAAACTGTCAGTTTCCACTGTGAGGAACATAGTAAGGAAATGGAAGAACACAGGTACAGTTCTTGTTAAGCCCAGAAGTGGCAGGCCAAGAAAAATATCAGAGAGGCAGAGAAGAATAGTGAGAACAGTCAAGGACAATCCACAGACCACCTCCAAAGACCTGCAGCATCATCTTGCTGCAGATGGTGTCAATGTGCATCGGTCAACAATACAGCGCACGTTGCACAAGGAGAAGCTGTATGGAAGAGTGATGCGAAAGAAGCCATTTCTGCAAGCACGCCACAAACAGAGTCGCCTGAGGTATGCAAAAGCACATTTGGACAAGCCAGTTACATTTCGGAAGAAGGTCCTGTGGACTGATGAAACAAAGATTGAGTTGTTTGGTCATACAAAAAGGCATTATGCATGGCGGCAAAAAAACACGGCATTCCAAGAAAAGCACTTGCTACCCACAGTAAAATTTGGTGGAGGTTCCATCATGCTTTGGGGCTGTATGGCCAATGCCGGAACCGGGAATCTTGTTAAAGTTGAGGGTCGCATGGATTCAACTCAGTATCAGCAGATTCTTGACAATAATGTGCAAGAATCAGTGACGAAGTTGAAGTTACGCAGGGGATGGATATTTTAGCAAGACAATGATCCAAAGCACCGCTCCAAATCTACTCAGGCATTCATGCAGAGGAACAACTACAATGTTCTGGAATGGCCATCCCAGTCCCCAGACCTGAATATCATTGAAAATCTGTGGGATGATTTGAAGCATGCTGTCCATGCTCGGCGACCATCAAACTTAACTGAACTGGAATTGTTTTGTAAACTGGAATGGTCAAATATACCTTCATCCAGGATCCAGGAACTCATTAAAAGCTACAGGAAGCGACTAGAGGCTGTTATTTTTGCAAAAGGAGGATCTACAAAATATTAATGTCACTTTTATGTTGAGGTGCCCATACTTTTGCACCGGTCAAATTTTGTTTAAATGCGGATTGCATATTTTCTGTTAGTACAATAAACCTAATTTCAATCCAGAAATATCACTCAGTCCATCAGTTATTAGATATATGAAACTGAAATAGCTGTTGCAAAAACCCAAACTGTTATAAAGAAAAAAGGTTAACATTAATAGGGGTGCCCAAACTTTTTCATATGACATATATATATATATATATATATATATACATACACATACTCACATACACACATGTATATATATATAAATATATATATATATATATATATATATATATATATATACATACACATAATCAAGTATATATGTCCTCAACCCTCTCTGCAGAACCCCCAAAATAACCTTTATAATCCCCCCATACAGTATGGTCCGGTCGAATCGGGGTGGCTGGTCTAACTTGGCACCTCCTCTATTCCCACCATTGCCATCCTTCTGCTCTGTTACCTGTGGATAAGACATTATATGTCATCCATACAATACCCTCAATCTCTCTCCTACATAGGCATTCTTGATCCGTGGTGATGGCAGAGAAAGGTCCAGTAATGGGCATGTCATGGGAGGGGCCAAAAAGCCCTAATGACCAAGGAGTAAAGCTGGCACATGCGCATTACAGCACTTTGTTCTTCTCTCAGCAGCTCAGAGCAAAGTATGCCTGTGCTGAAGTCAGATTGTGGGTGCTGTGTGGATAACATAGAATGCATCACCCACATCAAGGAGGGGAGTAAGATGGCAATTGCAGAAATAGAGGAGACACCATGCAAGACCGTTGATGCCAATTAAATCGGATCTGTATGGGGGGATAATAAAAGGTATTTTTTGGGATATGCAAAAAGGGTTGGGAACTTACAGTGCCTACAAGTAGTATTCAACCCCCTGCAGATTTAGCAGGTTTACACATTCGGAAATTAACTTGGCATTGTGACATTTGGACTGTAGATCAGCCTGGAAGTGTGAAATGCACTGCAGCAAAAAAGAATGTTATTTCTTTTTTTTTTTTTTTTTTTTTTTAAATTGTGAAAAGTGTATTCAGAGGGTCATTTATTATTCAACCCCTCAAACCACCAGAATTCTGTTTGGTTCCCCTAAAGTATTAAGAAGTATTTCAGGCACAAAGAACAATGAGCTTCACATGTTTGGATTAATTATCTCTTTTTCCAGCCTTTTCTGAGTAATTAAGACCCTCCCCAAACTTGTGAACAGCACTCATACTTGGTCAACATGGGAAAGACAAAGGAGCATTCCAAGGCCATCAGAGACAAGATCGTGGAGGGTCACAAGGCTGGCAAGGGGTACAAAACCCTTTCCAAGGAGTTGGGCCTACCTGTCTCCACTGTTGGGAGCATCATCCGGAAGTGGAAGGCTTATGGAACTACTGTTAGCCTTCCACGGCCTGGACAGCCTTTGAATGTTTCCACCCATGCCGAGGCCAGGCTTGTCGGAAGAGTCAAGGCTAACCCAAGGACAACAAGGAAGGAGCTCCGGGAAGATCTCATGGCAGTGGGGGCATTGGTTTCAGTCAATACCATAAGTAACGTACTCCACCGCAATGGTCTCCGTTCCAGACGAGCCCGTAAGGTACCTTTACTTTCAAAGCGTCATGTCAAGGCTCGTCTACAGTTTGCTCATGATCACTTGGAGGACTCTGAGACAGACTGGTTCAAGGTTCTCTGGTCTGATGAGACCAAGATCGAGATCTTTGGTGCCAACCACACACGTGACGTTTGGAGACTGGATGGCACTGCATACGACCCCAAGAATACCATCCCTACAGTCAAGCATGGTGGTGGCATCATCATGCTGTGGGGCTGTTTCTCAGCCAAGGGGCCTGGCCATCTGGTCCGCATCCATGGGAAGATGGATAGCACGGCCTACCTGGAGATTTTGGCCAAGAACCTCCGCTCCTCCATCAAGGATCTTAAGATGGGTCGTCATTTCATCTTCCAACAAGACAACGACCCAAAACACACAGCCAAGAAAACTAAGGCCTGGTTCAAGAGGGAAAAAATCAAGGTGTTGCAGTGGCCTAGTCAGTCTCCTGACCTTAACCCAATTGAAAATTTGTGGAAGGAGCTCAAGATTAAAGTCCACATGAGACACCCAAAGAACCTAGATAACTTGGAGAAGATCTGCATGGAGGAGTGGGCCAAGATAACTCCAGAGACCTCTGCCAGCCTGATCAGGTCTTATAAAAGACGATTATTAGCTGTAATTGCAAACAAGGGTTATTCCACAAAATATTAAACCTAGGGGTTGAATAATAATTGACCCACACTTTTATGTTGAAAATTTATTAAAATTTAACTGAGCAACATAACTTGTTGGTTTGTAAGATTTATGCATCTGTTAATAAATCCTGCTCTTGTTTGAAGTTTGCAGGCTCTAACTTATTTGCATCTTATCAAACCTGCTAAATCTGCTTGGGGTTGAATACTACTTGTAGGCACTGTATATACAGGTTGCTTGGCTGCTGTAAAAGAGTAATTAAATGTGGGGGCTTTAGCTTATATTTTGAAAACTTGGTGACACTTTCAATTTAAAGCTACGCTTCCATAAGTAGATGTGGTTGGTTGGACATTTCAAGTTACAATAATACAACATATAATAGAATGCAGTTCTAATGATTGGGATCCAGACAAAAGGATATGTCTTCATGAAATTCCTTCACTCAAAACCATTAGTACAGAGTGTACAACTCTTTTCATAATACAGAATCTAATGCGGGCGTCACATGGTACGATATATCTGGCGATATGTCGTCGAGGTAACATCGTTAGTGACGCACATCCGACATCGTCAGAGATATCGTACCGTGTGACACCTATGAACGAGCAGAAATACCTTCTTATTCATCTGTGACATGTCGTTCATTTTCATAATCTCGTTCATCCTTCTGTGCTCCGGTTGTTCGTCGCTCCCGTGGCAGCACACATCGCTCCGTGTGACACCCCAGGAGCGACGAACATAGCTTACCTGCGTCCCGCCGGCAATGCGGAAGAAGGAGGTGGGCGGGATGTTTACGTCCCGTTCATCTCCGCCCCTCCGCTTCTATTGGCCGGACGCCGTGGGACGTCGCTGTGACGCCGAACGTCCCTTCCCTTTCAGGAAGAGGATGTTCACCGCCTAAAGCGACGTTGCCCGGGAGGTAAGTACGTGTGACGGGGGGTTAACAACTTTGTGCGCCACAGGCAACTAATTGCCCGTGACGCACAAACGACGGGAGCGGGTGCGATCGCTTATGCGATCGCACGATTTATCGTCCCGTGTAACGCCCGCATTAGTCTAATGTTGCAATTAATCTATAATAAAATTGGTTTACACAATATGATTTATTTATATTTTAGTAATAGAAAACAGTTTACTAGCATGTGTGTAATACATAAAAAGTAAGCAATAGCTATAATAATAAAAAAAAAACAACAGGGGATGTCTACCATTTTTTTAAAGGATTAAGTGAAGGAAGTATGTTAAGGCAGTAACACAACCAAATATTCACTTATGTAATCACATGGTTCTCCAGTGGTGCCCACAAGTTCTACGGCGACATTGTCAAATGCATCATTCACAAGACTGCTGCCGACAATAACTGGCTCATAGTCATATTAAATACATGAAGTTATCCCCACTGATAGACATACTTAAAATATGTATCCTTTTTTTGTTGACTATAGGATTGAAAAGTAAGAAGGGTAAGTGATGTTATGTCTACCGATACCTACTGGGCTGTGTCGCCAGTTATTGTGCACTTCTTCTATTCTAATGAATGATACAAGTGTGCGATACATTACATTACAGTCCCGCAGATATCAGTACACATGACCTCCCCTGCCCAGCTTACCTCTCAATGTGGAACTGAACAGAGAGGACAAACCTTCTAATTACTTAGATACCTAAATATATTGTAGGTTACATACTTGTGATTAATTTATAGACCAGACAGCTGGTATAACGGATAATCAAGAAAGCTACTGTTTGTCACCAACAATATGTCAGAGAATGATTGTAGTTCAATCAGATTAATCTCTGTCACAGACAATATGTCGGAAAGCAAAGAATATCTATATCATTGTCACTGAATATCTTAAGTATTCCTATAACAGGACTGACTTTAGAAAATAACAAAAGGGTGCAGAATGTAATCAGATGGCTCACAAGATCAGGATTAATTACAGCTATAAACACAACTAATGCAAATACCACTTTCAGATTAGTATGGCATTCAGACATCTAAAAACTGTAATCAATGCAAAATATGCTAATTAATAATATATGCAAGATAGTGCTAAATACATCAGTCTTTTGACCAAGTTATGGGCAGGATAGTTGAGCCAGAATAGCAGCAATAAATTTCTTCTTTAACCTGTATCTTAATATTACAATATATAATCGGAATCAAACATTGGCTAAATGAAAAAACCGTTAACATTGCTAGATGCACATGGAACTTTAATGTATGGCAGAAACAAAATGATAAGATATAATATATTTTCTGACAGATCAGTTCTTTCCCCACCAGCTGACATTGGGCTAAATTGCCACTGCTCGTTACTCGATCGAACATCGGGGTGCTTGAGTACTTGCGAAGCTCGTCTGAGTATCAAGGGTGCTTGAATGATTTGTCCTTGAGACCATGATTTAGTCAGGCACCACAGGAGAGCCATTTGCAGTCTCTGAATGGCTCTCACTGGGGTTAAAGCAATGTTTTTGGATGCAGTGTGTTAAATAAAATAAAAAAAAAATCACCCTCCCTGCCCCCGGAAATGCTCTGTATATGGCTGGCTGTATGTGGGTGGAGAGACAAATTGCCCAATCATTGACATCCATAATACTCGTTACTCGAGTTGAGTCCTTTCAGAGCGCCTGACCTGTTCGACTCGAGAATCGAGCATTTTAGAACTCGCCCATCTCTTATTAAAACCTAAGACAAACAGGTGTCAAATGAGTCTTACTAGGCATAAGGTAAGGTATTCGGATCTAGAAACTTTTCTTACTTTTGTAGCTGACCCAGTGATTCAGTAAATGCTATTCACCTTGCTTCAACAAATGCCATTAGCTGACATATCTACCTTTTTGAATGGTTTAACAGATAAGCCTCAACACATTACCTTTTATGAAATCTCAGAGTAACAAGACACGGGGCAATGGTCTTTACACATCATTTTTAATACATTGCATCATTTATATCAGTCCTCCCCATATTTTTATATAACCATGTATTGAGATTCAGACACTGAAAGGCTACCTGATTTTACATTATCTACTCAACATTTTTTGTCCTTACAATACAAATTTGATATTACCCTACCAGTAACGATGGACTATTTCTTACAATTAGAAATGTTTAGTCAATTATACAAGAAATTTGCAGTCATTGGCCACCACTTAAGGGGGTGGCTAAGGACAATTCTTATTTCTATGTGTGGCTGTCCTATAACAAAATATGAAAGTCAGAAAGAAATCACTGAATCAGGACCATAACAGTAGCCAGAAATTAAATCTTAACTAAAAGATGGGAAATAATCTCCAGGTTGGGTTTAATTTAAAAAATAGTCATCTAGTTGATGCAACCAATTAAAAAAAAAAAGTTTACAATTTTTACAATTTTACTAAAACTTTAAAAAGTTCATTATTTTTTTTTCCCCATACACTATTTTGAGAGAACTAGATGTGAGACTTTTAATATCAAAATTTGCCACCAAGGAACCTTTGGCCCTTAGTATGCCATAATTGAAGGTATTCAGAATAAAGTGAATTGTGCATTTTTTTTTACTCTAAGAGAAAGCACATAACATTCATTATCTAATTGCTTGATGTATGAACTGAATAGTAATTGTAACATTTTCAGCAAATCAATGAAATCCATTCAATCACATCTTGTCAAGGTGAGACACACAGATCTGCCTCCAAAAAAGATGAAATTATCGATGAGCCCACAGAGGAAAGAAAGATAGAATTGTTAATCGGAAAATAAAGCCTTTTTCATTGATTAAAGAAAATAACAAGGATAATGTTGATGCTCTAAGCAGCCAAATGAATCTCATCATGAAAACTCATACATTGATCATGTTTCTCAAAACAGGAATATGGCTGTTCGTAGATTGTTACAAGATAATATACATAAGTGACAGGTTCATGTGATATTTAATATCAAAACCAGATTTTGTTATACAATTAGGAAGAGCTGGAAAATCCATTCCACAGTCAAGTCATTAAAGGAAGTAAAATGGATTTCTTGACTATTGGACAACAACCTGTTTTAACGATGATGGAACACACAGCAAAAAAACACCTACACTGGTTTTATCTATTGCTCACATACATATCTACATATTGCAGCTCAACAAGATGTCATCTAACCAGTTGCAAAAATTAAAAAAATGTTACAAATATTTAATAAAATGCATGAAACAATTGGTCAAACAGCTTTTTCTACATGTAAAAATTTCTGTTCCAGCCTGTAGTTATGAATACTAGTTATCTTCTTGGATCAGACCACCTGTGTGGAAAATCAGCACAATCTTTCCTCTCCTGATATTTAGTCTTTGGACCTCTTTCTGGTAGAAGTGACTGCAGATATAAATACCTATACATAGAATATTTTGACTGAATCAATTGTGGCATCATCTATAATCATGTTTTCGAGTAGTCTTTGGAATAGAGACCAAATGCTGGGTTGTATGTGTCAACATGGGCAACATGCAAGCTAATCAGTGGCATTTTATGGCCAACCACACTTTCATGCACAAGAAACAATCTCAAATATGACCATTCTGTGCTCATATAATATCAATGTTCTCGACATAACATAGTTACAGATAGGGAGTTGATTCAGTCCACATTACTAAATGAAGCTGCTACATACAAAAAAGTTAAGCCCCAAAATCCCCAATCCTAAAAGGAAATATAAATGCAGAGCTCTTCAACCCAAGGGTATATTAAGAACTGAACACGGTAATGCTAAACATTTTCTATTACTTCAGAAACCAGTAAAGACAATATCTTGGTAGTATTGAGCCAGATTTGGCGTTCTTAATTATCACCGGCACATTAGTACGATCCTCCAATCAAGGTTAAAGAGATTCATTATCCTGCAGCTTTGCAGGATGTAACGTTTAATCTGTCTGGGCTGAAAAAGCATATCGTACAAAACTACCAAATGATTAAGGTATAAATCGGTGCTGCCATAAGGTGGTCAGCTATGAATGTCTTACACTCCCTGACAGCAGTTCTGTCGCTTATCCATGTAATGTAAATAAAAGCTTATAACCGGACTTTAAATTCATCCATTGGTTTTATAAATTACTCTTTTGAAAGCTGAAACCCTCCCTAATATGATTTAGGTTATGAAAATAAAATTCCTGCAAAGCTGAAATATTGATAATTTAATGAACACAGATTTTGGCAAGACAAAAGTTTTGTTGCCCACAGAAAGTAATGTGAAATTCAAACAAATAATTAACTTCTGATACAAAGATATCTTGCATAACACTGGTGAATAAAGTTGTGGTAATATTAGAGCCATATTTAATATTTTGTGTGACTTCCATGAGCTTGATGGACTAGCAAAGAATGCAGTCTTACATGCCTCTAAGAGTTCATCTAGATTCTTTGGTTTTGTCTTCCAAGCTTCCTCTTTCATCCTATCACAAACATGCTCAATGATGTTCATGTCTTGTGACTGGGCTGGCCAGTCCTTGAGCTACTTGATCTTTTTTGCCAGGAGGAACTTTGTTGTAGAGATGGATGTATGAAATGGAGCATCATCCTGCTGCAGAATTTGACCCCTTTTATGATTGGGAATGTAAGCGGTAGCTAATACTTTTTGATATTTTAGGCTATTGATATTGCCTTCCACCTTGCAAATGTTTTGCACACCCCCATACTGAATGTAACCCCAGACCATGATCTTTCCACCACCAAACTTAACTGTTTTCTGGGTGTATTTTGGATCCGTACGGGCTTCAGTAGGTCTCCTGCAGTATTTGCGGCGGCTGTGGTGTAATTCAACTGAAGATTCATCAGAGAAATCGACCTTCTGCCACTTTTTCAGCGTCCATCTGTTTAGCAGGCTGTGGGACTTGGCAAATGCTACACAGTTTTTTTAAATGCCTTTTTTTAGTGCTGGCTTCTGGGCACTGATTTGACCATGGAGACCATTTCGAGAGAGAATCCTACAAACTGTTCTAGTTGACACAGGGACTTGAGGTGACCAGGTCTGCTGGAGCTCTGCTGCAGTGGTAGAGGGACTGGCTTTGGATTTTCTAACCAACAAACGTTCCTCCTGAGCAGTTGTCTTACTGGTTCTACTGGACTTGGGCTTGTCAAAAACATCTCCAGTCTCTTCAAATATTTTTTTTAATTCTTTGTACTTGACGCAGAGACACATTAAAGGTTCCAGCCACTTCTGTAGTGGATCTGATCTTCAGCCTCTTGATAATCAAGGCTTTGGTCGCAGGGTAGATTTTTGGCATGTTGTCAGAGGTCAAGTTGAAATTCAAGTGAAGGTCTGGGGTGCTGGGTTTCTTTTTATACACACCCACTAATTAACCGATCATTTAGTGAGCAGAGGTGAGGATGTAAACTAGGATTGGGTGCATTACATGACAAGGCGACAAAACGTTTGTCTTGCCAAAATCTGACCTTTCTGTGTTCATTAAATGATCAATATTTCAGCTTTGCAGCAACTTTATTTTCATAACCTAAACCAAAATTGGGAGGGTTTCAGCTTTCAAAAGAGTAATTTATAAAACCAATGGATGGATTTAAAGTCAGGTTAAAAGCTTTTATTTACATAACATTGATAAGCGGCTGATCTGACAGGGAGTGTATAACGTTTTTAATGAAGGAGCATTTTTATATGTTTTTTTTTTTTTTTTAAGAGTACATAAAATAAACCACTTTATACTTTGATCATTTGGTGCTTTTGAACTGTATACTTTTTCAACCAGAAAGGTTACACTTTATAACGTACGAAGCTGCAAAACATTAAACAATTCTGATTTGGATGTTAAGACAGTATCAAAGTACAAATGGTGGTTGAATATGCCGAATCTGTCTTGATTCACATAAGACATTATCTTTCTTTATTATACAGCAGTGGTGAGTTTTCAGCATCACCGTTCCAGATTAATATAGCCTTGCATTGAAATTCTACGCATTTAGAGTTCTGTCTCGGCAGCACATGTCCAATTACAAAGCATGATATGCTAGCAAAAAAGATGGTTTTTAAGTTTGCTAAAAAAGTATTGCACTTGATGAGCAAGCTTTTTGCATGTTTAGACAGCCCAATAGTCATGAACAAGCATTCCTAAGAACATTCAGTGTCCATTTATAGGCACATCTAAAAGCAGCATAAATATTCATTTGCAGAGTCTTTGGGGAAAAATCAAATTTAAATGGAAAAATGTCTAAAGGGATAAAAACAAATATAAACCTTATAATTTATTGTTTCATAGTTTTTAAGGTTGAAAGTAGATAAGTCCATCGAGTTCAACCCATAGCCTAACATGTTACATAGGTTGAAAATAGACCTAGGTCCATCTAGTTCAACCTTCTTCTGCCAATTATATATATTGTCACTAAATCATTTATAACCGACAATGTTGTGTGTCCTGAGGAAATTATCCAGCCCTTTTTTTAAAAGTTGATATAATGAAAAACAACCAAACGATTTCCTCTCCAAGAAGGCAGAGGGCTCGTCCGGGATGTTGATCTAGAGGAAGGCAACTAAAACCCATGGGACAAATAGTAAACTCAATATTAGGGGAAAAATTCCATCTCGACTCAACATACGGCAACCACAATAGTTCCTTGGATCCACGGCCTTTGTTCTTTATTTGGAAACGGGTGGAAGTGTGTATCACATAACATGACATGTTATGAGATATATATATATATATATATATATATATATACACACACACAGTGCCTACAAGTAGTATTCAACCCCCTGCAGATTTTGCAGGTTTGATAAGATGCAAATAAGTTAGAGCCTGCAAACTTCAAACAAGAGCAGGATTTATTAACAGATGCATAAATCTTACAAACCAAGAAGTTATGTTGCTCAGTTAAATTTTAATAAATTTTCAACATAAAAGTGTGGGTCAATTATTATTCAACCCCTAGGTTTAATATTTTGTGGAATAACCCTTGTTTGCAATTACAGCTAATAATCGTCTTTTATAAGACCTGATCAGGACGGCACAGGTCTCTGGAGTTATCTTGGCCCACTCCTCCATGCAGATCTTCTCAAAGTTATCTAGGTTCTTTGGGTGTCTATTGTGGACTTTAATCTTGAGCTCCTTCCACAAGTTTTCAATTGGGTTAAGGTCAGGAGACTGACTAGGCCACTGCAACACCTTGATTTTTTCCCTCTTGAACCAGGCCTTGGTTTTCTTGGCTGTGTGCTTTGGGTCGTTGTCTTGTTGGAAGATGAAATGATGACCCATCTTAAGATCCTTGATGGAGGAGCGCAGGTTCTTGGCCAAAATCTCCAGGTAGGCCGTGCTATCCATCTTCCCATGGATGCGGACCAGATGGCCAGGCCCCTTGGCTGAGAAACAGCCCCACAGCATGATGCTGCCACCACCATGCTTGACTGTAGGGATGGTATTCTTGAGGTCGTATGCAGTGCCATCCAGTCTCCAAACGTCACGTGTGTGGTTGGCACCAAAGATCTCGATCTTGGTCTCATCAGACCAGAGAACCTTGAACCAGTCTGTCTCAAAGTCCTCCACGTGATCATGAGCAAACTGTAGACGAGCCTTGACATGACGCTTTGAAAGTAAAGGTACCTTACGGGCTCGTCTGGAACGGAGACCATTGCGGTGGAGTACGTTACTTAGGGTATTGACTGAAACCAATGTCCCAACTGCCATGAGATCTTCCCGGAGCTCCTTCCTTGTTGTCCTTGGGTTAGCCTTGACTCTTCGGACAAGCCTGGCCTCGGCACGGGTGGAAACTTTCAAAGGCTGTCCAGGCCGTGGAAGGCTAACAGTAGTTCCATAAGCCTTTCACTTCTGGATGATGCGCCCAACAGTGGAGACAGGTAGGCCCAACTCCTTGGAAAGGGTTTTGTACCCCTTGCCAGCCTTGTGACCCTCCACGATCTTGTCTCTGATGGCCTTGAAATGCTCCTTTGTCTTTCCCATGTTGACCAAGTATGAATGCTGTTCACAAGTTTGGGGAGGGTCTTAATTAGTCAGAAAAGGCTGGAAAAAGAGATAATTAATCCAAACATGTGAAGCTCATTGTTCTTTGTGCCTGAAATACTTCTTAATACTTTAGGGGAACCAAACAGAACTCTTGTGGTTTGAGGGGTTGAATAATAAATGACCCTCTGAATAAACTTTTCACAATTTAAAAATAAAAATAAAAAAAGAAATAACATTCTTTATTGCTGCAGTACATTTCACACTTCCAGGCTGATCTACAGTCCAAATGTCACAATGCCAAGTTAATTCCGAATGTGTAAACCAGCTAAATCTGCAGGGGGTTGAATACTACTTGTAGGCACTGTATATATATTATATTGTATAATATATATATATATATATATATATATATATATATATACAGTGCTGGCCAAACGTATTGGCACCCCTGCAATTCTGTCAGATAATACTCAGTTTCTTCTTGAAGATGGTTGCAATAACAAATTCTTTGGTATTATTATCATTTAATTTGTCTTCAATGAAAAAAAATAAAAAAGATTGGCATAAAGCCAAATTGGATATAATTCCACACCACACATAAAAAGGGGGTGGACAAAAGTATTGGCACTGTTTGAAAAATCATGTGATGCTTCTCTAATTTGTGTAATTAACAGCACCTGTAACTTACCTGTGGCACCTAAAAGGTGTTGGCAATAACTAAATCACACTTGCAGCCAGTTGACATGGATTAAAGTTGACTCAACCTCTGTCCTGTGTCCTTGTGTGTACCACATTGAGCATGGAGAAAAGAAAGAAGACCAAAGAACTGTCTGAGGACTTGAAAATCCAAATTGTGAGGAAGCATGAGCAATCTCAAGGCTACAAGTCCATCTCCAAAGACCTGAAAGTTCCTGTGACTACGGTGCACAGTGTCATCAAGAAGTTTAAAGCCCATGGCACTGTGGCTAACCTCCCTAGATGTGGAAGGAAAAGAAAAATTGACGAGAGATTTCAACGCAGGATTGTGCGGATGGTGGATAAAGAACCTCGACTAACATCCAAACAAGTTTAAGCTGCCCTGCAGTCCGAGGGTACAACAGTGTCAACTCGTACTATCCGTCGGCGTCTGAATGAAAAGGGACTGTATGGTAGGATACCCAGGAAGACCCCACTTCTTACCCCAATACATAAAAAAGCCAGGCTGGAGTTTGCCAAAACTTACCTGAGAAAGCTTAAAACGCATTTTGGGAAAAGCCATCAACAGAGTTTACAGGAAAAAAAGAGGCATTCAAAGAAAAGAACACGGTCCCTATAGTCAAACATGGCAGAGGTTCCCTGATGTTTTGGGGTTGATTTGCTGCCTCTGGCACTGGACTGCTTGACCGTGTGCATGGCATTATGAAGTCTGAAGACTACCAACACATTTTTCAGCATAATGTAGGCCCAGTGTGAGAAAGCTGGGTCTCCCTCAGAGGTCAAGGGTCTTCCAGCAGGACAATGACCCAAAACACACTTCAAAAAGCACTAGAAAATGGTTTGAGAGAAAGCACTGGAGACTACTAAAGTGGCCAGCAATGAGTCCAGACCTGAATCCCATAGAACACCTGTGGAGAGAACTCAAAATGGCGGTTTGGAGAAGGCACCCTTCAAATCTCAGGGACCTGGAGCAGTTTGCCAAAGAAGAATGGTCTAAAATTCCAGGAGAGCATTGTAAGAAACTCATTGATGGTTACCGGAAGCGGTTGTTCGCAGTTATTTTGGCTAAAGGTTGTGCAACCAAGTATTAGGCTAAGGGTGTAATGGAATCCAGCTCCCCCACGCCTGACCTCACCGCACCTCAGACACGGATCCGGCCCTGCCCCGGTCGCAGCAATGAGAAATGATGGAAAGCGATCCAGCTGAGTGACCAGGTGATTTATTCAGTGCAATACAGACATGGCATAGTCGTGGTTAACGCGTTTCTGGCTTAACACCCTTAATCATAACCATGGTTATCATAACCATGGTTATGATTAAGGGCGTTAAGCCAGAAACGCGTTAACCACGACTATGCCATGTCTGTATTGCACTGAATAAATCACCTGGTCACTCAGCTGGATCGCTTTCCTTCATTTCTCATTAGGCTAAGGGTGCCAATACTTTTGTCTGGCCCATATTTGGAGTTTTGTGTGAAATGATCAATGATTTGATTTTTGTTTCATTCCCTATTGTGTTTTTTCATTGCAAGCAAAATAAATGAAGATAATAATACCAAAGAATTTGTGATTGCAATCATTTTCAAGAAGAAACTGAGTATTATCTGACAGAATTGCAGGGGTGTCAATACTTTTGGCCAGCACTGTGTGTATATTATATATATACATACATACACAGTACTGACCAAAAGTTTGGACACACCTTCTCATTCAAAGAGCTTTCTTTATTTTCAGGACTCTGAAAATTGTAGATTCACATTGAAGACATAACAACTATGAATTAAAACATGTGGAATGAAATACTTAAAAAAGTGTGAAACAACTGAAAATATGTCTTATATTCTAGGTTCTTCAAAATAGCCATCTTCTGCTTTTATTAATGCTTTTCACACTCTTTGCATTCTCTTGATGAGCTTCAAGAGGTAGTCACCGGAAATGGTTTTCCAACAGTCTTGAAGGAGTTCCCAGAGATGCTTAGCACTTGTTGGCCTTTTGCCTTCACCTTGCGGTCTAGCTCACCCCAAACCATCTCGATTGGGTTCAGGTCTGGTGACTGTGGAGACCAGGTCATATGGCGTAGCACCCAATCACTCTCCTTCTTAGTCAAATAGCCCTTACACAGCCTAGAGGTGTGTTTGGGGTCATTGTCCTGTTAAAAAATAAATGATGGTCCAACTAAATGCAAACCGGATGGAATAGCATGCAAGATGCTGTGGTAGCCATGCTGGTTCTGTATGCCTTCAATTTTGAATAAATCCCCAACAGTGTCACAAGCAAAGCACCCCCACACCATCACACCTCCTCCTCCATGCTTCACGGGTGGGAACCAGGCATGTAGAGTCCATCCGTTCACCTATTCTTCAAAGACACGGTGGTTGGATCCAAAGATCTCAAATTTGGAGTCATCAGACCAAAGCACAGATTTCCACTGGTCTAATGTCCATTCCTTGTGTTCTTTAGCCCAAACAAGTCTCTTCTGCTTGTTGCCTGTCCTTAGCAGTGGTTTCCTAGCAGCTATGTTACTATGAAAGCCTCTTGCACAAAGTCTCCTCTTAACAGTTGTTCTAGAGATGAGAAGGTGTGTCCAAACTTTTGGTCTGTACTGTATATAAAAATGTACAATTTTCTCAATGAAACTATTCTCTATTAGTAATATAAAATGCATTGAACTACATCCACAATTCTAAAAAAAAAAAAAAAACACATTTGCTTCGAAGGAGAAATGTTAAGATCAGTATCTTTGAACACCACTCTAACTTTTTTCTTACAATGCCATTTAAATCTATACAAACACATCAGTATGTATTGAATATGGACAAAGATTTATATCACGAGACTCGGTAAGTTAGTTTACATGTAAATTAATATATTTCAGTCTAATGCTATATGGAATAATTCAGTCAGTATGTAGAAAGAAAAATAATAAGTAGTCACAAAGAAAGAACATTAGACTTCCCCAGGGTACTCACAGAACAAAAGTGTCTTGGGTCGCTTTCATTCATGTGCAAATACATTCAGTTCTGAGAATTTTTGAACAAGAGATATGCAAAGACTAAATTGTCTAAGCTTTGTACACTTTTGTAAAGAATTGTTTTTTACAATTAGTGCTAAAAGCTAAATTACACTAATTACAATCATTAGTTGTATCTCCATGTTTCATCTTAATTATATTTTACAGATTGTAAGAAGAATGTATACTAGGGATTTTAGTTGCAACTTGACTCAATCTACACAGGAGCGCCATATAATTTCTGATAAAATGCCTAGCAAATGCATTTAACACAGGACTGCAGTCCCACTTTCTCAAGGGTGAGAGATAATTTAATTTTACACTACATTTGTACTGGGCCTCCTCTAAGTGCTGTGCCAAATTGAAGTATATGCAAAGGATAGAACTTCGCTGAGTCATTTAAATAAGACCATACATGTAATTACAGCTCCTTAATGATTTAGTGCATAAACTTACAGAAGTTTATCTGCTTTGACACCTACCTGTAGCTGCCAGGATAACTTCATTATTGTAATTATTATAGACATACTTAAGGTCTGCTAGAATTTAAATAGTTAGACTAGTGGAATGGATTTATATGACAGTTTTTACAACACACGTTTCCCAATATTCTACTAGCAATAAAGTCAGTGAACAGCAGTTAGTTCTGAATACCGAATGAGAATTTAAATATCCTGGGCATATAAAAAGAGAAAGCTTATTAAGTGAGTTAAATGATAGTCCAAACCACATTTTACAAAAAGGCATGTCTCTGCATAGAGTGTGCAAAAATATGCCTAAAGCAAGAACATTAGAAAGGAGATCGCAAACACTCCCATTAGACAAATGTTCTACAAGGAACTACAATATAAAAATAAGGCAGTGAGAGAAGTTAATTTCTCGTAAAAATGAAGTTTTAATTAGAGGCCATTTTCTCTAGACCCTACATGACCAGGAATCAACGGTGCTGGATGCCTTGAATAATACATTCTAATCGTGAAAAATATCTGATTTATAGGCTTCTTATTAGATTCCATGTCATATGATGAATGCATTAAAGAGAACCTGTCAGCTTCTCTACTACTACTAAACCTAAACTGCCACCAAGTCTTAAAATAAGTCTATTGTTGCATTACAACAAACCCCTTGATGTGCCTTTTTGATATTTCTATAGATGAAAAATAAAGTTATAAACTTTGCTTTTTCTATGCTTTTTAGTCAGGACTTGTCTGATGGGGTATTGATTCCCTCCGACTAGTCTGGCCTTGGATCTTGTAAATCCCAGCCACCAACAGAAAAGTCATAATCGTGTCTCTACATGTAGAAACATGCACGTGATGTTCTGTCCCCCCTGCCATGCACACTGAAGTCAGGAGTATGCTCCCCGTTTTTATGCACACACTGTGCATGCGTAGGGAGGCAGAAGGTTGTGTGCATGGGTTGGGATTTACAGGGACTTAGTGGTGACACTGCTGTTTGTCTGGAAGATATTCACGCCCAGAGAGGTGTGCATACAAGGCGAGACTTTTCTTGGAGAATCCACACCCATTCAGGCTGGTCCTGGTTAATGTGCATAGTAACAGTGTTCAGGCTAAACGCCAGAGGTGGCCTCCTTCTCGGGTCAGAGTCAGGGTGCCCGCTGTCTCTCCATTGTCATAGGCTCACTCTGCAAGCACAGTTCCACCTCGGCACCATTCACAGCATTTGGCTCAATCATCTGCTAAGTTACAAGTGGCTGTACTGTCGCCACAGTCTAAGGGAAGAAAGAGGGCATGTGCACATGCGCAAGCCGAGTCTTTTTCTAAGTCTGACTCTTTGGCCACCGTGCATGCGCATGACGTGGCATCTCCGGATTGGCTGTTGCCTGTTTGTTGACATCAGCTACGCTGATTGTAGCATGAGCTGAGGTTAGGCGGTGCTTAGTTTATATATGGACACTGAGAAAGTGCTCAGTCTTTTCTTGCCTTGCGGCGTGAGAGGCTATAAGGCAAGTTTCTCTTCTAATTCTTTGCTGAATAATTATAACGGGCCCTCTGCTAAATCCACTACTGAATAATAAATCTGCTACTGAAAAATTGTAGCTGGTATCAGTGCTGGCAAAGTGAATGGATGACCACAATCCTCCCTTTCCTATCACTAGTAACAGCACTGGTTAAGCGAACTGTTATCTTATTGCCTATTACTTTATTAGGCGGAAGTGCTGGTTAAGCGTACTGCTGACCTGAACGTTAATATTTGTAGCAGGTGTTACAGCGCTGGTGTGCTTTTGTAGCTCTGGTGCGCCTGAATTTCTGTTAAGTGGCGCTTGGTTCTCAACTGTGGTTTGGTCGCCTGGACTCTACAGTTGTTAATAGTAGTGTGAGTGTGCAATTAACACTGACTGTTTGCGCCCTTCTAATATAAACTTAGTTATACTGAAGTCTGTCATTGTCCGTCCAGCTCGTTGAGCTCTTAGTAGCTAAATCCATAGCATGGTGGACCCCGGGTTGCGCTTAAAGTTGTATTTACCATTTTCTCTCTAAGCCGCTGACCGTTAACATAACAGACAGTAAGGGTTATTATATCTTTCATTTATAAAAGAAGGAATAACATTATGGCACATCAACGAATTTACAGCAATGCAACAATAATAATTATTTAAAGTTAAGGTGGCTGTTTAATAGGGTTGATCGAGCTAACAGGTACATTTTATCCCCAAATAATATTGCTCCTAAGAATATCTATGCAACATGTTACAGTGTGACGTCATAGTGCATCACATGGAACACGGGTGTGTTGGGTAAGACTGCTCCGGAGAGTGAATGCTAAATAGTTACCAGTGCAGGTAATCCTAGTCCTGTGCACTTCTCTAGCTACAAATCAACTGTGGGATATTTCATCACAATAAACAATGTGTATTTTCAGGGCGGCATGGTGGCTCAGTGGTTAGCACTGCAGTCTTGCAGTGCTGGGGTTCTGGGTTCAAATCCCACCAAGGACACCATCTGCAAGGAGTTTGTATGTTCTTCCCGTGTTTGCGTGGGTTTCCTCCGGGTTCTCTGGTTTCCTCCCACACTCCAAAGACATACAGTTAGGGACTCTAGATTGTGGGGACAGTGTTGCCAATGTATGTAAAGAACTGTGGAATTAATAGCGCTATATAAATTAATAAAATCATTATTATTATTATTATTATTATTACTATTATATTTTGATGACCTAGTTATACAAACATCAGCGAAAACAACAAATCAAAGAAGAAAAGTGACTTAAAAACTTTAATGATGAATTGGGTCTAAAATCTTCACATATAACTATACATTTCACATACAGTATTTCACAACAAAAAGTCAGAAAACCAGTTAAAGAAAAAAATATCAATTTTGGGTCTGTGAAAAAAATCATGAAGCACATGCACCATTTTGATGAATTTGGCGCAAAAAAAGACCAGTGGACACTACAAGTCAAAAAAGAAAAGTAGCTTCTAAAACTTTTTTAAAAAATCAAATGTTGAATCAGGCCCTAAATATTCACATACAACCTTCATTTTAAATAGTGTTCTTAAAGGAAACCGGTCATGTGGAAAAATTCTAATAACCTGCAGATGTGTTAATCTGTAGGTTAATAGCATTCTGAACCTGTCCAGTCCCTGCACATTAAACCCTGATTAAATTAACTTTAATCCTCCAGGCAGTATTTTGGTTTCAGTCATGAGGGCGGTCCAGAAGCGGGTTCGGTCACTGCTCTGTGTATGGAGAGCTACAGCTGTAACCATTCCCCCTGCACTGACTGACAGCTTCCTCTAATGCAGAATGACTGTCAGTCAGTGCAGGGGGCGTAGTTACAGCTGCCGTTTTCCATACAAAGAATGGTGACTGAACTCGTGTCAAGATCGCACTCATGATTGAAACCGGAATGCTGCTGGGATGATTAAAGTTCACTTCCTTCGGGCAGCAGGGTTCAATGTGCAGGCACTAGGCAGCTTCAGAATGCTATTAACCTGCAGATTAATCCTCATATCTGAATGTTAATAGCATTTTTGTTCTTGCATCTTATTAATCTCCATCACCAGATAAGATCCTATTGCTTCATATTGTTCTTCCCATTCTCGTCACTTAAATGCTGCTAATAGCAGTTCAGGCAAGATGGCAGCCCCCATAGTCATGCAAAGAAAATAAAAATCTCAATGAACATAAAATAAAAACAATTTAGAAAAACAGGACATCTATAACAGGACATAAAACAGGACATGTATATCTGGCTTGGTTTATTAAAAATATTATAAGACAAATCCTCCCCATTTCCAAATACTGAAATACAACCAAATTTAATTTGTAAGTAGCATTCCTGGTGGCACTATTTCCTACTTTACTTTGTACATCTCACAGAGTTACTTGTCAACATTTATTAAATTGGAAAACAATGACTGGCTTTGAAAGAGCAGCTAAAAAAAAAAAAGAAAAAAAAGAAAAAAAAAATATGTATATAGGTATTCTACAAAATTTACTAAATACTGTCTACTTGTTAAAAGGACTATCACCAGATTTCTGCCACCTAATCCGAAAGCAGCATAAAGCAGGGGAATAGATCCTGATTCCAGTAATGTGTCACTTACTGGGCTGCTTAGTGTAGTTTTGATAAAAGTCCCCATCAATCAGCAGTGATTATTATTAGAGGACTACTTGGCGTACTGCCTGGTAGTCCAGAATATACATGAGCTCTGTATAACTGGTAGATCTGCAGCATAGAAATATTGATTTTATCAAAATTACAGCAAAAAGCCCAGTAAGTGACACATTGCAGGAATCAGGGTCTCTATCTCTACATTATACTGCTCTCTGATTACACAGCAAAGGCCGGTGATAGATTTCCTTTAAGGGAGCAATTTACAGATTAGGTAGAAGTTTCGACTTTAGCAAATTGGCTAACTTTTGTGTTAAAGATGTACACATTTAGGAAGTATCAATCAGGATGGTTCTTGCATGTGAACATTACTAATAAGCTAATTGATAAAGCGCAAAGCCTTAAACACAAGTTACAAGTTGCCACTACAACAAAGAACCTTGTTAAAACATAAATTGTTTGCAGGTTAAGGACAGCACCCCGGCTATTTTATTAATACTCCGACACAAATCATGGACCGATCACTGTCAACTTAACAATTCTAGAGACAAGCACATCAAACAAAAACAACTATTAATAGTGGCAAGCTGGCCTAGCCGAGACAAGAAGGCCAAGGAAAATGGGAATCTGAAACATCAGGTATTTCAAGACTGTAATAACTATGATAAAGTGTTTGGGCACCTTGGCAGCTAATGTAAGAGAGCAGCTGTCCATGCAGATGAATACTGAGCAATACAGTTTTATCAAAGGCATACCAGTCACAGAATATATTTTCTTATCTATTTCTTTTATTTCACCACAAAAATATGTAAACAAAAAAAAAAGAAGGCAATAAGTGAAAGGGCCTGCAGTAATTAGGAATATATTATTTTAATGGTACATTTTGCTTTTTCATTACTCTAAGAACCTGAATTATGGGTTTCAATTCTTATTATTACAATCGCTCCTATGTTTTTGATATGAAGGAGTTCTGGTAAGGAAAAAGAAAGTGAAATTTTTCATGCCAAACAGTTACAGGGGATCTGATTCTCTGTATTGTATGGCTTCAGCTAAGCGAACATTTTAGCCATACGATTTCAATGAATAATACTGCAATCTAACAATGACATTCCATAGACTTATTTTTTTATTCTAGAATATAGAGCTCACAAAAAGATTCTTGGGAACTTCTATAGTATACACTACAAACATTTGTTAAATAATTCCAAAATGGTACAGTTATAGGATGCCACCTTGGCAAAGAGCCAGATCGCGACGTTTCTTCCTCACTAAATACTCCAATCAGGTATACATGGTATTATTGAATAGAGGAAACATTTAGAAACCACATTAACCCCTTAACGACCCATGACGTACTGAATACGTCATGGATCGTGTGCCGGTAAGCCCCGCCCCCTGCCGCTGGTCGGCGGCGGCGAGACGCGCACATATCAGCTGTTATCAACAGCTGATATGTGTGCCTGCTAGCCGCGGGTGGAATCGCTTCCACCCGCGGCCATTAACCCCTTACATTTCGCTGCCAAAGTCTTGGCAGCGATATGTATATGGGCGCCGCCATGACAGTGACTTACCCCGCCCCCGCCGGAAGTCACGTGACATGATCACGTGACTTTCGGCGGTTGCCATGGTAGCACAGGGTCATGTGATGACGCCTGTGGCTAACATGAGTCACTTCCTCTCAATGCCGGAATACAGCCGGCATTGAAAGTGAAGCAGCAAATCTGCAGTTCTCAGCTCTGTAGCTGAGATCTGCAGATAGTGCAGAGTGATCGGATTGCTGATCGCAATAGCCCCCTAGGGGGACTAGTAAAATAAAAAAAAAAAGTAAAAAAAAAAGTTTTAAAAAATTAAAAAAAAATAAAAAAACCTAAAAGTTCAAATCACCCCCCTTTCACCCCATTGAAAATTAAAGGGTTAAAAAAATAAAAAATACACACATATTTGGTATCGCCACGTTCAGAAATGCCCGATCTATCAAAATATAAAATCAATGAATCTGATCAGTAAACGGCGTAGCGGCAAAAAAATTCCAAACGCCAAAATTACGTTTTTTGGTCGCCGCAAATTTTGCGCAAAATGCAATAACAGGCGATCAAAACGTAGCATCTGTGCAAAAATGGTACCGTTAAGAACGTCAGGTCGAGACGCAAAAAATAAGCCATCACTGAGCCTCAGATCCTGAAAAATGAGAACGCTACGGGTTTTGGAAAATGGCGCAAAACGTGCGCCACGTTTTTCGGACAAGCTTGTGAATTTTTTTTAACCCCTTAGATACAAGTAAACCTATACATGTTTGGTGTCTATAAACTCGCACCGACCTGAGGCATCATACCCACACCTCAGTTTTACCATATAGTGAACACGGTGAATAAAATATCCCAAAAACTATTGTACAATTCCACTTTTTTTGCAATTTTTCCACACTTGGAATTTTTTTGCTGTTCTCCAGTACACTATATGGTAAACCTTATGGTTTCATTTAAAAGTACAACTCGTCCCGCAAAAAACAAGCCCTCATATGGCAAGATTGATGGAAAAATAAAAAAGTTACGCCTCTCGGAAGAAGGGGAGCAAAAAACAAAAACGCAAAAACGGAAAGTGCCCGGGGGCTGAAGGGGTTAACTAGGCCACAAAGTGGCAGACTATGTAACATTACAGAGCGGGGTCAACGAGTGCTAAGCCTCTGGCATTACTATCCACACAAAAGCTATACACAAGGAGCTTCATGGGATGGGTATTCATGATTAAACAGTTCCATGAAAGTCTTAGATCACAAAGAACAATGCCTAGTGTGAATGGCTTAATGCACGCTACCACTGGACTGTAGAACAGTGGACATATTTTCTGTGAAGTGATGATTCACGCTTTTCAATCTGGCACTCTGATGGTTTACAGTGGGTTTGGATAAGGTTAATAGGACATTATATTTTTGACTGCGTTGTTCAAACTGCAGAGTCTTTTGCATAAAGCCCTATACTGCCCCAGTGCATAAAACGAGGTCTATAAAAGCAGGCACTGGCCCACAGAGAGCCTGACTTAAACCCCATCAAGTTGGGCCTCCGGCATTACTATCCACACAAAAGCTATACACTAGGAGCTTCATGGGATGGGTATTCATGATTAAACAGTACGAAGAAAATCTTAGATAACAAAAAACAATACCTAGTTTTGAATGGCTTAAATCCCCCTACCACAGGACCGTAGAGCAGTGGAGATATTTTCTGTGAAGTGATGATTCACGCTTTTCAATCTGGCACTCTGAGGGTGCACAGTGGGTTTCGATACAGTTAAGAGGACATTACCTTTTACACTGCTGTGTTCCAACTGTAGAGATTATTGCATGAAGCCCTATACTGCCCAAGTGCATAAAGCAAGGTCTATAAAAGCAGGGGCTGGCCCACAGAGAGCCTGTCTTCAATCCCATCAAACACGTTTGGAATGAATTGGAACAGAAACTAACATCACAAATTCTCCTCACGATAAATATTGAAAAAATTCCACAAAGGAGAAACAAACTTTCAGAAACTTTTGTCCCTACAGTGTCCTGATACTTTTGTCCATATTTTCTATAGCTCCAACATATTTTGCAGCGCAAATGTGTAGATTATGGGGTCATGCCTTTTGACTGTGCACCCATCCCCATTGGGCACAGGTGATTTTGTTCTAGAGTAGCAGGTTCCTACTTGCCCATGCATATGGAGGTTTTTAAACCCAGAGAGAGGCTTTAGTTCAGAATAGGTACTCAGTGTTACGAGATATACCTTGCCGTGGCTACTGGGCAGATATAGAGGTGGACATTTTTGTATGCTAAATGTCTCAATTTGTTCTTGGATTTCCTTTGGCAGTGATGCATTTCTGTCTTCTTGCATTCATGGTTTGTATGCTTTAGCATTGCAGACTGCAACTGTCTTTTTTTGTTGTTAATTTTTGGACATCTATGATTTGATTTCTTCCCCTGTGTAGATTGGATGGATTGTTACTGACATCTGGCGCAAAATTCATGTTAATAGCACCTTTAAAAGTATATTTACTCAGAAAATTGGTGACTTGCTCAATACTTATTTCACCCATTTTGTGTGTGTGTGTGTGTGTATATATATATATATTACATATTTATGAATATAGTGGTCCAGATTTTGAAGGTAAACTAAATACTAGGTTATTTATAGTAGCTCATGCTACATTACACAGTTTTAGCAAATTAGGCCCTTTGTATATTACCTTTATGTGTTGTCAGCATCACGGGTAATAAATATTACTAGTAAAATACTAGGAAGCATAGTATACAAATATCCTTTATATTTTCTGATGCAATTACTCAAGTTTTGCGCCTTAGGACACTGGATGCCTGACCCCCATTATTTTTCCAAGTACTGGTTTCACATATCACTTACTAGCCTTTGCTGGTGCTTGACTAAAGGGTTTCTTTTGCTGTTAGTGTTGTTAGAGCCAATGCAAGACATGTGCAGTATCCTTCAATAATACAATTAATACGCATGATTATAATTTACAGCATAAACTTAATTCAAACTACATCTTTACCATTTATTATATGAATAAGACTTTAAAATGAACATGTTCCCTTGATTGAGGTCAGCAATTAAATAAGAAGCACTTTATTACAGTGATTTTGCTAAGAGATACCAGAATATTGCTAATACACGCATAAAACAGTGAAAGGTGAAATGGCATGTGATTTAAATACTAATTAAACCAAAACACATTTTTTGGCCGCAGTTTCTTTCGAGATCTCAATTTTTAGAACATAAAGTCACAGCCTCCTATAAAATGTTAGCTTCAGCGCACGAAATACCCTGGCTATTAAAATATTAGTGCAAGAACAAAGAAGAAAACACACGCTACTTTTCCAAAGTGCTGCAAAGGTGAAGCCGTGTACATATAAATGTTCAGCGATATCCCAAACCTGTTCTGACAGGTACAGCAGATGCCGCACTAAGCTCAATAAAAAGTAAATTACTACACTGGCTATATAGCTAAGCGATGCTCTAAAGCACAACTACTCTTGGAATAAATTTTGGTTTGGTATACAGTTTTATAACCTATAGGAGACATATGCAAAGTAAGCGATGACTACAGCAAGCTTTTACAAAATGGCAAATAGAAGGCAGAAAAGTTTGCAGACATTTCTCACCTAAAAGTTACTTGGTTTTATTGCAGATTGTTAAATTTTTGATATATTTCCTCAACAGTGACATGCACATAAATACACGCTGTTGCATACACGACTTCGTATGCTATCGATGAGGTTATTAATGGTTGTCTAAGCAATGTTCTGCCACGCTGAAAGCACGTGGAAAGGCAAACCATCAAGATCTGCTGCTGGCAGCTCCTCTTGTAGTTGCCAACCAAAGGATGTATCAAATGAGTCCTATTGAAGACAAGTCCACCGACCTTCCTTCTGAGCTAGGAATTTCATCTATATAGCTTCCCATGGAAAGATGGCTGCCATTTGTGCCCTTGTATTCGTCTGACCTTATTCTCATTGATTTCTCTGACTCAAGGTAAAGTTTTAATAGTAGGATCATCTTAACAGGGTACATCTGGTTGCGGAGGGATGGATTTACACTTGTTGATCAAACAGTGTTATCGAAGTACCCAATATTAATTAAATGTACTACTACTACCGTATATACTTTCTTACTTTTTATGGGTTATGTGCTCATTTTGTATTTTTCCAGTGTGAGCATGCTCCTTTTGGATACAAACTTATGCTCTGGCTCATTATTTAGATTAGTAAATCATTTCCATACACCTGACAGTAGAAATGCCGAGAGCATGGGATGGAAATTAAACATACTCAATTCTTTTCCCCAACATAATGTCTGGGAAGTCAGGTGGCCCCATATACATAATAGTCTGGTCCTAATACAATCAGCAGATTAAGCAAACTTATACATATGGGGCCTTTAGTCATAAAGATAATGCCATACACAGATATGCCAAGTGATTATGCTATATCACTTCTCTATCTATTTTACTGTAAGGTTATGTACATAAAGATATGGGGGGGTACCATTCCAGAGAAAAATCTTTGTGACGTTAAATACTTTTGTGTAAAAGAAAAAAAGAAAAAAAAGAAAAGAAAAAGTATTACCAGAATGATATCTTAACCCCTTAATGAATGGGCGAATTTCTGTTTTTCATTTTTTGCTCCCCTTCTTCCGAGAGCCGTAACTTTTTTTATTTTTTTGTCAATCTTGCCATATGAGGGCTTGTTTTTGTGGGACAAGTTGTTCTTTTAAATTAAACCATGGGTTTTACCATATAATGTACTGGAAAAAGGCAAAAATATTCCCAAAAAAGTGCAATTGCATGATTGTTTTGGGGGTATTTTATTCACTGTGTTCACTATATGGTAAAATGTGATGTCAGTATGATTCCTCAAGTTGGTATGTGTTTGTAGATACCAAACATGTAAAGGGTTTCCATTTATCTAAGGGGTGAAAACAAATTCTGAATTTTGTCCAAAAAAGTGGTGCACTTTATTGGGATATGGGCTCCGTGACGGCTTATTTTTTGTTTAGAATTTTTATTACTGCTACACAGTTTACTGATCAGGGTAATTGATTTTATATTTTGATAGAATGGGCATTTCTGACACAATAATAAAAAAAAATGTACACACATTTGGTATTATTGTTTAGTTTTCAATGGGGTGAATGAGGGGTGATTTGAACTTTTAGTTTTCTTTAAAAAAAACCTTTTTTAACTTTCGTTTTATTTTACTAGCTGCTGCCCTTTTTCTGATCAGAGCTGCATAGCTCTGATCAGAAAAAAGAGAATTTTGTTTACTTACCGTAAATTCTTTTTCTTATAGTTCCGTATTGGGAGACCCAGACATTGGGTGTATAGCTTCTGCCTCCGGAGGACACACAAAATACTACACTAAAAAGTGTAGCTCCTCCCTCTGAGCAAATACACCCCCTGGATAACCAAATATAGCCAGTTTAGTGCAAAAGCTGAAGGAGAATAGCCACCCACAAGTAGAGATAGAGCAAGAACCGGAACAACCGGAGCCTCTGTCTACAACAACAGCCGGTGATAACACGCGGAACAAGAAACTGCCAACAGGCAACAGGGAGGGAGCTGGGTCTCCCAATACGGAACTATAAGAAAAAGAATTTACGGTAAGTAAACAAAATTCTCTTTTTCTTTATCGTTCCTATGGGAGACCCAGACATTGGGACGTCTCAAAGCAGTCCATGTGTGGGAATAAACAGAAAACTGAGAAGTAGGCAAAACCTAACTTCACAAATGGGTGACAGCCGCCTGAAGGATGCGTCTGCCCAAGCTCGCATCTGCCGAAGCATGAGAATGCACTTGGTAGTGCTTCGAAAAGGTATGCAGACTAGTCCAAGTGGCAGCCTGACAGACCTGCTGAGCTGTAGCCTGGTGCCTGAAAGCCCAAGAGGCACCGACAGCTCTGGTCGAGTGTGCCTTAATCCCCGACGGGGGAGGCACCTGAGTACACTGGTAGGCATCGGAAATGGCCGACCTAATCCAACGAGCTAAGGTCGGCTTAGACGCCGAGAGGCCCTTACGCCGACCTGTGGTCAGCACAAAAAGAGAGGTGCACCGCCTAAGAACAGCGGTGCGAGACACATAGATCCGGAGCGCTCGCACCAGATCCAGAGTATGCAACGCTTTTTCAAAGCGATGAACAGGAGCCGGACAAAAGGAAGGCAGGGAAATGTCCTGGTTAAGGTGGAAAGGAGAAACCACCTTAGGGAGAAAGTCCGGAGTCGGACGGAGAACCACCTTGTCTTTATGAAAAACCAAAAAAGGTGACTCCGAGGAGAGCGCAGCCAAATCAGAGACTCTCCTGAGGGAAGTTATGGCCACTAGAAAGACCACTTTCTGTGAAAGACGAGACAAAAACCTCCCTAAGAGGCTCAAAGGGGGGTTTCTGCAAAGCCGTGAGAACCAGATTAAGGTCCCAGGGATCCAAAGGCCGCCGGTAAGGCGGAATGATGTGAGATGCGCCCTGCATGAAGGTGCGCACCTGAGCCAGCCGGGCGATATGCCGCTGGAACAACACTGACAGAGCCGAGACCTGTCCCTTGAGGGAATTGAGGGATAGTCCTAGCTGCAGACCGGACTGTAGAAAGGACAGGAGGGTCGGCAAGGAAAAAGGCCAAGGAGCATGGCCGGAAGAGCAACACCAGGACAGGAAAATTCTCCAGGTCCTGTGATAGATTTTGGCCGAGGAAGACTTCCGAGCCCGAGTCATAGTGGAGATGACTTCAGGAGGGATACCAGAAGTCGTCAAGATCCAGGACTCAAGAGCCACGCCATCAATCTGAGAGCCGCAGAATTCTGGCGGAAAAACGGACCTTGTGAGAGAAGGTCTGGACGGTCCAGGAGATGCCACGGTACCTCTACGGACAGATGGAGCAGGTCTGGGTACCAAGCTCGCCTGGGCCAGTCTGAAGCAATGAGGATGACCCGACGGCCCTCCATTCTGATCTTGCGCAGGACTCTGGGCAAGAGAGCTAGAGGGGGAAACACGTAAGACAGACGAAACTGGGACCAATCTTGAACCAGCGCGTCCGCTGCAAAGGCCTGAGGATCGTGGGAGCGAGCCACGTAAACCGGAACCTTGTTGTTGTGCCGGGATGCCATTAGATCCACTTCCGGAGTGCCCCACTTGCGGCAGATTGATCGAAACACTGCCGGATGCAGAGCCCACTCGCCGGTGTCCACGGTTTGACGGCTGAGATAATCTGCCTCCCAGTTTTCCACGCCTGGGATGTGGACTGCGGATATGGTAGACATGGAGTCCTCCGTCCACTGAAGGATGCGATGAACCTCCAACATTGCCAGGCGGCTGCGTGTCCCGCCCTGGTGATTGATGTAGGCAACCGCTGTCGCGTTGTCTGACTGGACTCGAATGTGCTTGCCCGCCAACAGGTGGTGAAAGGCTAAGAGAGCTAGAAGCACAGCCCTGATTTCTAGCACATTGATCGAGAGGGCTGATTCGGACGGAATCCAAGTGCCCTGCGCTCTGTGGTGGAGATATACTGCTCCCCAGCCGGATAGACTGGCATCCGTGGTGAGGATCACCCAGGACGGGGCCAGGAAGGAGCGACCCTGAGACAGAGAGAGGGGCCGAAGCCACCACTGAAGGGAGCCCCTGGTCTGTGGCAGAGCCACTAACCTGTGCAAGGAGGAAGTCCGCTTGTCCCAACAGTGGAGAATGTCCAGCTGCAGAAGACGCAGATGGAACTGGGCAAAGGGAACCGCTTCCATTGACGCCACCATCTGACCCAGCACCTGCATTAGGTGCCTGATGGAATGACGGCGGGGCCTCAGCAAAGAGCGCACCGCCAGATGGAGGGACTGCTGTTTGACTAAGGGCAGCTTCACAAGTGCCGGCAGAGTCTCGAATTGCATCCCTAGGTACGTGAGCTTCTGGGTCGGAGTCAGAGTGGACTTGGGCAGATTGACAAGCCACCCGAATTGGACTAGAGTGGCGAGAGTGAGCGAGACACTCCGCTGACAGTCTGCACTGGATGAAGCCTTGACTAGAAGGTCGTCCAGGTAAGGAATCACTGCCAACCCCTGGAGGTGCAGAACCGCAACCACTGCTGCCATGACCTTGGTGAATACTCGAGGGGCCGTGGCTAACCCGAAGGGGAGAGCCACGAATTGGAAATGTTCCTCTCCGATTGCAAAACGTAGCCAACGCTGGTGTGAAACTGCAATTGGCACATGCAGATAGGCATCTCTGATGTCGATGGATGCCAGGAAATCTCCTTGGGTCATTGAGGCAATGACTGATCGCAGAGACTCCATGCGAAAATGCCGCACCTGAACATGCTTGTTGAGAAGCTTGAGATCCAGGATGGGCCAGAAGGAACCGTCCTTTTTGGGGACTAGGAAGAGATTTGAGTAGAAACCTCTGAACCATTCCCGGGCGGGAACCGGTACAATTACTCCGCTGGCCTGCAAGGATGCCATGGCCTGTGAGAAGGCGGCGGCCTTGGAGCAGGGGGGAGTTGACAGAAAAAATCTGTTTGGCGGGCTAGAAGAGAATTCTATCCTGTAGCCGTGGGAGATGATATCCCGCACCCACTGATCGGAGACGTGATGAAACCACACGTCGCCAAAGTGGGAGAGCCTGCCACCGACCAAGGACGTTGCTGGCGCGGCCAGATAGTCAAGAGGAGGCTGCCTTAGTGGCAGCAGCTCCTGCGGACTTCTGAGGACGCGGCTTCGTGCGCCAGTTGGGTTTTTGGTCCTTGGCTGAGTTAGTGGACGAGGCCGAGGGCTTAGAGGACGACGAGTTGGAGGAACGAAAAGAACGAAACCTCGACTGGTTCCTGCCCTGGACAGGTTTTCTGGTTTTAGTTTGTGGCATGGAAGTACTCTTCCCGCCAGTAGCTTCCTTAATAATTTCATCCAGTTGTTCACCGAACAGCCTGGACCCAGCAAATGGGAGCCCAGCAAGGTACTTCTTTGAAGAAGCGTCTGCCTTCCACTCTCGAAGCCACAAGATCCTGCGGATAGCGAGGGAATTAGCCGAAGCCACCGCAGTGCGGTGAGAAGCCTCCAGCATGGCAGACATGGCATAGGATGAAAAGGCTGAAGCCTGGGAAGTTAAGGCAACCATTTCGGGCATAGAGTCCCTGGTGAGGGAATGCATCTCCTCTAGAGAAGCAGAGATGGCTTTGAGAGCCCACACTGCTGCAAAAGATGGGGAGAACGAGGCCCCTGCCGCCTCATATACAGATTTGGCCAGAAGGTCAACCTGGCGGTCAGTGGAATCCTTAAGTGAGGTGCCATCAGCCACTGATACAACTGTCCGGGCTGAGAGTCTAGACACCGGAGGGTCTACCTTTGGTGAATGAGCCCACTCCTTGACCACCTCTGGTGGAAAGGGAAAACGGTCATCAGAACCACGCTTTGGGAAGCGTTTGTCAGGACAGGCCCTAGGCTTGGTCACAGTGGCCTGAAAACTGGAGTGGTTAAAGAACACACTCCTTGTTCTCTTAGGCAAGGTAAACTGGTGCTTTTCTGCCAGAGAGGGTTGCTCCTCTGATACTGGCGGATTGAGGTCCAGTACAGAATTAATGGACGCAATCAAATCACTAACATCTGCGTCACTTTTGGACAGATCAATGGGGCACATGGAGGTAGCGTCCGAGCCCCCAGTAAAGGCATCCTCCTCGTCCTGCGAGTCAGCTCGTGAATCAGAGCCACGGAACGGGGAAGGAGAGGGAGCCCTGCGCCTCCTTTTAGGAGGACGGGGTCTGGGACCAGATGAAAAATCCTCTGTGAGCTCCGCTGAGAGAGCCCTAGCAGCAGAGGCGCCTTGTGTAGGAGGCTGATGCATGGTCAGCAAAGTCCGGGACAGCTGTCCCATGGAGTCGGCAAAAGACTGGGAGATTGACCTAGAGAAGGATTCTACCCAAGCCGGGGTTTCAGCCACCGGAGCCGGAGCAGCCGGAGGGACCACTGTGGGTGCGATACCAGGCTCAGGCATTGCCAGGTTAGAGCAGGCATCACAATGTGGATATGTGCTCGGTTCAGGCAGCACGAGCTTACATGCAGTGCATATTGCGTACAGCCTTGCAGCCTTGCTCCTTGTGTGAGACATGCTGCTGAAGTGGGGGCTCTGAGCCAGAATGACCCCCAGAGAGTGTATAAGCAGGTCCACAACCGGAGGTTGTGGCTTACCAGACCGTTTGTGTGCCCTCCAGATCCCACGGCCCGGACCCCCAGAGAGATGCTGCAGCCAGCGCCGATCGCTGTGAGAATGCTGGTAAAATGGCGCCGGAGCGAGGAGAGGGGGCGGGGCCTACTCTGAGAGCGGGAACTGGAGGGCCAAGGAGATTTACAGGGGAGGGAACATTTCCTCAGAGAGGAGTGTCCCTCCCCTGTGCCGAACGGCCGCTGGGCGGAGCCGCACTGTCCCTCTGCATGATTGACATGCAGGGGCAGTGAAATCGAAACTAGGCCTCAGGCGAAGCCGGGGCCTAAATTTAACGATGCGGCCGGCGCGCAGGCACCATCGGCGCGGTTCTCAGGCGAAAACCAATGAACCGGCCGGAAATGTCAGAATAGATACACAGCCCACTCTCCCCAACAATAAAGTACAAGGGACCCCCCAAAAATAACGTCTCAGATACTTAGCTTGTGAGACGCAGGGTTTCAAGTCCCTGGGGATGAGTGCTCCGTCCGGCAGGATCCTGAAGGGCTGTGGATGGAGACCGGTCTCCTGCAAAGCAGGGAGAACCGTGCTGGCTCCCACTTCAAGCCAGAGCCCGAGGGATGGTGAAGGAGCGCGGCATGTAAGGCTCCAGCCCTGAAATCAACCTTAACAACACCGCCGACACAGTGGGGTGAGAAGGGACATGCCGGGAGTCCAGGCTTGGACCCGCTTTTCTTCAAACTCTTTTCAAAAATCAAAAATCAGATGAGAATGCATGTGTGGATGTATGCCTTCTGAACACAAAGCATTGAACTGGCTATATTTGGTTATCCAGGGGGTGTATATGCTCAGAGGGAGGAGCTACACTTTTTAGTGTAGTACTTTGTGTGTCCTCCGGAGGCAGAAGCTATACACCCAATGTCTGGGTCTCCCATAGGAACGATAAAGAAAATGGTACTGTTCCTTTAAGAGAGACCGCTCTCACATTTCTTATAAAAACTATGGTATGGAAGCATCAGGGTCATCTCATGATCCGACACTACCATAGTAACTATCGGCACCCCGTAATCACTTCACAGGGCTGCTGATGGCAGCAGGGAAGTGTTGGAAGCAGGTGCAGGTGGATCTCAGATCCACCTGCACCTGCGAAGCACCCATGTCAGCTGATGAAATCAGCTGAAATGTGTGCAGTCCCCACCAGCTCACTACAGCAGCCGGCAAGGAATCCCCAGACATGACCAGAGACGTACCGGTACGTCCCTGGTCGTTAAGGGGTTAATTAGCAACTCAGTTCTCAATTTTACCTTGCTTCAAAAACTATATGGATTCCAGTTTCAGATTTTCACTCACTTTTCATAATTAGCAACAGTCACAAAACTAGTCCTAACCTACAAATTGCATTTATTTTATTATTTGCAGACAATCCATCAAATATGGAAACCCTTAAAAGGTTATTCCCATCTCCAAGATTCTATCCCAACATATAGTAGGTGTAATAATATTAATGCTGCATTAGAAAATACCTCCAATTAGAAATGTAGTATAGCTCTCCTGATATAGCTATGTATCTTATCTCATGTGCAGGCATTTCAGCTTAGGTATTCCATGACCACAAGGAACTAAGTGTCACTATATGAGTGGACGTATCCATGGATAGCTAGGCTAAAAATTCCCTGCACATGAGGTAAGAGACATGGCTTTATTAGGAGAACTATACTATATTTCTAATTGGAGGAATTTGCTAATATTATTACATTATTACACCTACTATATATTGGGATTGGATCTTGGAGATGGGAATACCCCTTTTTAAGGACTGTTCACTAAAGCTTTTATGCACTTTAATTTTTTCTCCCCTACTTCCAAGAGCCATAACTTATTTATTTTTCCATCGCCATAGTGTTTTAACGTCTTGACTTTTGCAAGTGCGTTGTAGTTTGGAATATCACCATTTTACTAAATATTGTACTTGAAAGCCGGAGAAACATTTTAACTACAGTGAAATTGCAAGAAAAACAAAAATGGAATATTGACATTGATTTTTTTGTTTTGTTTTATAGTATTTGTTATGTAGTAAAAATGACCCGGCGTCATGATTTACCACGTCAATACAATGATGACAAAACCAATCTTGCTCATTTTTTTAATTATTATTATTTTGAAGTTGAAAAAAAATGTGGAAATTTGTATGAAAAATATATGTATGCTGCCATTTTCTGAGACCAGGAACATTTTTTTTTTTCCTTGATAGAACTGTGTGAGAGCTTGTTTTCCGTGTGCGAGCTTACAATTTAACTTATACCATTTTAGGATAAATGCAATGTTTTCTTTGCTTCTAATTGTATTTTTATTTTTTAATTTATTATCTCTATTTTTATATTTGGCAAAAGGTGGGTGATTCAAGTTTGTGTTTTCTAAAAAATTGTACATTTTTTTTTAAATAACTTTACTTTTTTTTTTGTTAAGTCTATGTATTTAAACGGTGTCAATGATATAGCAGAATATAGTAAAAATCAAAGTCTCTATAGAAGTCCAGCCACAGAAGGGGTTTCAACAGTGCACTCTCATGGCAAGCATGGGGTTGTTAAGCAAATCCCTGGCTGCTATCGTGTTGTGAGTGGCAATGAGTGCGTGGAAAGATGCACCCGATGGTTTGCAGACTCTAAATGTCGCTTTATATATTAGCAGTGCCTTTAAAATGTAACAGCTTCAGTTGAACTTGTTAGAAACATATGATGGCTGAATAACACAGCCATCATCTGCTGGGAATGGGGCAGGCTCAGCCTCTGAGGCAGCTCCATACACCCGCTCTCCACTTGCGTCATACATATATGGTGAATGTCTGTATAGCGTCAATTTATTGTCTAGTTAATTTAAACCATTAAAGGCATTGTCCAAAGGCTACAGTCATTTTCATCCTAAATCCCAATCTATTTAGCACCATAATCTAAACTATTTTCTAATATACTTGCATTAAAAATTCCCTAGTCTTCACTAACTACAATATCTAACTGTTGGTGAATTTTTTTGTTACTACTTCCTTTTTTATTATGCTTCATTTGAAAATCCCACTGCATGCTGGGATACCCATAACGAGCGTCATCGGGCCAAAGGCTGCAGTCACTGCCACAGCCTCTGCCTCCTCCCTGAAACAAAACGTGATCAGTAACGCTTGTTTCAGGGGCTGGGCTAGTCTCATGGGTGCTGTGCACTGTGCACACTGACAGTGCACATTCTGTTCTTTGCTCACATCAACAGTAACGGGCTGTGTCAGAATACTCGGCATGCAGGAACCAGATCCGCTCCCGCATATGACACCATTGTATTCTGCATGCCAGGTATTCTGGCACTTCTTTGGTGACGGCTCATTACTGCTGATCTGCGCTAACTACATAGCGTGCGCTGTCATTATGTACATTATAGTGCACAGCATACAGGGATTAGCCAGGGGTGGAGCACAGGTTGTGGCAGTGGGAAAAAAATAGAATACCAGTTAGATAGTTGGGGAACGCAATAGAATTTTTAATGGAAGTATATTTAGAAAATATAAAAAAGAAACAAAAGTCCAGATAACTCGCCACTAATAGATATGAAGTTTTACCCCCGCATATAAAGTGTAGTCCTCATATATGCTGCAGCCCCATGCAGTAAAATGCAGAAAGAAAATATTCCCAAAGGAAAAGATATGAGAATACTACCAAGTAAAATGTTCCTTTTTTATGCAGACATGAATAAAAACAGCCTTCTTGGCCTATGAAAGTCATTCCTCTGGCACGTTTCCTGCACCTCCATGATTAAGGGCGCAAGAAGCGCTGGGAACACATCAGCGAAACGGCTGTCACAAGCTGAGAAGGCTGTTTTTAACCATGTTTGAATAAAAAGAAACATTTTATTTGGTAGTATCTTCATATTTTTTCCTTTGGGAATATATTTTCTGTATATTAGAAAATTGTTTAGATTATAGTACAAAATAGATAGGGATTTAGAATAAAAATTATTTAACCTTCAGAACACCTCTTTAACCTTTTAATGACCAGGAAGTTTTCCATTTTTGTGCTTTCATTTTTTCATCCCCTTCTTCCAAGAGACATAACATTTTTTATTTGTCTGTCAACATAGCCATTGGAGGATTTGATTTTTAGGTTACGAGTTATAGTTTTGGATGATACCATTCATTTTACGATATAATGTCCAAAAAACAAGTTAGAAGAAAACTAAATCTGGTTAAATTCTTAAAAATGCACAATTCTGCCATTTGTTTTGGTGGTTTTGTTTTTACAACATTGATAATGCAATAAAAAGAGATAGATATGATTCGTCAGGTCAGTATAAGTACCACGATGCCAACTTACAAGGTTATTTCTATATATTTTAATGGTCAAAAAAATTCTTTCTATCTTTTTGTTCTCTCAACAAAGATGTGTGAAGACTTGTTTTTTGCAAGCTGAGCTTACATTTTTACTGACGTAACTTTGGAGTATATAAGTTTTCATCTTTTTTATTATTTTTTTTGTGGGGGTGGAGAGGTTAAAAAAATAGCAGGTATTGCGTTTTAACATTTTCTTTTGGAGTTTTAAGTTTGGTTCAATTAATTTTCAATCTTGACAATGCAGACTGTTCCGAACATTTTTTTATTTCTTTATTTTATTAAATGTGAAAAGGAGAGGTGATTTAAAGTTTGTCTTTGTAAAATTTTTTGCAGTCTAACAGGTTTTTCTCCAGGATTGACCTGTATTTAGCTCCATCCGTCTTCCTAACAACTCTCACCAGCCACGGAAAAGCATCCTCACAACATGATTCTGCCATCACAATGTTTGACCTTAACCTTCGTCAGGCTGCATAATTTTACGTCAACAGCGACCCCTTATCTCGGAAGGGGGTGGAGATATTTTATTGAAATTTGGCCAATATATTCTGGACCAAAACTGCAGAGATGTCACGAAATTTCAGCCCTCTACGGCTTTTGGAAAAAAAAAATGTATTGCAATTTTAAAACTGAATAGTTACAATTGTACCTATTCAGCCGGGCAAAGGTTAAGGATGGTGTTTTCAGGGTTATGTGCAGTGTTACCTTTCTGCCACGAACTTAGCCCAACAAGTTCTACTTTGGTCTCATCTGACTAGAAGTACAAGTGCAAGCAAGTATTAAGAATTAAAATATAACTTTTAATATCATAAGTCTAAAACACGATATAATAAAGTGCATGCAGTGCATGAAATTAATAACCAGAAAGATCTCACCCAGTTCTTCTCCTGATGAGATCAGATACCACCGGAAAATCCAAGGCAGAAGCAGGTCAGGCCAGACCTTAAAAGGAGGGGGGGGAGGCGACCAGTACACAAGTTCCCTGCCCCTGTCGTGCCCCTGCAAAAATTGCTTCCGCCCTCACAAGGGCAGCACCCAAGTCAGGAATGCTAGCCCTGATGACAAACAAACCCTCCCAACGCGTTTCCCTCTCTATATAATAAGAGAGTTCATCAGGGGAGAAAAACTTAAAGTAAAGCCTGCAATGGCAGGACGATACTACACAGAGTACATTAGTGATACAAATTTGTATACACACAATGCACGTTCGTGGTGCACATGTGCATGCTAGTGGCCAGTGGGACGCTGATCAGGCATTCACCTGTGACAGTACCTCTAAAGGTTTTATTATGATATCTAGTGCTAATCATTCTGGCCAGTATTGCATGTGCCCTGGGCGCAACAACTGGTTGCGGTCTGCGCATGCACGATGCGTGCGTTCCACTAGTGGAGCGCTATAGCCAACTTCCAGCCTGACAGGGGCGATTACATGCCGCGCGTGCGCATTGTGCGCTGTGTATAAGCTCCACGCATAATGAGCATGGGAAAAGGAGGCCACGGCTAGCTCTCTGAGATTTATGAAACTTTTATTGACTGAGGAAAAAGTTTGTCTGGAGGCTCTTAATAATAAGCTAAAGGAACAGATTGATCATATTAAGACATTCCAGAGCGAGACTGACTTTGTACCAAAAGAAAATCTTCTACAGAATACAGTAGAAAAATATCAGTATCGTATTAAGGAGAGGAAGCATAAACAGTTTGTCCGTGACCTCCAGGACTTTAAGGACAATAAGGTTTATCAATTTGCTTCAGCTGAGAAGACGACCCCTAGGGAACGAGCCTCTGATCTCTCTTCTACCGAAACGGAGGCTTCGGACTCCGAAGGGAGGCATCCTAATCAATTTGGCCAAGAGAGAGGTAGGAGATTTCAGAAAGGGAACTCCAGGAACGCTCGCCAATTTTCGAGTGGCCCTAATATCGTTTTTTTAGAGAGGCAGCATTTTCTCAGGAGCCAAAAAACAAAAGGCTAGGTACGGAGTCTCAAATTATTAATTTGTCCAAGCGGCCCCTCACCAACTCTGAAATGGCAGTGTTAAGCAAGGGGCTCTCATTCGTCCCCACAAGTGACTTGTCTGTGTTCGATTTTATTGTCGATTTGAATTTATTTGTAAGGAAGCTTCGTTGGAAGAAATTCTTCAAACTGAAGGACAATCGGTTATGTGAGGAACTTAGCATACCCCCTGACATGCTAGGGGATGTTAGGCTCTTGGCAGACCTTGATATACCAATCACTAATGACACGGGAGCGGGTCCTTTTACCAAGCTGAAAAACCCGAGCACGAAAATGCCTCCAAGTGCTACAGATGTGTTGGCTATAGATATTTTTCTGAACTTAGTGACCCGGGATGTTTGTGCATCCTTTGACGCTCTCCCGCAATCATTAGCTTCTCAACGGCAGTCTGTAGTTCATAATCTCTTAACACAAAGTAACAACCTCATGAAAACTGAGATGGAGACCTTATGTATTTTAGAGAAAGAAACCATGATTACTATTAAGCCCTCCGATAAGGGGGGCAACATAGTGATAATGGACTCACAGGACTACCGAAAGGTCTGCACTGAGATTCTAAGGGATACTGCCACCTATGAAAGGGTCTCTGGTAACCCATTGGAACTTTCTAAAAAAAACCTTGAGGGATTTACTGAGTGGAGCAAAAATTGATGGTTTACTAAATGATGATGAGTTCACATTTCTGCTCCCTGAATTTCCAGTTATGTCCACGTTCTATATTTTGCCCAAAGTCCATAAGGGGGTCACACCCCTTAGGGGCAGACCAATTGTTTCAGGTGTGGGCAGCATTGAACAGAATGTGGGCATATATTTGGATGAGGTCTTAAACCCCTTTGTGACATGCTTACCCTCCTATATCCGTGACAGTATGGACTTTATGAAGAGGATTGAAGGGGTGTTGGTTGATTCTGGGACCTTTCTAGCTAGTATTGACGTTGAGAGTCTTTACTCTTCCATACCTCATGAGCAGGGAATGAGAGCCATCGAATACTTTTTATCAACACGTGGTCAACAATTTGAGGCTCATAATTGGCTGATTCTTTCTCTGTTACATTTTGTCTTGCACAATAACTTTCTAATGTTTGACGGCACAATATACCACCAGCTCAAGGGCACAGCGATGGGGAGCCCCTGTGCTCCCTGTTACGCTAACTTGTTCCTGGGCTGGTGGGAGGACGTCTTTGTTTTCTCCGATGAAATGTCCAAATATACATGTATGATCGAGATTTGGACACGGTTTACAGATGACGTCTTTATATTGTGGAAGGGTCCCCAGGAAGATTTTGTAAGTTTTGTACAAGATCTGAACTGCCACTCTATAGGTTTGAAGTTCACATATGTCATTCATCCAAAACAGTTATCAATGATCTCAGTGGACCCCCAGGGTGGACTCCAAACGACGATCTTTAGGAAACCCACTGCAACTAATTCCCTTCTTGACTGGAAGAGCCACCATCCGTTCCCTCTCAGACGTGGTATCCCGAAGGGGCAATATTTATGTCTGAGACGGAATTGTTCCAGTGAGGAGGAGTTTGTCGATAAGGCCAAGGATCTTAGGGCTCGTTTTTTGGACAAGGGCTACCCAAACTATATCCTTAAGGAGGCCTATCATCATTCGCTTAGACAAAATCGGAACCAACTCCTTGTTCCCAAACAGAAAAGGGAGGAGCGTGATGAAACAATAAGATTTATTACCACCTTTACAAAGGGTGCTAACCAAGTCCGACAGATCTGAAAACAACATTGGGGGATCCTAAAAATGGATGATGACATTGCCGAGGTAATTGGCAACCAACCATCTGTGACGTTTCGGAAAAATCGATCCCTAAGGGACCGCCTTACACACAGCCACTATGTGGCCCCTGAGAAACCGTTAACATGGATTCCGGGCAAACCGACTGGGTGCTTTAGATGCGGGGCCTGTGTGGCATGTGATGATATCCAGACGGGTAAAACCTTTAGAGGTACCGTCACAGGTGAATGCCTTAAAGTTAGAGATTTCATAAATTGTAGAACCAAAGGCATTGTCTACTTGGCCACCTATAACTGTGGCAAACAATATGTTGGAAAGACCATCAGAGAGTTTCGCCGCCGGGTAGGAGAACATCTTGGTGACATTAGGAGCGAATGGGATACTCCAATTTCTAGACACATGAATTCACAACATTTTGGAAATAGGGAAGCCATTGTTTTCATGGGGGTTTTGAAGGTTAAACCATCTCCAAGAGGGGGCGACCTGGATAGGCTACTCCTCCAAAAGGAAGCAAGACTGATCTTCAAGTTAAGGATGTGCCGTCCAGAGGGTCTAAATGACCAAATTAATTTCGTGTGCTTCATTTAATGAAGGGATCTTTTTCTCTAGCTGGGGTGGGTGGCTTGGGGTTTGATGGTTTAAGGTGTCTATTGAGCTGGGCTATTGACCAAGATGATAAGCCCCTTTTGTAAAAACGAGCCCAACCCGGATTCTTTGGGTTTTGTATTATTGGGCCTGGGGGGAGGGTTGGAAGTGTATGTACGATCTTGTTTCAACCCTTTATTGATATTGGACACGGCAAGGAGGGTGTCCTTAGTATATCCTTTTTCCCCCCTTCTTATTGCAGTGTTTGATTCACTGACTGTTGGACTCTGTAATCCCCTTTAACAAATACTATTGTATATATACCCCCTGCCCCTTTATTTGACCCCGTGCTATTGCCCATTTTAATTATTAGCATTATCCAACCCTTCAAATAGATTCATAATAGGTGCCTTTATATACACAAAAAGAGAGGTGGTATCTTGTGGACTGTTAAAAGTTATGCTAGAATCTATTTTGCTGGTCTACTATATAAACTTGGCATTGGTGAGGGTTGCTAAACTGATTATGATATCTAGTGCTAATCATTCTGGCCAGTATTGCATGTGCCCTGGGCGCAACAACTGGTTGCAGTCTGCGCATGCGCGATGCGTGCGTTCCACTAGTGGAGCGCTATAGCTAACGTCCAGCCTGACAGGGGCAATTACATGCCGCGCGTGCGCATTGTGCGCTGTGTATAAGCTCCACGCATAATGAGCACATCAGATCTTATAGGAACAGCTGAACGCCTCCTGGGTTGTGTGAATGTGCGTTCCAGGAGTGGAACGCGGAAGTATGATTTGCTTACATCAGGATCATTACCACGTCCGTGCATGTGCGGTGAAAGCACCGCCAGGCGGCCTAAAGTGTTGCTGAATGACTCATCAGGCATGCACGGTGGTGGGCTGTATGCACGGATCTTGGATCGATTGTGAGGGCTGCACAAACATGTGGCACCATTGATTACCGAGGATGCAGGAGGTATGAGGGGTATATAGGTTGTGGGTCTAGCAGAACACAGCGTCCCACTGGCCACTAGCATGCACATGTGCACCACGAACGTGCATTGTGTGTATACACATTTGTATCACTAATGTACTCTGTGTAGTATCGTCCTGCCATTGCAGGCTTTACTTTAAGTTTTTCTCCCCTGATGAACTCTCTTATTATATAGAGAGGGAAACGCGTTGGGAGGGTGTGTTTGTCATCAGGGCTAGCATTCCTGACTTGGGTGCTGCCCTTGTAAGGGCGGAAGCAATTTTTGCAGGGGCACGACAGGGGCAGGGAACTTGTATACTGGTCGCTCCCCCCCCTTTTAAGGTCTGGCCTGACCTGCTTCTGCCTTGGATTTTCCGGTGGTATCTGATCTCATCAGGAGAAGAACTGGGTGAGATCTTTCTGGTTATTAATTTCATGCACTGCATTGCACTTTATTATATCGTGTTTTAGACTTATGATATTAAAAGGTATATTTTAATTCTTAATCCTTGCTTGCACTTGTACTCTAATTAGGATTTGGGCTGTACTGCTTTGCCATTGCGGCAGGATTGCTTTTCACTCATCTGACTAGAGCATCTTCTTTTAGGAGACACAGCTAGCATGTGGAAGATGGTGCTATGTTTAGATCCAACTAAAATAGAACTTTTTGGGCTAATTGTAAAATGCTATGTGTGGCGGAAAATTAACACTGCACATCACCCTGAAAACGGCATTACCGAGTCAAACATGATAGTGGTGGCAGCATCATTCTGGGGGGATGCTTTCCTTCAGCTGGTACAGGGAATCTCCTCAGATTTTATGGGATGATGGATGGATTTAAATACAGCTTATTCATGTGTTTAAATGGCCAAGGCAAAATGCAGACAAAATCCCATTGACAATCTGGGGCAAGACTTGAAAATTACTGTTCATAGATGCTCTCCACCCAATTTCACTATGGTAGAGCTATTTTGTAAAGAAAAATGGGAAAATATTTCAGGCTCTAGATGTGCAAAGTTGGTAGAAAAATGCTGCAAAAGACTTAAGCCTGCTTTACACACTTCAATAGATCTTTCAATCCGTCGTCGGGGTCAAGTTGTAAGTGACGCACATCCGGCATCGTTCGTGATGTATTTGCGTGTGAAACCTACATGCGATCGATATTGAACGAAAATACGGTGATCGCATACACGTCGTTTATTCCTCATACATTGGACGTTTGGTAGTACGAAACTAGTGAATTGTAACGTGTGACATCCCTCATACGATTTCGGTGTCTGATGCTATGTGCGCAGGTGTGCGCTCTGCACCGCAGCTTAAAAAAGGTCTGCTTCAGAGCGCAGCTGAAAAGCTGCGTTCTGAAGCGCCTCACAATGTCTGTCATGCACTAATCTCTGTCAGTCCGTCACTATCTCTGTCCCTCTCTCTCTGTCCATGTCAGTCTATCCCCCTCTCTCATACTCACCGATCCCCGATCCCCAGCACTGCACGCCATTCACACTGCTCCGGCGGCTTTTACTGTTTTGAAAAAGCCGGCCGCCCATTAAACAATCTCCTATTCCCTGCTTTCCCCGCCCACCGGCGCCTATGATTGGTTACAGTGAGACACGTCCCCCACGCTGAGTGACAGGTGTCACACTGCACCCAATCACAGCAGCCGGTGGGCGTGTCTATACTGTGTAGTGAAATAAATAATTAAATAATTAAAAAAAACGACGTGCGGTCCCCCCCAATTTTAAAACCAGCCAGATAAAGCCATACGGCTGAAGGCTGGTATTCTCAGGATGGGGAGCTCCACGTTATGGGGAGCCCCCCACCCTAACAATATCAGCCAACAGCCGCCCAGAATTGCCGCATACATTATATGCGACAGTTCTGGGACTGTACCCGGCTCTTCCCGATTTGCCCTGGTGCGTTGGCAAATCGGGGTAATAAGGAGTTATTGGCAGCCCATAGCTGCCAATAAGTCCTAGATTAATCATGTCAGGCGTCTATGAGACACCCTCCATGATTAATCTGTAAATAACAGTAAATAAACACACACCCGAAAAATCCTTTATTAGAAATAAAAAACACACACACATTCCCTCATTACCAATTTATTACCCACAACAAAGCCCTCCTTGTCCGGCGTAATCCAGGATGATCCAGCGTCGCATCCAGTGCTGCTGCATGGAGGTGACCGGAGCTGCAGCAGACACAGCCGCTCCGGTCACCCCCACGCAGCTAATGAAGACAGCTGGTGATCAGCTGAGCTGTCACTGAGTTTACCCGCGGCCACCGCTGCATCCACGGTGGATGCAGCGGTGGCCGCGGGTAAACTCAGTGACAGCTCAGCTGATCGCCGGCTGTCTTCATTAGCTGCGTGGAGGTGACCGGAGCGGCTGTGTCTGCTGCAGCTCCGGTCACCTCCATGCAGCAGCGCTGGATGCGACGCTGGATCATCCTGGATTACGCCGGACAAGGAGGGCTTTGTTGTGGGTAATAAATTGGTAATGAGGGAATGTGTGTGTGTTTTTTATTTCTAATAAAGGATTTTTCGGGTGTGTGTTTATTTACTGTTATTTACAGATTAATCATGGAGGGTGTCTCATAGACGCCTGACATGATTAATCTAGGACTTATTGGCAGCTATGGGCTGCCAATAACTCCTTATTACCCCGATTTGCCAACGCACCAGGGCAAATCGGGAAGAGCCGGGTACAGTCCCAGAACTGTCGCATATAATGTATGCGGCAATTCTGGGCGGCTGTTGGCTGATATTGTTAGGGTGGGGGGCTCCCCATAACGTGGAGCTCCCCATCCTGAGAATACCAGCCTTCAGCCGTATGGCTTTATCTGGCTGGTTTTAAAATTGGGGGGGACCGCACGTCGTTTTTTTTAATTATTTAATTATTTATTTCACTACACAGTATAGACACGCCCACCGGCTGCTGTGATTGGGTGCAGTGTGACACCTGTCACTCAACGTGGGGGGCGTGTCTCACTGTAACCAATCATAGGCGCCGGTGGGCGGGGAAAGCAGGGAATAGGAGATTGTTTAATGGGCGGCCGGCTTTTTCAAAACCGTAAAAGCCGCCGGAGCAGTGTGAATGGCGTGCAGCGCCGGGGATCGGGGATCGGTGAGTATATGAGAGAGGGCAGCTAACTTCAGTCACTCAGGGGATTAGCGGTCACTGGTGAGTCTTCACTGGTGACCGCTAATCAGGATGCGACACAGACAGAGCCGCAGCATGACAATGAAGTCGGGTGAAGTTCACCCGAGTTCATTCTGACAGTGCGGCTTTTTCTGTGTCTGCTGTCATCTGCCATTCAGCTCTGCTACATGGCTGTCTGTGTCTGCTGTCAGCGGCCATGTAGCAGAGCTGAATGGCAGATGACATAGTAAAAACGCATCCCTACACATTACACACGCTTGGCAAGTCAATAAATAAAAAAAAAAAAAAAAGGGTGCCCAATGCATACGTCACAGAACACATGATCTAAAGGATCGCACACAAAATTGATCAATTTAACATAGACTACTAACGCACATGTGACAGCAAATGAACGACCTACGTGCAATCTCATTAGATCGCATATGCGACCTGGGCGTGTCACATCGCATACGAGATCGCATACCTAATTGTAAGGTGTAAAGCTGGCTTTAGAGCAGTAATTGTAGCGAAAGATTGTCCTTGGTATTTAAGTATTGACTCAGGGGAGATACAAATGCATATTACAAATTTCAAATGTTTAAATATTTTAAAAAATATGTATCATTTGTTTTAGGCTTCACAAATACTTGCTACTTAAATATTGGTCTAGCACATAAATTCCCCCCAGAAAGCATTTAAGTTTGTAGATGTAATGTGAAAAAAATGTGGAAAACGGTACAAATACTACCTGGTTTCTGGCAATGCGGGCACTTATTTTTGAGTGACAATTCTGATGACCATGAATGCTGTAGTATTATTAGAACTATAGAGTTCAGCACAAGCTCTGATGGTAACATATTCAGCCATCAGTAATTTGGAAGGAGTCTACATTATTATCATTGTATTTACATACAGAGATGACAGGGCATTTGAACAAGCACACAGCTTGGACAGTGAGAGCAATGAATAAGACACCTGTTCTGAAAGTAGTGGGCTGGTGATTTTGGAAAATGATTTACAGTAGCAGTTTGTCAGATATTGAGAGGGAGGGGAGGAAGGTGAGCAGCTAACTACTGTATAGAAATCAATGGGTTGGAGAAAGGTTACTGGTATTTTAGACTTGAACCCCTCTACTGGAATGTAACTACTACACACTCTCAACCAGGGTCTGGGCAGGCCCTACTGGCCGAGCTCTTTGGAGACCAACTCTAAACTGTGAAAGATAAAAGCTCTAATTGCAGGAGAATGACAGCAGATAGTAAAAGCAAGTGATTTGGAAATTTGCTTATTTTCATTCTGTCTATTTAAAGCAATTTAACTTGATAATCCACCTTTGATATATATGAATTAGAAGGTATTGTTGCTAATACAATCTACTGCAGATCTATGATTACATTTCTATTCTCAAATGTTATTATTTGATCAAGACTGTGAAATTTCATGAACTCGTAGGTCCTATTTTAACACATGTATACACATCACTTTTCTGAATGTAAACATGTAGATCCCCAATATGTAGTAAAAGCAGCATTATTAAAAAGTACAGAATACAATAGATAAATTCTGTATTGCACCATTTACAGAACACCTAAGTAAATCACTTCTATTTAACACAACTCTCACAAAAGTAACTTCACAGAACATTTACCATCAGATTTAAATTGTGGTTAGAAATTCACTACAAATCACAAGTATTTAACAAGTTTGTGATGCCAAAGGTGACATTGTTTAACTGTACAATTTGTCACATTTTACAGTTTGTAATTACTTCCTTTTGTTGAGTGGATTTACTGCACAGTCACTATAGGCACATAACTGCGGCCTCATTTCAACCCATACGTTACAAGTAAAGTAGAGACACTTACATGGAAATCTTTTTCTTCCAGAATCTCTTTTCTCCATCGCACAAGAAAGGCAGCACATACGTATAAATGGAAGTGAGAAAATCCCTCAGGTTCAGACTAGAAGATACAGAAATGCAGGGGGAAAAAAGTTATTTGTACTCTAATTTTCAAAGATAATTTGGAAAATAAACACTAGGCATCATGTTATCTTTTGTTGTTCTGTTGAAAGAAGTTTACAGTTTGCCACAGTTTACACATAGAAGATAATATGGTAAATGGTATAAAATGATAAACTATATTACATGGAGACTTTAAGGCTTTGAACACTTATGACATGGAAACAACGATTTCCAAAAATGTTACTGGTTGCATTGAGTAAAAAATATTATCGCACTGGGTCTCATGCTGTAGTCTTCATACTTTTATTTATTTTTCACACTTACCAATATGCAATTTACAACCTGCTGTTATTTTCTGACTCTACTCGTGTGGAAGTTTCCTTCCTAGTAATCCATCATGGATGTGAGTATGGACAACTAGGATCCAGCATATTTTACTAGGTGTTATGAACTAGCACATCTTCATTTGTGTACTGATTTCTCCTTCTACAGCACCCTGGGTGGCTCTCAGTATGCATAAACTAAATGTATGTATGATGGTAGTAGTACACTAGGGAATCCTAGGTCACTTTGGGAACAAACTGTTAAAAGACTATGGGGCAAAAGGGTAAAACACATTTCATGATAGTGGCTCAGGGTTAATACTGTTGTTTTGAAATGTTTTGGTACTGGGTTCAAATCCCACCAAAAACAACATTTTACTTGGAGTTAATATGTTCTTCTCATACTCCAGTTTCCTCCCACATTCCACTTGATGTGACTGCAGACTTGAAAATCTTTATACACGTACTATGCGCTTTGAAGATTCTCCGGTATCAGATCTAGAATTACGTGACTACAAGTATTTTATATGCATACTCCTGGCCAGAATGTGACTAGATATCCGTGACCTTGCTCAATTCTATCATTCACAATCAGCGAGTGGGGAGAATCCGCCAGGGACCCACCTGTACGAATGCTGCACATCACAGATCAGACCCAGGCAGCTATAAAAAGTATGCTTACATTTGAAATGCCACCGCGCCGAGTCAAACATATCTACTGCAGTTAGGTCCAGAAATATTTGGACAGTGACACAATTTTCGTGAGTTGGGCTCTGCATGCCACCACATTGGATTTGAAATGAAACCTCTACAACAGAATTCAAGTGCAGATTGTAACGTTTAATTTGAAGGTTTGAACAAAAATATCTGATAGAAATTGTAGGAATTGTACACATTTCTTTACAAACACTCCACATTTTAGGAGGTCAAAAGTAATTGGACAAATAAACCAAACCCAAACAAAATATTTTTATTTTCAATATTTTGTTGCGAATCCTTTGGAGGCAATCACTGCCTTAAGTCTGGAACCCATGGACATCACCAAACGCTGGGTTTCCTCCTTCTTAATGCTTTGCCAGGCCTTTACAGACGCAGCCTTCAGGTCTTGCTTGTTTGTGGGTCTTTCCGTCTTAAGTCTGGATTTGAGCAAGTGAAATGCATGCTCAATTGGGTTAAGATCTGGTGATTGACTTGGCCATTGCAGAATGTTCCACTTTTTTGCACTCATGAACTCCTGGGTAGCTTTGGCTGTATGCTTGGGGTCATTGTCCATCTGTACTATGAAGCGCCGTCCGATCAACTTTGCGGCATTTGGCTGAATCTGGGCTGAGAGTATATCCCGGTACACTTCAGAATTCATCCGGCTACTCTTGTCTGCTGTTATGTCATCAATAAACACAAGTGACCCAGTGCCATTGAAAGCCATGCATGCCCATGCCATCACGTTGCCTCCACCATGTTTTACAGAGGATGTGGTGTGCCTTGGATCATGTGCCGTTCCCTTTCTTCTCCAAACTTTTTTCTTCCCATCATTCTGGTACAGGTTGATCTTTGTCTCATCTGTCCATAGAATACTTTTCCAGAACTGAGCTGGCTTCATGAGGTGTTTTTCAGCAAATTTAACTCTGGCCTGTCTATTTTTGGAATCGATGAGTGTTCTGGACTTCAGTTGATGTTGTGAACGGGTTCTTCTTCACCAAAGAAAGTATGCGGCGATCATCCACCACTGTTGTCATCCGTGGACGCCCAGGCCTTTTTGAGTTCCCAAGCTCACCAGTCAATTCCTTTTTTCTCAGAATGTACCCGACTGTTGATTTTGCTACTCCAAGCATGTCTGCTATCTCTCTGATAGATTTTTTCTTTTTTTCAGCCTCAGGATGTTCTGCTTCACCTCAATTGAGAGTTCCTTAGACCGCATGTTGTCTGGTCACAGCAACAGCTTCCAAATGCAAAACCACACACCTGTAATCAACCCCAGACCTTTTAACTACTTCATTGATTACAGGTTAACGAGGGAGACGCCTTCAGAGTTAATTGCAGCCCTTAGAGTCCCTTGTCCAATTACTTTTGGTCCCTTGAAAAAGAGGAGGCTATGCATTACAGAGCTATGATTCCTAAACCCTTTCTCCGATTTGGATGTGAAAACTCTCATATTGCAGCTGGGAGTGTGCACTTTCAGCCCATATTATATATATAATTGTATTTCTGAACATGTTTTTGTAAACAGCTAAAATAACAAAACTTGTGTCACTGTCCAAATATTTCTGGCCCTGACTGTATATACAGTCTATAACTCTACCCTTTAATAGTTTTTATTTTTAATAATAGCCTTGCTTTTCTTACAAAAAAAAAGTATAAAGAAACAGAGTTGACCTCTAAACAGTAATATACTGGACCCAGAGACACAACTGCTATGCAGTTAATCAACAGCCACAAAGTGATTTTCATTGTGAAGACAGAAAAGTGATAACACAGCCATTAAGTACATTTTAACATTAGATTGCCGCTGTAAAGCGTCTGCTCATAACCAATAAAACAAAGCCCTGGTTTGTGGGTAGTATGGATACTTACTGCTATTTACAGTCATGGGGGTGCAAAGTTTTACACTGCAATGGGAGATCTGTGTTGTCTGTGCTTTATTATGCATTTATTAGTGCCATGCATACAGCGAATATATATGATACACATATTGGTCTTAGTTTGTAAGTGATAGGGACATTACTTTATCAGTCCCACTAAAAATGACACCTGTGTGTAAGATGACAATCTCTGTAAGGCACTGCAGAAGATGTTGAAACTAAGTCAGCATCAGGAAATAATATACTTCAAAGTTTAGAACAAGAAATACACTGTGCCCTAGGCCGAAATCTGAAACTCAAATTCCAATTTCTGCCACGGTCCTGCCATGCCAGCACATGCTGATGAGCTTTATTGAAATCTAATGGAGTTTATTCACAGCTTTTCTGTGTGGATATGGAGCAATAAAGAACATGCTGAAGTTTTTTTTACATCTGAAGCGCAAAATTGGTATATAAGGGATCATCCAGACGAGTGTATTATACATGTGCTGTCCGACTAAAAATGTAAATATGGGACAGTACATTGACCAGTCTATAGGTGCACAAAATAGATTGGATCCTATATGAATCATCCATATAGCATCTATTTTTGCATTTCTATTGTTAACCAAGGAAACCGTAATAACCATGTACATTTTAATTATTGATAAAACAATACAAGTGAAAATTGTCCGAGCTTTCTAAATGAAATCGGATGTTTTTTCATTCATTCGTCTGTCCTCAGTCTAGGGGCTCATTCAGATGTATGAGTTCTCCATGTATGATGAAAACAGACTGATTTTATTATCAGACTTTAATCAAAGTTTGATGTTTCTTCATTTTTTTCGCATACATGGACTAAAAAAAATGTTTCTTCACCTTACTCTTTACTGAAAATCCATGAAAATCTGACCCATTGATGGGCATGTCTCCGCCATTTTCAGCTTACAGCTTTCTTTCTGTGAAAAATCCCAGCTATCCGTGAACACCACAAATAACACTGATACTAGAAAAACTGTCTAAAGGTGGTGTCACACACAGCGACGACGACATCGCTGCTAAGTCACCATTTTCTGTCGCTGTGTGTGACATCCAGCAACGACCTGGCCCCTGCTGGGAGATCACTGGTCGTTGCTGAATGTCCTGCTTCATTTTTTGGACGTGGCTCTCCCGCTGTGAAGCACACATCGCTGTGTGTGACAGCGAGAGAGCGACGAACTGAAGCGAGCAGGCAGACGGCTTCTGGCAGCCTGCGGTAAGCTGTAACCAAGGTAAACATCGGGTAACCAAGCGAAGTGCTTCGCTGGTTACCCGATATTTACCTTAGTTACTAGCGTTCGCCGCTCTCAGGCTGCCAGTGCCGGCTCCCTGCTCCCTGCACACGTAACCAGAGTACACATCGGGTAAATAAGCAAAGGTTTGCTTATTAACCCGATATGTACTCTGGCTAGGAGTGCAGGGAGCCAGCGCTAAGCGGTGTGCGCTGGTAACCAAGGCAAATATCGGGTAACCAGCAAAGGGCTTTGCTTGGTTACCCGATATTTACCTTAGTTACCAAGCGCAGCATCGCTTCCACGCGTCGCTGCTGGCTGGGGGCTGGTCACTGGTGAGATCTGCTTGTTTGACAGCTCACCAGCGACCATGTAACGACGCAGCAGCGATCCTGATAAGGTCAGGTCGTCGTCGTGATCGCTGCTGTGTCACTACGTGTGACCCTAGCTTAAATCAGTCCTTAGTGGAGGCAGAATCCAATATGTTAACATTGTCATATTTTATATCAGGATAAAAATGAGCGGACCTGTGGAAATTCGGGTTCTGCTGAACTTTAGGCCCCCTTCACACGTCCGTGAAAAAAACGATCCGTTTTTCCCATACGTGTTAAAGGGGTGGTTTGCTCCCCGTGTGCCGTGTTTGTGGCACATTCCTGTTCACTGTGTGTTATACCTAATAACACACGGAGAACGGAAAGCCCCGCCTTACCTGTTTCTTCCGGAGTGGTCTGTGGTGCTGAATGACAACGTCCGGCCAAAGCCACGCCCCGCTGACGCTGCGTCCGGCCCCCAGTGAAGGAGAAGCATTGTTCAAATTCACTGGGGGATGGATGCAGGGGACAGCCGCGGCAGAGACTGCAGGTATGGTGGAGGTGAGTATGTGTTTTTTTATTTTTTACAATGACACGTGTGTTTCTCCGGCACGTGTCACGTGCACCCGCATCCACACTACATCTGTGTGGTACGTGTGCGGGCCCGTGCTGCCGGAGAAACACGGACATGCATCCGTGTGGAGCACATGGCACACATCTGCTCCACACGAAGGCACGGCCCACTGGCAGAACACGTGCGTGCACATATACCCATTTATTTTAATGGGTATACGTGTGCCCGTGTCTCCGGTATATACGGGCACGGAGCTAGCACGTACCGGAGACAGGGACGTGTGAAGGGGGCCTTAGATGCTGTTCTTTTCTGGACCTGAACTGGACCCGAACCTCGAAAGTTACTAATTTGGCAGTTAAGGTCTCCACCCACATACAGCCAGCCATAAACAGGGCACTTTCGGGGGAGGTTTTTTTTTTTTTACATATACTACATCTGATACTGCTGATTTTACCCCAGTGTAAGCCATCCAAACATGAGCAAGTGGCTCGTACTGGACCGAGCACCGAGAGTACCTGAGCACAGCGATGCTCACTTGAATGGTTTGCACACGTAAAGCAACCAAACAAGAACACTGATTTTTTTTGTAGTGCCTTAAAATATACATATACTTGAAAAGAAGGGAATTTTGTTACTTACCGTAAATTCCTTTTCTTCTAGCTCCTATTGGGAGACCCAGACGATTGGGTGTATAGCACTGCCTCCGGAGGCCACACAAAGCAATTACACTAAAAAGTGTAAGGCCCCTCCCCTTCTGGCTATACACCCCCAGTGGGATCACTGGCTCACCAGTTTTAGTGCAAAAGCAAGAAGGAGGAAAGCCAATAACTGGTTTAAACAAATTTTCTCCGAGTAACATCGGAGAACTGAAAACCGTTCAACATGAACAACATGTGTACCCGCAAACGAACCAAAAATCCCGAAGGACAACAGGGCGGGTGCTGGGTCTCCCAATAGGAGCTAGAAGAAAAGGAATTTACGGTAAGTAACAAAATTCCCTTCTTCTTCGGCGCTCCATTGGGAGACCCAGACGATTGGGACGTCCAAAAGCAGTCCCTGGGTGGGTAAAGAAATACCTCATGTTAGAGCTGCAAGACAGCCCTCCCCTACGGGGAGGCAACTGCCGCCTGCAGGACTCTTCTACCTAGGCTGGCGTCCGCCGAAGCATAGGTATGCACCTGATAATGTTTGGTGAAAGTGTGCAGACTCGACCAGGTAGCTGCCTGGCACACCTGTTGAGCCGTAGCCTGGTGTCGCAATGCCCAGGACGCACCCACGGCTCTGGTAGAATGGGCCTTCAGCCCTGATGGAACCGGAAGCCCAGCAGAACGGTAGGCTTCAAGAATTGGTTCTTTGATCCATCGAGCCAGGGTGGCCTTAGAAGCCTGCGACCCTTTGCGCTTACCAGCGACAAGGACAAAGAGTGCATCCGAACGGCGCAAGGGCGCCGTGCGGGAAATGTAGATTCTGAGTGCTCTCACCAGATCTAACAAATGTAAATCCTTCTCATACCGATGAACTGCATGAGGACAAAACGAAGGCAAAGAGATATCCTGATTAAGATGAAAAGAGGATACCACCTTCGGGAGAAACTCCTGAATAGGACGCAGCACAACCTTGTCCTGGTGGAAGACCAGGAAGGGAGCCTTGGATGATAGTGCTGCCAGCTCAGACACTCTCCGAAGAGATGTGATCGCTACCAGAAAAGCCACTTTCTGTGATAGTCTAGAAAGTGAAACCTCCTTCAGAGGCTCGAAGGGCGGCTTCTGGAGGGCAACTAGTACCCTGTTCAGATCCCATGGATCTAACGGCCGCTTGTACGGGGGTACGATATGGCAAACCCCCTGTAGGAACGTGCGCACCTTAGGAAGGCGTGCCAAACGCCTCTGAAAAAAGACGGATAGCGCCGAGACCTGACCTTTAAGGGAGCCGAGCGACAAACCTTTTTCTAACCCAGATTGCAGGAAAGAAAGAAAGGTAGGCAATGCAAATGGCCAGGGAGACACTCCCTGAGCAGAGCACCAGGATAAGAATATCCTCCACGTTCTGTGGTAGATCTTAGCGGACGTGGGCTTCCTAGCCTGTCTCATGGTGGCAACGACCCCTTGGGACAATCCTGAAGACGCTAGGATCCAGGATTCAATGGCCACACAGTCAGGTTCAGGGCCGCAGAATTCCGATGGAAAAACGGCCCTTGGGACAGTAAGTCTGGTCGGTCTGGGAGTGCCCACGGTTGGCCGACCGTGAGCTGCCACAGATCCGGATACCACGCCCTCCTCGGCCAGTCTGGGGCGACAAGTATGACGCGGCTGCACTCGGATCTGATCTTGCGTAGCACTCTGGGCAAGAGTGCCAGAGGTGGAAACACATAAGGGAGCCGGAACTGCGACCAATCTTGCACTAGGGCGTCTGCCGCCAGCGCTCTTTGATCGCGAGACCGTGCCATGAAGGTTGGGACCTTGTTGTTGTGCCGTGACGCCATTAGGTCGACGTCCGGCACCCCCCAGCGGCGACAGATTTCCTGAAACACGTCTGGGTGAAGGGACCATTCCCCTGCGTCCATGCCCTGGCGACTGAGGAAGTCTGCTTCCCAGTTTTCTACGCCGGGGATGTGAACTGCGGATATGGTGGAGGCTGTGGCTTCCACCCACATCAGAATCCGCCGGACTTCCTGGAAGGCTTGCCGACTGCGTGTCCCCCCGTGGTGGTTGATGTATGCCACCGCTGTGGAGTTGTCCGACTGAATTCGGATCTGCCTTCCTTCCAGCCACTGCTGGAAGGCTAGTAGGGCAAGATACACTGCTCTGATTTCCAGAACATTGATCTGAAGGGTGGACTCCTGCTGAGTCCACGTACCCTGAGCCCTGTGGTGGAGAAAGACTGCTCCCCACCCTGACAGACTCGCGTCTGTCGTGACCACCGCCCAGGACGGTGGTAGGAAGGATTTTCCCTGTGATAATGAGGTGGGAAGAAGCCACCACTGCAGAGAGTCCTTGGCCGTCTGGGAAAGGGAGACTTTCCTGTCCAGGGATGTTGACTTCCCGTCCCATTGGCGGAGAATGTCCCATTGAAGTGGACGCAGATGAAACTGCGCAAACGGGACTGCCTCCATTGCTGCCACCATCTTCCCGAGGAAGTGCATGAGGCGTCTTAAGGAGTGCGACTGATCTTGAAGGAGAGCCTGCACCCCAGTCTGTAGTGACCTCTGCTTGTCCAGCGGAAGCTTCACTATCGCTGAGAGAGTATGAAACTCCATGCCAAGATACGTTAGTGATTGGGTCGGTGACAGATTTGACTTTGGGAAGTTGATGATCCACCCGAACGCCTGGAGAGTCTCCAGTGCAACATTCAGGCTGAGTTGGCATGCCTCTTGAGAGGGTGCCTTGACCAGTAGATCGTCCAAGTAAGGGATCACAGAGTGTCCGTGAGAGTGCAAGACTGCTACCACTGCCGCCATGATCTTGGTGAACACCCGAGGGGCTGTCGCCAGACCAAATGGCAGAGCTACGAACTGAAGATGGTCGTCTCCTATCACGAAGCGTAGAAAGCGTTGGTGCTCTGTAGCAATCGGCACGTGGAGATAAGCATCTTTGATGTCTATTGATGCTAGGAAATCTCCTTGAGACATTGAGGCAATGACTGAGCGGAGGGATTCCATCCGGAACCGCCTGGCGTTCACGTGCTTGTTGAGCAGTTTTAGGTCCAGAACAGGACGGAAGGAGCCGTCCTTTTTTGGAACCACAAAAAGATTGGAGTAAAATCCTTGCCCCCGTTCCCGAGGGGGGACAGGGATCACGACTCCTTCTGCTCTTAGAGAGTCCACCGCCTGCAGCAGGGCATCTGCTCGGTTGGGGTGTGGGGAGGTTCTGAAGAACCGAAGTGGAGGCCGAGAACTGAACTCGATTCTGTACCCGCGAGACAAAATGTCTGTTACCCACCGGTCTTTGACCTGTGACAGCCAAATGTCGCAAAAGCGGGAGAGCCTGCCACCGACCGAGGATGCGGAGGGAGGAGGCCGAAAGTCATGAGGTAGCCGCTTTGGAAGCGGTTCCTCCATTTGCTTTCCTGGGGCGTGAGTGAGCCCGCCAGGAATCTGAGCTCCCTTGTTCTTTCTGAGTCCTTTTGGACGAGGAGAATTGGGCCTTGCCCGAGCCTCGAAAGGACCGAAACCTCGACTGCCACTTTTTCTGTTGAGGTTTACTTGCTCTGGGCTGTGGTAAGGAAGAGTCCTTACCCTTGGACTGTTTTATGATTTCAGCCAATGGCTCACCAAACAGTCTGTCTCTAGATAATGGCAAGCTGGTTAAGCATTTTTTGGAACCAGCATCCGCTTTCCAGTCCTTTAACCACAAGGCTCTGCGCAAAACCACAGAATTGGCGGAGGCCATAGCGGTACGGCTCGTAGATTCTAGGACAGCATTGATAGCATAGGTCGCAAACGCAGACATTTGCGAAGTTAGAGACGCCACTTGCGGCACTGCTGGATGTATGAAAGCATCCACCTGTGCTAAACCAGCTGAAATAGCTTGGAGTGCCCACACGGCCGCGAATGCTGGAGCAAACGACGCGCCGATAGCTTCATAGACAGATTTCAACCAAAGGTCCATCTGTCTGTCGTTGGCATCCTTAAGTGAAGCGCCATCCTCTACTGCGACTATGGATCTAGCCGCAAGCTTGGAAATTGGGGGATCCACCTTTGGACACTGGGTCCAGCGTTTGGCCACTTCAGAGGGAAAAGGATAACGGGTATCCTTAGAACGTTTAGAGAAACGCTTATCTGGGTGAGCGTCGTGTTTCTGGATCGATTCCCTGAAGTCAGAGTGATCCAAAAAAGCACTTAATTTACGCTTGGGATACAGGAAATGGAACTTCTCCTGCTGTGCAGCTGCCTCCTCTGCTGAAGGAGCTGGGGGAGAAATATCCAACAGTCTATTAATCGCCGATATAAGGTCATTAACCATGGCGTCACCATCAGGGGCATCCAGATTGAGAGGGGCCTCAGGATTAGACTCCTGATCACCGTCCTCAGTCTCATCACAGAGAGACTCTTCTCGCTGAGACCCTGAGCAGTGTGATGACGTGGAGGGTCTTTCCCAGCGAGCTCGCTTAGGCTGCCTGGGACTGTCATCTGAGTCAGAGACTTCAGCCTGTGATGCTTGAGACCCCCTTGGAGCACGGATTAGTTCCAACTGAGGGGGACCGGAGAGCAGACACAGCAGTGTCCATGGTCTGAGTAACTGGCCTGGACTGCAAGGTCTCCAGGATTTTTGTCATAGTCACAGACATTTTATCAGCAAAAACTGCAAAGTCTGTCCCCGTCACCGGGGCAGGGTTCACAGGCGTCGCTGCCTGGGCTACCACCACAATAGGCTCTGGCTGACGAAGTGCCACTGGGACTGAACATTGCACACAATGAGAGTCGTTGGAGCCTGCCGGTAGATCAGCCCCACATGCAGTACAAACAGTGTACACAGCCCGTGCCTTGGCACCCTTGCGTTTTGCGGATGACATGTTGCTGCCTCCTCAGAGCAGTACAGGGTGTCCAGCCAAGAAGCGACCTTACAGTGCAACTATATATATATATGGTACCAAGAAAAAAGTACACTAATATAACACTGAGGCACTAGTGGGGCCAGCACTAAAGTGCTGCTTACCGCCCGCTTAGGAGCGGTGTGTGGGCGCCGAAATCCCTTTAGTCTGGGTCTCCCAGAGCCTGCTGCCTCTCCCCAGCCAGACCGCATGTGTAATGGCTGCCGGCGTCCTTGTGGAGAGGGGGGGGGCGGGCCCTGGGCGTATACAGACGAAGAGCGGGAAGCCTGCTTCCCACTGTGCCTAGTGAGAGGGCTGGAGCATGTAAATAAAGCTCCAGCCCTCGGCGCTGCCTATTGAGCAGCGTCTCTCCCCTACCCTGATTGACAGGGTGGGGGCGGGAACGAAGCGGCGCTAGGCCGCAGAAGCCGGGGGCTAAAGTTAGAAGCGCCGCCGCCGTAAAAGCGCGGTCGGCGCAAAGTCCCCGGCGCACCACAAGTCGCAGGTGCGCCGCCGCTCCAGGAGCGGTCGGCGCAGTAGTTCCCAACATGTAACGTCACTCAGCAAAGCTGCAGTGACCTAACCCCAGCGCACAGCGCTACTGTCCCCGGCGCACTATAACGCTCAGCAAGCCTTGAGAGTGTCCGTGCCTGCCGGGGACACAGAGTACCTGAAAGTTGCAGGGCCTTGTCCCTGAACGGCACTCCCGCTCCAAATCCAGCAGGTTCTCTGGGTCTGTGGATGGAGCCCGGCCCCAGGGCTTGGGGGCCGGTAAGATCCCACTTCCACAGAGCCCTCCAGGGGATGTGGAAGGAAAACAGCATGTGGGCTCCAGCCTCTGTACCAGCAATAGGTACCTCAACCTTACAAGCACCACCACGGGTGAGAAGGGAGCATGCTGGGGGCCCCATATGGGCCCTCTTTTCTTCCATCCGATAGAGTCAGCAGCTACTGCTGACTACAAACAGTGGAGCTATGCGTGGATGTCTGACCTCCTTCGCACAAAGCAGAAAACTGGTGAGCCAGTGATCCCACTGGGGGTGTATAGCCAGAAGGGGAGGGGCCTTACACTTTTTAGTGTAATTGCTTTGTGTGGCCTCCGGAGGCAGTGCTATACACCCAATCGTCTGGGTCTCCCAATGGAGCGCCGAAGAAAAGTATTCATACTCCATAAACTTTTCAACATTTTTTTTAGAATACACCCACCAAGTTAAATATGTTTGATTGTAATTTTATGTAATACTGTAAAACTGCACATTTTAGAGTGGCCGTTTATTGTGGCTAGCCTAAGGTGCACCTGTGCAATAATCATGCTGTCTAATCAGGATCTTGATATGCCACACCGGTGAGGTGGATGGATTATCTTGGCAAAGGAGAACTACGGCTACAGATTGAGAAATATTTGTGAACAATATTTTATGGTAAAAAGACTTTTGTGTACATACAAAAAGTCTTATATCTTTGAGTTCAGCTCATGAAAACGGGAGCAAAAACAAAAAAAAAAATTTAGTTTATATTTTTGTTCAGTATACATATATGCAAATAAAATGTTATTATCTATTTTTTTCAATGTATACTAAAAATATTGTATTACAGTCTCTAAATGGCTCTCACTGGGGTTAAAGTAACCTTTTCAGATGTAATGTGTTGAAAAAAAGCCAAACAAACTCCTTTCCCCTCCACCCAGAAATGCTTTCCTTATGGCTGGCTGTATGTGGATGGAGAGCTGAACTGCCCAATCATTAACTTTCATTATACTCGTTACTCAAGCTGAGAACTTTCAGAGTGAGTGACCTGCTCGCATTGAGTACCGCGTACCCAAGCATTTCAGTGCTCGTCCATCAGTACTTATTTATTTAAAAACACCTAACTCATATTTTTAAGCTAGAAACCCCCTTTAATTCCTGGTTTCCATCGGCTGTCTTGCAAGTTGCTTCAGCAGAATACAGGCACTTTTACAATGATGCTGTTGAGACAGGACTAGTGAAGTTATACAATTCTCTTACATATAGTAGATTCACCTTGAGGCCATAAACACATTAATAGATCCAAGTTAATGAATTAGATTCCCATGAAAGAAATTGGCACAGTTTTTTTTCTTAGTAAAGAAACTGTGCAAATGGTTCCCTATGGTTTTAGTCTTATCTTCCGCTGGACCATTACAATGCATCTAGAATTAACAGCATGATATTGGTCCTTTATCTTTTCTATGTAATAGATTTAGAATTCGGGATCTATACAACATCCTTTTTGTTTTCAGAGACATTAGTACCCTGTAAATGGCTATAAATCCCACAGATCTGCATTTACTAGAATAAATTAATTTTACAGCTTATATAAATCCTTGTCTAGCATGAAGTTTAGAACACCATTTAAAGAGGAACTTAAAGAACAATGAAAACCCAAACACAAGAAGCATTAGAGCTGAATGCATGACGCAGTCCAGTACTATTTCCCACTGCAGTATAATAGTTTTTTCTATCAAAGGGAACAACCTTCCATTTGTAAGACACTGCATCAAGTGGTGTTGATACAAATAAGGATAGCTGCAGACAAGCATTACTTTTTATTTTCTTACATGGTCCCTCTCACTTGCTGCATATCATATTACAAGTTGTAGATATGCTGTTACCGGTCTCCTCTTATCTTACAAATGTAAGCAGATGGCTTTACAGTTTCAAGAAGCACACGCTGTTTGGAATGTTCTACAAATCTTAGCAGCAACTCGAAAATGATTTTGCCTACAAATATGTGAAAATGTATTTTGAAACTAAATGCCATAACACATATTTCAGCATGTCTAAAAAGGAGCCCATAAAGTAAGTGTTTGTAAATTTAGAAAACCTGAAGGCAAAAAAAACCAACAAAAAAAACAAGTCTATGTTGCTTTCGCAGTAGCCGGTGATAATAGAATACATTCTGTATTATGAAATCACTATCACAATTGCTCTTTTTACAAGCCAGATTGTTCGCTAAATATAGCAGGATGATTCTTTGGTGCTGGTAATGTCATAAATACTCCATCTGTGAGAAAGTCATTAAAGGTGTTCTTTCATGAAAACAATCCATCCACTTGTCCTGCTGGAGACTATAGGGGATAGTTTAAACCACATGCTATAAGGCAGTGTTCTCAAACTCCAGTCCTCAAGAGTCATCAACAGTGTATGTTTCCAGAATTTCCTGAGTATTACACAGGTATGTAATATTAAGGAAATCCTGAAAACATACACTGTTGGTGGCTAGGGATGAACAAAACTGAACTATAAACTTGGGGGTTCATACCTGACACCTAGTTTCCAATGCTCAAACCCAAACACAGACTTCTCACTGAAGACCATGACCAAGTTCAGATGCTGATTAAAGTTTGTTGAAAGGCTGCAGCCAAGGTAAAGCAGACAAACTGGGGGCTCATGGTTTTTTGGCCCTTCCCAACCTAAATATAGAAGCCCGAAGCCACCCCAGAATTGGCATATCAATTAGATGCGCTAAGTTTGGCGCTTTGCCCAGCTCTTCCCAAATGCCCTGATGCGGTGGTCATTGTGATAATACTTTTGGGGTTGATGTCTGCTGTTAGTTGACAGATGGCATCCCAAGGGTTAGCAATGGACTGACAGTTGTCCATCAGACACCCCGTTTACTAACTTGGTAAGTGTAAAGTGGGAAAAATCCCCAAAACACACACACAGGAAAAAATAGTTTATTTGAATAAAGACTCCCCACACACACTGTCGCTCACCAATTTATTAATTTAAAAAAATCCTTGAAGTTCCGATATAATCCACTGGTGCAATGTTCCACGATATCAATGAAATTCTATGGAGCTTCATTCTCAGAACAAGGCTCTATAGGTCACTCGCATTCAGTGGCAGCCACATAATTTTTCACGAGCTGACTGCTTTACCTGCACCAGGTATCAAATAAGGGGGGGAACTTCTTGCTGTATTTCTAATCTATTTATTGCCTATACACATTTGTTTGTAGGGCAATTGTCCTGCTCTTACACCCATTTTGCAGTCCCTTAGCTGTTACTATGATGATTTTGAAGCACCAACGTTCATGTCCTCATTGAGATATATGGGGTTTGAGGTCCAGGGTCAAGTTCGGGTCAAGTCCAGGTACCGAATTGAACTTTAAACTTTGGAAGAACCCGACGAACGCGAACATCCATGGGTCCGCTCATCCCTAATGTAACTCTTGAGGACTGGAGTTGGGGACCACTGCTGTAAGGATTCTTCTGTCTTTCTGTGGATTGACTATTAGTGGCTGCTAATATTCACTTTGACAAATAATGCTGCATTTCTACTCATTACCACTGGAGGCCACCACTGTGTTTCTGCAAAGACCCTTTACAAAGATGGCCGATGTTAAACTCTGGAAGCTATCTTTTTTTCCTGTTTGGGTCTACTTAAAGCCATATAGAACTCTCACTTATTGCTAGAGTATTGTGTCTAGACTTTAGTCTAGTTCCAGTTTCCAAATACTGAGAACGGACTTAACCGGAATGTTCCTACACCTCTTTGGCTTATTCCTTTGATCCCTACTGCTACTACCAAGATCTACAACTACAACTTGCTGTTCCCTGCTCGTGTTTCTCTGACCTTTATATTCCAGCTGTACTTCACCAGTATCGTAACACATGCTTTATAGTCACTTCAATCCTGCAGGACCCATACTATCCCAGTATTCATCTAAATGGCCACCATGTAATACTACTGAACATTTACCTGCACATGCCATTGCCATAGAAATGTCTTGCTGTCTACGGCATCCCTTGATGCCTACCAAGATTAATTGATCATTGCCTCAACTACATATTGGAAGAAGTTATCCCTAATAAGACAACCCCTTTAATAGAACACAAGCAGCTGTAAATGGTATCTGTATTCTGTTAACTAGGCATTGATATAGGTAGTATAAAGTTTGTACTCGCTCTTTTTGGTGTCTGCATAAGCCACATATATTGTTCCTTTGACAACTAGTATAATACATAGGAAAATGTTGCATTACAGAGCATTAAGGTATGCCTCTAGATTCTGACAGCATCTATAAGACAACAGCAATAAAATTGAGTCCAGAGATTCTAATGTAGAGAATAGATAGAATTCTGTTCTCTTCTGGACACACATATATGGCTATATTCATACTGTGCTTGCCTTTAGGATACTGCAGGATCACTGTGGCTTCTTTTCTCTGACTTTTACAGACAATGACGCATTTAGTGACCTGCTTCTATTACGCCTGGAGTTTGCTTTACTGTATCTGAATGGTTGGTTCTCTGGATACAATGAATGAAGAAGAAAAAGAAAAAATGGTTCACAGACTTTATTTATCCATGCTCTGTACACGACGAATAAAGCAAGAATAACGAACAGGATATAATTTAATATCAAAACCTTCTGCATCGCAGTTTAGTGCTCTTCAAAACTCAATCTATGCAATGAAATCATAGCAATAGACTTGTATCACTTTTATACTTGGCCTCGCTTAAGATTGGATGCTATTACTGGATATACCGGATACTTTCCTGTTTGTTGAGTGCAGAGCAGTGGTTACTTGGACTGATCATACAATTTTAGATAGACAAGTATACAATAACTAAGACATTGATTTAAGCCAGATAAAGGCTTCCGAATAATAACTACTTGAAACACATTTCCTAAGCCAGATTCAGGATCTTATCATGTAATAAAAGAGAAAGTGCGGAAATTTTTAGGTGATTCTCCAATTTAATTGTCAATGGTGGAAATATATATATTTTTTTTTTTTGGGGGGGTACAGGAGTTGAGGAGTCCAAAACATGAAGGGGACGGTCCAATAAATTAATCTGTACATAATTGGGATACTTATATGGTATTAAAGCAACATTGTCACTTATATGGTATTAAAATTTCTAATGAATAAATGGATTTTTATCATTTACTGCTGATTTCCAAGGTTACCAGCCACCTCTGTAGTCTATCTCAGTGGTGAGTCTCCAAAGCAATTACTATAGGTGCAGTGTTTGTGAACATTTTTGCCTACAAAGCTTGAAATTAGTGGGTGGATCATGTCAGCTTTGAAGCTCCTGGATTCCTCCGATGCTGCAGAGGCAAAGCTATCTCTACCTGCAACACTGGAGAATGCATAGTTTAGAGCAGCCACTCAACAATGCCACTAATCTAAACTGTAAATCATTAGGAGCACACCGTCATTCAGCAAGCAGAAAAGCAAGAGACAGGGGAGCGGTGCACTCCTGAAGACAGCATGAGATAACCCCCTTAAGAAATAACAAGAAAAACTATCAATTGATTAAATCAGAAGATAATTCAGACAAGTGTCTGTGCTTTTATATACAAAACTTCAGGGAGGTGAAGCTCGCACGCAATTATATTACCACAATCTCAGCTTTGCACCCCTGTAATAAGCTTGATGGGAATTGCTGAGAAACTAGTGCTCAGTAAACAAGCCAAGAAATTAATGAAGCTATTAATGTAGAATGCCAGAAACTCTCTGTTATTAAACTGAGCACCGTCTAACAGCCTTCCGCTGTCCCATTGGATAAAGTTATTATCTACTGTAATAAAATGTAAGATTCCTATCTAGAGGCATCCCAGATCTTGTCTTCGGTATTTGGAGTCTGATGCTCCTAACTCTAATTATATGACAAGAAGTCGATACTATGAGTAAAATTAAATGTGCTGGCTATTATACATCTTTATATCTGTACTGTATGTTTAATCGCTTGTTTTAAGTGCAATAAGTGTCAAATGGAAAGTTCTTAATTTTCCAGTTATTAGGTGGGGGCTACTTTTTTTAAATAAAAAAGAATTGTATTTAATTTCTTCTAAACAATATAAAGGACAAATAACATATTGCAACATTAAAACCAAGCAAGCCCTTAGCCCTAAACAATTTAATATTTGAGACTTTTTTCAGGACAAATACAAAAACGATTTAGTTTACAAAACTTCCTTTCTATTCTTTCTATTGTTTGGCCCAAGATGGTTCAACCACTATCATTACAAAATATATTCAGAATGTCATATATAGCACATCACCCCACACTTTGATATAATAGTGTATTTTTCAAGCCATAATATCTACTGGATGATTAGATCAATCTAAACTGTTAAAACAGGAAGAAGAAAAAGATGATGTCAAGAAAATTATACATTCTGTATGTCAAGGCTTTTTCTTTGTGAAACTATATCACATGTAAGAAAGGAACCATTTTATTGCAGCACTATGAAAAGTGTGAAATGGATAGAAAAGGTTTTTTCTACAATTACAGCACAGTATGATCAGCTGAGATAATGGGAAACACAGTGCTGGGAGGTAACTGGACATTTATGGAAAATAGTGTATAAAGAAAAGGCAGTTTTACATGGTAAAATCAGCTACATTTCTACGACAGAAGGATCATGATGTGGATGTGATAATCTGCAGGAAAGTACTATATTCAGAGCAACAGTTTTGCCATATATGAAGATGGGCCTCTGATGGTATAGTATCGTAACTTTTGGTGATTCTTCAGCAGGAAACTACAACAGAAATATGCAAGAATTGTACCAAGACAGGTACTATAGTCTAAAGCTGTAAATAAGTAGGAATGCCAATTAAGGGGGTTGTCCTGCCTTAGGCTACAAGTTTGAAGTCACTCTATGTGACTGCAGACTTATGAATCCTCACAGTGGGCACGCTTGCGCTTAGAGGATACTCTGATGTCGAGAATGGAGAGTCATATGACCACAAGCATGCAATCTGCATACTCTCACACACAACTCGAAAACACATATCTGGCCACACACAATACACTTACATTGAGCAAAGCCATACATGTCCAGTGAGCACATGACTGCATGAATGCAAACTGCACACACCCGCCGCTTGCAACAGAAAACCCTCACAGCGTGCAATGTGAGAATTCCCAAGACTGCAGTCACATGACATGACTACAGACTTGTACCCTAAGGCTGGACAACCCTTTTAATGAATAAGGAGCATCACACCCTGTACCCTCATAAAGAACGGCATGAAAAAAGGAACTCATTGCTGAAGACGATAGACCTCTATTCCAGCCTTCATTGACATCTTATTCTGCACAATTATAGCCTTTGAGACTGGTAGTGTGAAGTCAGTAAAACACCTGTATCTGGACATGTGGCTCATAATCCATTGTCATGCTAATCCCTTCTAATGGTGTATGCCAATACTGTTTGACACCTCAGACTTGGTATGTGATGTGCAATTGGCGCCATTCTTCTAACCTGATAGCTTATTCTGCATACAAAGATTTTGCTCTCTGCACTTCTTGCAGTTACTCCAGTTTGTGATTGTTCTTAAACCACTGGGACATGCAGAGTTAAGGCCCCGTCACACACAACAAGATCACTAACGAGATCGTTCCTGCGTCACCGTTTCTGTGACGCAGCAGCGATCTCGTTATGTTTGCCACCTATCAGCGATCAGGCCCCTGCTGTGTGATCGCTAGCCGTTGCTGAATGGTTGGGACCATTTTTTTCAAAGGTGATGTCCTGCTGGGCAGGAGACATCGCTGTGTTTGACGCCTACCAACAACCTTCTAACATAGTCCCAACGCCCGCCGAGATTGTTATACAGGTCGCTGATCGTTGGTAAGATCTGACTGTGTGACATCTCACCAGCGAGCTCCCAGCGACTTACCAGCGATTTTTATCAGGTCACATCGTTTTCGGGATCGCTGGTAAGTCGTTAAATGTGACGGGGGGCTTTACACTTTACTGACATCTCAGCCTTCACACATAGTGAACTGCTGGAGTGACAAGCCAAGGTCTCTCAGGTTAACGACAAACAGGAGGCATTACACAATCATCTCCCAAGAGCTGATGCACTTTTTGAGGGTTCCTGGCAAAACAAACATTGTTCTTAACCTGGCTTTTATGCTTCTCCCACAGAGATCAAGGGGCTTGAAAATTTGATCAGTTGCAGCTGTTAGAGACACCTGTGGGTTTCCTATTTACATAACCTTACGACTTACTTTTATTGGGGTAGCAATGTATAAGGCTATGTTCACATGTTGCTATTTTTCTGCAGCAAAACCTGCTTTCTTAGCAGTAAAAAAGCTGCTTCCAAAAACAGGTTTTGCTGCAGTTTTGCTGTGTCTTTTGCTGCATTTTGGTGTGTCATTTGTCTACATTACATGTTTAAATAAAGTTAGTTTAGTTCATCACAAACAGCAAAAAAGCAGCAAAAAATGCAACAAGAAACAGATGCGTTCTTGCATTCTCATTGCCTTCAATGGTGAAAAAAGCTGCAAATACGGTAAAAATGACATGTAGCTTCTTTCAAAAAGGAAGTAGTTTTCCATTTCAGTCAGGGAAAAAAAAGCAATTGTGTGCATAAGATATCTTATATTTCATAGCTTTTGCTGGTACTGTAAACAGCTGCTTTTAGTTTGCATGAAACCCATTAAAAAACATGCAAAATAATGCAGCAAAAATTCAATGTGTGAACATAACCTAAAAGTGTATATAGAGGAGCTGAATTACTAAAAGAAAACAAACTCTACTGTGACCGTCATTTTAGTTTGGTTAAACTAGATCACTAGACAGATGTATATCTTTCCAAAAGACTTACTCAAAACTTATTACTTATGACTAGGAGTGTGTTTTTACTGAACCATCTGTCAGCATCAATAAAGATTATTCATATTTCACAAATATAAACATCAGGTTGCAATGAAATAAACTTTCACTCTTTATGTCAAAAGCTCCATACAATAACGATTCAAATTTATTTTTTTATAAGGCATAGTTAAACACTAAATATGACACAAAAATAGCCAACTAAGAAAAAAAGCCATAAATTCCTTTAGCCAAATTGCCGAGTCAAAAGTTGATATTCCGGAATTAAAAACAAAAACAGCACCAAGCTGAAAACTAATTAAAAGCCTGTTATAGGCAGTGGATCTGGTGGCTTGTATAAACCAGTCAGTCAACCCGTGTGGTTAACATGTATACATTACTTCTACGAGCCTCTGAAAGCATGAATCGATATTGGCAACCTCGGTTAACAGCTTAAGGCCCTGTGCGCACTAGAAAATGGAATTTTCTTAAGAAAATTCCGCAGGGTCTGAAAGATTACTGCAACCGCGGTAAAAAAATGCTGCACACCGCACCAGAAAACCGCATGCGGTTTGCCGCGGTTTTACCGCGGATTGGTACATGTGTTGTAATGCATTCAATGCAATAAAGCACATTGGGGGGGGAAAAAAGTCATTTCCTTCTGAGATAGATAGTAGATAGATAAATAGCCAGACAAACAGATAGAAGGATAGATAGATAGAGGGATAGATAGATAGATAGATAGATAGAGGACAGATCAATCAACAATCGACATGCTGCAGTTCTCCCAAGCAGTAGTGTGTTCACATTATCGGCTGTGAGAAATTACCTGTAATTACATCTCTGCAGGCTCGTTATGAGGCAGCATTCAGTACAGTGTCAGTCGCGGCTGGATGAAAGCGTCGTGGGACCTTGGTGGATTACGCCGGAGCTGTGTGTTTGGGGGGGTTAATAAAGGGGTGAAAGAGGGGCTTTTTTGTGTTTTATTTAAAATAAAGGATTTTTCGGTGTGTGTTTATTCACTTTACTTACGGGTTAATCATGAAAGCGGTCTCATAGATGCTGCCATGATTAAGCCGGGACTTAAATGGCAGTGATCCGCTGCCATATAACTTATTACCTGGATTGCCACCGAAACACGGCAATCTGGAAGAGCCGGGGACACTCCAGGACTGCCGCATAATGGATGCGACAGTCCCGGGGCAGCTGCGGGCTGATATTCTCGGCTGCAAGAGGGGGGGGGCATTTACCCTGGCAATCACCCTCCCTAGCCTGAGAATACTGGGCCGCCGCTGTGTGCTTACCTCAGCTGGACGGTAAAAATATGGTGGAGCACACACTTTTTTTTATATATATGTTTGATTTCTATGTGTATTCTATATGTCTGTGTTTGAGTGTGATATGTGTGTATTCTATGTCTGTGATGTGTGTGTGTTTACTAGAGATGAGCGAACCGGTCCCGGTTCGTCTCGAGGTCGGTTCGCCGAACGGAGGTCCCGTTCGAGTTCGGCTCGTTGAACGTTCGACGAACCGAACTCGAACTGCATAGGAAACAATGGCAGGCAATCACAAACACAGAAAAACACCTAGAAACACCCTCAAAGGTGTCCAAAAGGTGACAAACAACTCACAACACAACACAAACACATGGGAAAGTGACAAGGACATATACTCATGCGAAAACAAAACAGCTGGACAAGGAAAAAGAGGAGGACACACAGATATATGAGTATATGCAAGGAAACATCGATTCCATTATTGTGCAACTTGAGCCCTGCTCATTTTAGGCTTCCAATCTTGATAAATTGCCTGAGCTCGCCACGTACGCCTTGGGGATCTTGTCGTGTCCTGCAGCCAGCGTTCTCTCGGAACCTGTCTTCAGTGCTGCTGGGGGTCTGCTGGCAGATAAGCACACGTGTCTGTCCATTGACAATGTGGACATGGCTCTCAGAGGACTTTTCTTCCCCTGGGTCAGCCAGGGGACGGGAAAGGCACGCGTATTTTTGAGAGTGCTTCATGCAAAGCATCTTTTTCTTTTTCAAAAGGGGGCTCAACCGATGCCAGTCAAGTGGGGTGTGTGTGGCCCAGTTAGTGGAAACGAGGGAGAATGTGGTTGGAGTCCCCTCGCTGTGTTTCTAAAAGAACCAAGATGAACAAGCCATGGCTCTCAGAGGACTTTTCTTCCCCTGGGTCAGCCAGGGGACGGGAAAGGCACGCGTATTTTTGAGAGTGCTTCATGCAAAGCATCTTTTTCTTTTTCAAAAGGGGGCTCAACCGATGCCAGTCAAGTGGGGTGTGTGTGGCCCAGTTAGTGGAAACGAGGGAGAATGTGGTTGGAGTCCCCTCGCTGTGTTTCTAAAAGAACCAAGATGAACAAGCCATGGCTCTCAGAGGACTTTTCTTCCCCTGGGTCAGCCAGGGGACGGGAAAGGCACGCGTATTTTTGAGAGTGCTTCATGCAAAGCATCTTTTTCTTTTTCAAAAGGGGGCTCAACCGATGCCAGTCAAATGGGGTGTGTGTGGCCCAGTTAGTGGAAACGAGGGAGACTGTGGTTGGAGTCCCCTTGCTGTGTTTCTAAAAGAACCAAGATGAACAAGTCATGGCTCTCAGAGGACTTTTCTTCCCCTGGGTCAGCCAGGGGACGGGAAAGGCACGCGTATTTTTGAGAGTGTTGAGAATTTTTCACATTTCATTCTTACAAATAGCTATTGAATTTTTCATGTCAGTATTCACACAGCAGTTTCTGCTATTCCATGTATTCCCCTTCCATAGTCACTGGAGTGCATACCTTATCTCCCCATAGTGATGTTTTTTAGGTTTTTTGCACCCAGTTCAGACATAGAATGGAGTTCCAAACGTTATTCCTTAATGTTAGTAGTTTTTTCGTTTGTGAACCCTCCCCATACACACCTATTGCCAATCCACATTATACGCATATATAGCCTGGGTCTCAGCGTCCCATACACGGTAAGTTTTTTAACTGCATGAGAGGACACACACAAGCTAGGGACCCCAACGTAGAGAAATACTTTGGCGTAGTGTTGGGGCTCTTCTGCATTGATCAATTCAGTAGCTAAATTTCTCTTTATTCATATATTCATGGCAGTAATGCAGGTTCCATTTTTCACATTTCATTCTTACAAATAGCTATTGAATTTTTCATGTCAGTATTCACACAGCAGTTTCTGCTATTCCATGTATTCCCCTTCCATAGTCACTGGAGTGCATACCTTATCTCCCCATAGTGATGTTTTTTAGGTTTTTTGCACCCAGTTCAGACATAGAATGGAGTTCCAAACGTTATTCCTTAATGTTAGTAGTTTTTTCGTTTGTGAACCCTCCCCATACACACCTATTGCCAATCCACATTATACGCATATATAGCCTGGGTCTCAGCGTCCCATACACGGTAAGTTTTTTAACTGCATGAGAGGACACACACAAGCTAGGGACCCCAACGTAGAGAAATACTTTGGCGTAGTGTTGGGGCTCTTCTGCATTGATCAATTCAGTAGCTAAATTTCTCTTTATTCATATATTCATGGCAGTAATGCAGGTTCCATTTTTCACATTTCATTCTTACAAATAGCTATTGAATTTTTCATGTCAGTATTCACACAGCAGTTTCTGCTATTCCATGTATTCCCCTTCCATAGTCACTGGAGTGCATACCTTATCTCCCCATAGTGATGTTTTTTAGGTTTTTTGCACCCAGTTCAGACATAGAATGGAGTTCCAAACGTTATTCCTTAATGTTAGTGGAAACGAGGGAGACTGTGGTTGGAGTCCCCTTGCTGTGTTTCTAAAAGAACCAAGATGAACAAGTCATGGCTCTCAGAGGACTTTTCTTCCCCTGGGTCAGCCAGGGGACGGGAAAGGCACGCGTATTTTTGAGAGTGCTTCATGCAAAGCAGCTTTTTCTTTTTCAAAAGGGGGCTCAACCGATGCCAGTCAAGTGGGGTGTGTGTGGCCCAGTTAGTGGAAACGAGGGAGACTGTGGTTGGAGTCCCCTCGCTGTGTTTCTAAAAGAACCAAGATGAACAAGTCATGGCTCTCAGAGGACTTTTCTTCCCCTGGGTCAGCCAGGGGACGGGAAAGGCACGCGTATTTTTGAGAGTGCTTCATGCAAAGCATCTTTTTCTTTTTCAAAAGGGGGCTCAACCGATGCCAGTCAAATGGGGTGTGTGTGGCCCAGTTAGTGGAAACGAGGGAGACTGTGGTTGGAGTCCCCTTGCTGTGTTTCTAAAAGAACCAAGATGAACAAGTCATGGCTCTCAGAGGACTTTTCTTCCCCTGGGTCAGCCAGGGGACGGGAAAGGCACGCGTATTTTTGAGAGTGCTTCATGCAAAGCATCTTTTTCTTTTTCAAAAGGGGGCTCAACCGATGCCAGTCAAGTGGGGTGTGTGTGGCCCAGTTAGTGGAAACGAGGGAGACTGTGGTTGGAGTCCCCGCGCTGTGTTTTGCATGCTTTTAGAAGGGCATGACATGGCTTAGAGGTTGACTTTCAGCATCTGGAAACTGTTGGCTACCAAAATGCTGCCTTTCCAACCTTTTTAACCGAGGATTTTCGAGACCTTATGCCCATCGCAGTGCCCCAAGAGCCGATGCCCAGGCGCCACTCCTTCTCCAACAAAGGCGTGCACGCGCTACACCAGCATGTCGCACTAAACATCACTGATTCCTTGAGAAACTCTGTGTGACAGGGTGCTTTTCACCACAGATAATTGGCCCAGAAAGCATGGACAGGGGCGTTACATGTCGCTGACTGGGCAATGGGTTACTGTGGGGAGAGATGGAGAAGGGTCTGCTGTACAAGTCTTGCCGTCCCCACGAGTTGTTTCAATCCTTCTTCTGTATGTAGAAGTTAATACACTGCTTCTGCCTCTTCAACCTCGTGTGGGTCCTCCACCTTGGCGCAAACCCTGTGTGGTCAGGCCACCCTTCCTTGTAACTGCGCACAAGACCTACCACACACCTCCTTACTATGCTGGCAGCAGAGCTCAATGCCATCAGGCGGTCAAAGTTTTACTTTGAAATGTATGGGAAATGTGAGTCACACCGCTGAGAAGTTGTGGACGGTTAGCTCTGGAGACCGAGTTTCATCAATGGTTGTCTCCACTCAACCAGCAGCCAGGGAAGGCCGGGTGCGACAATGATGCAAACATGGGTGCGGCCCTTCGTTGTGACAATGTGACACACATGCCTTGTGTGGTTCACGTGTTGAACCTGGTTGTCCAGCAATTTTTAAAGCACTATCCTGGCCCACATGGCCTTCTGCAGAGAGCACGGTGTAACGCCTTCCTTGATCCACACACTCAGATGGGCTGTAAATGATAGGTTAGAGGGAAGCCACTCACCAAGCAGGACCCCTAGAACCCTGAAACCCTTTAACCCCTATACAGGGATTAGGAATTGCACAGGGCCCAAGGTGATTAATACCTGTGGAAGGCTGCAGTTCCAGAGAATAGTAGTCAGGCAGGGTCAAAACATTAATTGAGGAACAGGAACAGAATGGGACAGCCAGGACTTAATCAGAAAACAAGCAGAGGTGAAATGCGGATCGGCCAACAAGGTACATAAACAGCAAGCAGGAAAAGTAGTCAGGTAACAAGCACACAAAATCATAAAACTGAACTGGGGGTAAAAGCAGAGCTATGTCTGGCAGTGGTCTGCAGACAGGATGGGCATAAAAAAGGGTGTGGTGTCTTCCCATTGGTTGTAGCTGAATGATGGTATTTCATCTGTGAGATACCCACCAGCTACATTCAGCCAGAGATTCTGCATCTGTCAAGGTAATGCAGCCCAGTGGGTGAGCATAACCTGCGTCCACCTGCGCCGCTGGCATCGACTCCTCTCCCATCATCAGCACTATTCATGAAAGGAACACGTTGTCACCTGGCGACCGGAGTACAAATTGACGGAGCGGACTCCGTTGGTGACTTAACAGCCGTGTGCGGCAATGATGCAAACCTGGCTGCGGGCCATCGTCAGGCAATGTGACACACGTGCCTTGTATGGCTCACGTGTTGAACCTAATTCTCCAGCAATTTTTAAAACACCATCACGGCCTACATGGCCTTGTGCAGCGTGCACGCTCGCTATGTGCTCACTTCCATCGTGCGCACACAGCAGCTCAACAACTTTTGTCGCTACAGAAGTCTTTAGGTCTGGTGGTTAAACGCCTGAAATGCGATGTGCCCACACGCAGGAATTTGAATCTGCACATGTTGCAGCGTTTGTGGCAGCACCGCCGAACCCTGCTGCAATACGTTATGACATATAGCCTGGGATAACTTGATCCAGACGTGGTGCAGATCACGCTGCTGGAGTGGTGTCAGATCAAGGACCTATGCGCCCTGCTACACAGTTTACAAATGTCGACGAAGATGTTTAGCACTGGCAATGTCATTCTCAGCGTGACAATTCTGGTCATCTACATGATGGAGCACACTGTAATTATTATTCGGAGTCAGGTGTTGGGACAAGAGGAAGGGGAGGAAGTACAGGAGGAGTCATATGCGGAAGGGATAACAAGATCTACGAGGTCCAGATGGTCAGCGGCACCTATGCGGCAGTCATGGTGAGGGAGAGGGATTAACAAGGGCGCATAGTATCAGCAAAAAGTGTTGAGGAAGGTGCAGGAGCCCATGAAGAAATGGAGGACGAACTGGCGATGGGCATGGAAGACTCAGCAGATGAGTGAGAGCTTGCTCACATTTCGGTTGTGCGAGGTTGTGGGGAGAGGGCAGAGGAAGGAGGCACGATTCTCACCTCTCTGCCACCAACACACCAAGGACTTGGTCCTCCTGGATGCACAAGACACATGAGCGCCTTCTTGCTGCACTACCTACAACATGACCCTCGGATTGTACGAATTCAAAGTAATCCAGAATACTGGGTTGCCACACTGTTAGATCCCCGGTACAAGACAAAATTTGGCAAAATAATTCCTGCCATAGAAATGGACGCACGTATACAGGAGTATCTGCAGAATGTGGTACGCAATCTTAGATCTACTTTTCCACTAAACACCAGTGCTACACAGAGTGAATCTCAACGCTTTGTCATGGATAGGAGGAAATGGTCTTTTACTTGTCCACATCTGAGGGACCGAGGGCTGGCTGCTGTGCTGAGATGGCGTTGAGTACGGTGTCCCTGCAGAGTTGCACTTTTGGTCATATACCAAAATGAGTTGAAAAAGGACAGATGCTGGTGGAAAGGGGAACAGGTGTGTTGGAAAGGGGAAAAAAGTTTTGGTCCGTGGATTTGGTGGTTAAGCAACAGTAACATTTGCTGAAGAAACACCATCTGTTACAGTGGGACTGGCAGATTTGGATAAAGTGGTATATACTATGTTACCGCTATATAACGAAAATTAATAAGAAAAGAAAGAGAAAGTTATATATCCCCATCAGCAGTCAGTGTCCACCGTGCTCCCAGTTGGAAAAGGAGAGGTTGGCAACTGGAAGGTTTGGTGGAGGATACAGAGCTGTGTGGCTTTGAAACTAATAGTAACCTGAACCGAGTTAGACGCCATTCGGATCTGGAGACTGGGAGCCCTGTTAGCGTCACAGGGTCCACATGCCCACCCAGCTCAGGAACTCCCTGTTAACAACACAGGGGCTATTGAGTACGCTGACCGTGTGCGTAGGGGCACACCTGTGGACAGCAGGCGCATCAGCAGCAGCAGGCCTGTTAATGCCACTGGGCTGCACAAGCAGGACTGGTAGGACAGGAGCTGGTCTTAACCGTTCTGCGTTACCAACTGTGGTGGTGGCCTGCATCGACACCCTATCCTTGCCTACCTCTGGCCTAAAGCCGCAATGGGTTCAACACATGGAGGTGTGCTCTTTCGGAGCATAATAGAAGACTGCGCACCTCCTTGTTGGCTCCAGCCTCTTTTATAACCTGGGTCCGCCCCAAACCAGGGTGAACCACAATGCACCTCCTGGAGACAAAAGTAGAGTGACACGTCATGAGTGGCATAACTAGCGTCCTATTTGGAACCGCAACTTCAATGATGACCTCATGGCTGCCATGACCCAAACACCTCACCAGTCATCGTCTGACCATCAATAATGCGGTGACAAGTCATAGGGGTGGGCCTCTGCAAGCCATTTGGGAGGACACCTGATGCCCTGTGGTCTATATGGGACCCCCACATCAGGGGCAGGGCCAAAGAGTTCATTACCGGACCTAGTCTCTGATGCAGTAAGTGCCTGAGCATGCTCAGTAGCATGAAATACAGTCTCTGAAAAAAGACTATCAGCTTTAGCATGGTGTCTAGGCACAAAACAGGACTTAGACCCGGCACGGAATGCAAGCACCTGTGCAAAGAGGCTTTTCACACTTAGTGTGGGAGCATGCGCTGTATCCCGAAATGAAGACTTAGCGTCAGGAATAGCACAGTCAGGCTGAGCATACTCACTAGGCGAAACACTGTAATTAGGCTGCAGCTGGGGTAAATCGGCACACGCATGCGCACTAGCTGCCTCTCCACACTTAGACGTGGAGGGGAAATTGCTCTTGGAGATGCTGTCTATGAAAAGAAGGAAAAGTTAAAGGAAGCCTGACTTTCTATCCCTCCGAATTATCAAATGCAGCAATGAATTCCATGAGTTTGCTATAACATTAGCGTAGCAAAATGTGCATGAGGGTGTCATGTAGAGGTGCTATAAATAGCTTGGCACCAGTGGGGCACTAATGGAATACAACAGACAGTTCTATGATGCCACTAAATGGCAGTATTTTTTGCTATCATTATAGCTTATTAAAAACAGAGCAGGAGGGTGTCCTGCACAGGTGCTAGAAATAGCTTGGCACCAGTGGGGCACTAATGGAATACAACAGCCAGTTCTATGATGCCACTAAATGGCAGTATTTTTTGCTATCATTATAGCTTATTAAAAACAGAGCAGGAGGGTGTCCTGCACAGGTGCTGCACATAGATTTGCACCAGTGGGGCACTAATGGAGTACAACAGCCACTTCTTGTATGCCACTAGGTACACTGACTGTTTGCTAGTATAATGGCTTTGTTAAAAAGAGTTTGAGTGTGCAATGCAGGCAGAGGTGCTGCAAATATCTTTACAATAGTGTGAATTGACAAAAGTACAATAGCCACGTTTAGGATGCCACTAGGTACACTGACTGTTTGCTAGTATAATAGCTTAGTTAAAAAGAGTTTGAGTGTGCAATGCAGGCAGAGTTGCTGCAAATATCTTTACAATAGTGTGAATTGACAAAAGTACAATAGCCACGTTTAGGATGCCACTAGGTACACTGACTGTTTGCTAGTATAATGGCTTAGTTAAAAAGAGTTTGAGTGTGCAATGCAGGCAGAGGTGCTGCAAATATCTTTACAATAGTGTGAATAGACAAAAGTACAATAGCCACGTTTAGGATGCCACTAGGTACACTGACTGTTTGCTAGTATAATGGCTTAGTTAAAAAAAGTTTGAGTGTGCAATGCAGGCAGAGGTGCTGCAAATATCTTTACAATAGTGTGAATAGACAAAAGTACAATAGCCACGTTTAGGATGCCACTAGGTACACTGACTGTTTGCTAGTATAATGGCTTAGTTAAAAAGAGTTTGAGTGTGCAATGCAGGCAGAGGTGCTGCAAATATCTTTACAATAGTGTGAATAGACAAAAGTACAATAGCCACGTTTAGGATGCCACTAGGTACACTGACTGTTTGCTAGTATAATGGCTTAGTTAAAAAAAGTTTGAGTGTGCAATGCAGGCAGAGGTGCTGCAAATATCTTTACAATAGTGTGAATAGACAAAAGTACAATAGCCACGTTTAGGATGCCACTAGGTACACTGACTGTTTGCTAGTATAATGGCTTAGTTAAAAAAAAGTTTGAGTGTGCAATGCAGGCAGAGGTGCTGCAAATATCTTTACAATAGTGTGAATAGACAAAAGTACAATAGCCACGTTTAGGATGCCACTAGGTACACTGACTGTTTGCTAGTATAATGGCTTAGTTAAAAAGAGTTTGAGTGTGCAATGCAGGCAGAGGTGCTGCAAATATCTTTGCAATAGTGTGACTAGACAAAAGTACAATAGCCACGTTTAGGATGCCACTAGGTACACTGACTGTTTGCTAGCATAATGGCTTAGTTAAAAAGAGTTGGAGTGTGCAGAGGACAGGAGGGTACAGTGCCAGGATTGTGGGGCTCTGGGTAGAGGAATGGAAGCCTGCCTTTCTATTCCCTCCTAATGGTGAAATGCAGCGACGAAATCCCTGACCTTGGCTACACAGACGCTGTCTCTGTTTTCAGGACCTGTCACCTATGGCTCTGACCCTGCCGGTTTGAGCCCTTAAAAGGACTGATAGAAAGTGCTCTCCCTAAGCTGTCTAATGCTGTGTATGGAGCGCATACAGCTGTATCGGCGATAGGACTCAGGAGGACGGAGCTGCGACAGTGATGTCTGACACCAAAGACGCAGAAGAGATAATGGCGTCCTGGAGGAAAATGTCCGGTTTTATAATGCAGGGACATGTGACATGGACATCCTATCACACATGCCGTTGCTTCTCTGGCTAAAAGTCCACTTAGCTGTGTGTGTGTCTGGGATTGGCTGACATGCTGGCCCGCCCCACTACACGCGCGCGCTTAGGGAAGGAAGACAAGGAAAAAAAAAAAATGGCGATCGCCATTATAGAAACAGCAGTGATCTGAAGGCGCTGTTCACGCACACTATACACTGAAATGTCATAATAGTGTGATTCACAAAGTGACTTACACTATTACAGCGGAAACCAAGCTAGGAATTAGCTGTTTTTTTGCTGATAGAACCGTTCTCGAACTTTTCTAGAACTATCGAGCTTTTGCAAAAAGCTCGCGTTCTAGTTCGATCTAGAACAGGCCCCAAAATCACTCGAGCCTAGAACTGGAGAACCTCGAACCGCGCTCAACTCTAGTGTTTACTCTCTGCTCCGCTTCCTCTTCCTGTCATAATGACATCACTTCCTTGCAAAACGCAGGCAGTGATGAATATTATGTCCCGAAACCGCGAAATACAGCAGAAAAACGCAATGAAACGCACAGAGTTTGCTACCTGCATTATTCCCTGCGGGATTTCACGATTACATTACAGTCAATGGAGTGAAATCCCGCAACTATCTGCGGAAAAGAAGTGACATGCAATTGTTTTCGCTGCGGGAATCCAGCAGCAAAACATGCCGCTGTCAAAAACCACATAGTGCGCACAGCATTTTTTTCCCCATAGGATTTGCTGGTGATTCACTGCAGACATGTTATGAACATTCTCTGCAGCGAAACATGCAGCAAATCCGCAGGAAATCCGCGGCAAGAACCCGCAAGTGCGCACAGAGCCTAAAATGTATGGGAGCCTCCCCAGAGTTCCAAACATCATCTAAGGATCTAGCACATACAATTTCGAACTGCTGATCTTTTTGTTCTCATTGAGAAAGGCTGCTACTTGAGTAGTGTCTTGCTGAGAACACAGGAGCACTCATCAGATGGAGCACTCCTCTGTATGGAGGAATCGGGACAGCCAACCCATTTTTCAGCTGTCAACTGTGTATTGTGCATGCCCTCTAAGAACACGGCTGTAAAAGTACAAAAACTGAGCTACCTAATTTTAGCTGGCCAACAAAGCTTCTGGTCAGCCAATGGAGCATGTCAACGGATACATTATGTGAACTCAGCTTTGCAATATGACAAACTTTATTGTTTCTAAATTTAAAGAAAAAGGTTCTTTAAATTATGCCAGAGTATCCAAATCAGGGATCTTGTCCCTCACTCACAGTCCACAATTAACAAGTGACATGCTTGTGTTAATTTCAATAGTTAGGGTAAGTTCACACAGTGCGTTTTTCGCAGCGTTTTTGCTCAGAAAACTGCATGACTTTACTTCCCCAGCAAAGTCTATGAGTTTTCATTTTTGCTGTCTGCACGCAGCATTTTTTTTAGCTGCGTTTTTGTAGTGCCCACAAAAACGCAGCATGTCAATTATTTTTGCATTTTTCACTGCGTTTTGCACCCATTGAGTTCAATGAGATGTTCAAAAACGCAATGAAAAATGCAAATTGCAAATATAGCTGCATTTTAGTGCGTTTCTATGACTAAAAACAGAGCTATAAACGCAAGGGGTGGGTAGTAAAGTGACATGCACAGGAAGAGGATTCCTTCTGTCAGTAAATACAGAAGCGTGAATCCTCTCGGTACCGTCATAGCTGCATCCACCTCCAGTCCTGTGCATGTCCGCTCCCGTGCGACGCCATGTCTGGGCGAGAGGTGGAGGCAGCTGCGAAATCAAAAGTGAACAGTAGAAAAAAAAAAGTGTCATACTCACATGTCTGCAGACTCCCGGTGCCATGTCCGCTCCCAGCTCTTCTCCCGGTAAAGCCGCTCCGGCTGCGTGCAGACGGTCGGGAACCTCCGATAGCTGCAGGACCTGGCAATGATCACCTGATGCAGTCACCTGACGCATCAGCTGATCGTAAGTCTCGCGGTGACGCCGGCACCCGGCCGGCTTAACCTATCAGCGGATGCCGTCAGGAGACTTCATCCTTGATTACCGGCAGCTCCTGCAGCGATCGGACGGGATCAGACTCCGCTCCAGTAGCTGCCGGAAATCAGCACATAAGTGAGTATTTTTTTTTTTTCTACTGATGCATCAGCTGATTGTATAATCGGCTTTTATATAATCAGCTGATGTGTGATGTGATTCAGGCCTTGAACCTGACACATCATCTGATCGCTTTGCCTTCCAGCAAACCGATCAGATGATATTGGATCTGGATTGGACGGCGCGGGACCCTTGACCTAGGATTACTGCGGAGGGAAATTCTTTATTTCAATAAAAATGGAGTCCCTAATTGTGTTGTGTTTTATTTCTAATAAAAATATTTTTGTGTGTGTTGTGTTTTTTTATCTTTACTAGAAATTCATGGTGGCCATGCCAAATATTGGCGTGACACCATGAATTTCGGGCTTAGGGCCAGCTGATAATATACAGCTAGCCTAACCCCATTATTACCCAGCGAGCCACCCGTCACCAGGGCAGCTGGAAGAGTTGGATACAGCGCCAGAAGATGACGCTTCTATGAAAGAGCCATTTTCTGGGGTGGCTCTGGACTGCAATTTGCAGCGGGAGTGCCCAGAAAGCATGGGCACCCTGCACTGTGGATTCCAATCCCCAGCTGCCTAGTTGTACCTGGCTGGACACAAAAATTGGGCGAAGCCCACGTCATTTTTTTTTAATTATTTCATGAAATTCATGAAATAAAAAAAAATGCTTCCCTGTATTTTTGGTTCCCAGCCGGGTACAAATAGGCAGCTGGGGGTTGGGGGCAGCCCGTAACTGCCTGCTGTACCTGGCTAGCATACAAAAATATGGCGAAGCCCACGTCATTTTTTGGGGGGGCAAAAAACTCCTGCATACAGTCCTGAATGGAGGATGCTGAGCCTTGTAGTTCTGCAGCTGCTGTCTGCTCTCCTGCATACACTATTGGATGTAGTATGCTGAGCCTTCTAGTTCTGCTCCCCCTGACTCTCCCTCCAGCATACAGTCCTGGATGGAGCATGCTGAGCCTTGTAGTTCTGCAGCTGCTGTCTGCTCTCCTGCATACACTATTGGATGGAGTATGCTGAGCCTTGTAGTTCTGCAGCTGTCTGCTCTCCTGCATACACTACTGGAGAATGAAGAACATATTGAAGAAGGAAATTACATCAGACCTTTTTTTTTTCAACAATCTTTAATGGCATTGTTCACTGATAAAAAAATGCATGAAGATGCAGTGAGAAAAAAGCGCAGCAAAAAACGCACCAAATCGCGGCAAAAATGCATGCGTTTTTGCCGCGTTTTTTTACGCGGGTGCGTTTTTGTGCATTTTTTGCCGCAAAAAACGAACAAAAACGCGGCGTCAAAAAAACGCAGTGTGTGAACCTAGCCTTAAGCTGTTTTCTTCGTCCCTGCACCAAATGACATGGAGAAGTTGGCTGATTTAACAAGTCCATCAGCCAATCTGCTTAACCCCATCACCCCCAGGCGATTTTCCATTTATTGTTTTTGCTTTTTTCTCGCTTTCTTCCAAGAGCCATAACTTTTATTTTTCCATCAATATAGCAATATGAGGGCTTGTTTTTTGCAGGACGAGTTGTACTTTTGAACGACACCATTCATTCTGCCCCATATTGTACTGGACATGGGAGCAAAATTCCAAGTGCGGTGAAATTACAAAAAAAATACAAATAAATGCATTTGGACAATTGTTTACCATGTTCACTATAGGGTAAAACTGACCTGGCAGTGTGATTCCCCAGGTTAGTACGAGTTTGTGGATACTAAAAACATGTATAGTTTTACATTTAGCTACCGTATTTTTCGGACCATAAGACGCACTTTTTCCCCCCCAAATGTTGGGAGAAAGTGGGGGGTGCGTCTTATGGTCTGAATGTGGCTGCGGGGAATGTGGGTGCTGCGGTGGAGCGGGTCATCGGGGGCACGAGCAGGCTGTAGAAGCCTGCCGTGACCACGTGGACCCGCTCATTTAATATGCACGCCCATCCCCCGCCCATCATCCCTCAGAGCTGAAGCCGGCGCTGACAGGTGGGCGAGATGATGGGCGGGGGATAACCAGCCGGCTCGCATGATCACCCCTGGCAACTACGGCCTGGAGTGATCATGTGCGGCTGTATTCACTGCACCCCGTGCATCATCATCAGCGCGGGGAGCAGTGAATCAGTGTACAGTACTCACCATTCCCCTGCAGCATCGCTCGTCCTCCCGTCTGTGTCAGCGGCAGCGCCGCTGATTGGAGCCGTCCCCATTACCCTGCTGGATCGCGATCATCTCCTGTGTTTGTGCCGGCGGCTGAGTGGAGACTAGCGGCGCGACGTCATCCCTGTGCGCACGTGTCCACACGCAGCCGCCGGGACACTGGCACAGACACAGGAGATGATCGCAATCCAGCAGGGTAATGGGGACGGCTCCAATCAGCGCTGCCGCTGACACAGACGGGAGGACAAGCGATGCTGCAGGGAGTGAGGTAAAGTGAGGTGAGTATGAACGTTTATTTTTTTTATGTGCCACAGGATGCGGCCATACACCAGGATGGGGGCATATTATGAGCCAGATGGGGGCATATTATGAGCCAGATGGGGGCATATTATGAGCCAGATGGGGGCATATTATGAGCCAGATGGAGGCATATTATGAGCCAGATGGGGGCATATTATGAGCCAGATGGGGGCATATTATGAGCCAGATGGGGGCATATTATGAGCCAGATGGGGGCATATTATGAGCCAGATGGGGCATATTATGAGCCGGATGGGGGCATATTATGACCCAGATGGGGGCATATTATGAGCCGGATGGGGGCATATTATGAGCCGGATGGGGGCATATTATGAGCAGGATGGGGGCATATTATGAGCCGGATGGGGGCATATTATGAGCCGGATGGGGGCATATTATGAGCCAGATGGGGCCATATGCCATGATGGGTTATATAGCAGGATGCGGCCACATGCCAGTATATAGCAGGATGCGGCCATATGGCAGGATTACGGTATATAGCAGGATGAGGGACATATACTGTATATACAAGGCAGGAGGATCATTACCAGGATGCAGCACCTTAGTAGAGAATTTGGGGACATTACCCCCATAAAAGTGTCAGCAGCAGATCCTCGCCCCATAACAATGTGTCATGACCACATTTTTTGCTTAAAATTTTATTTTCCTCCTCTAAAACCAGGGTGCGTCTTATAGTCCGGTGCGTCTTATAGTCCGAAAAATACGGTAAGCAGTGAAAAAAAAAATCAGTAGTTTGTAATAAAAAAGGAAAGAAAAGAATAGCGCTTTCGTTGCCATTTTGCAAGACATGTTGCGTTCTCATTTCTCTGGACCCAGAGCTCAGTGATGGCTTATTTTTTGCATATTGAGCTGGCATTTTTAACTATAAAATTTTTGCATAGATGTGATGTTTTGATCACCTGTTATTACATTTTAGTGCAATGTTGCGGCAACAAAAAAAAAAATGTAATTTTGGTGTTTGGAATTTTTTTCTCTCCACACCGTGTATGCATTAGAATAATTGATTTATATTTTGATAGATCGGGCATTTTTGAATGCGGCGATATAAAATATGTGTTTTTTTATTATTATTACTGTTTTATTTGCAACGTCGCAAATGGGGGGCGTTGAACTTTGAGATTTTTAATATTTTTTAAAACTTTAATTTTTTTCCTTTTTTTTACTGATTTTACTAGTACCCTTTCAAGAGTACACTGTCTGATCATTTCTGCTGATCAGAGCGATGCTTCTGCATCATCATAAGCATCGCTCTGATAAGGAGAAATGCTGTGCTCCTGTGAGTGTTGCGCTCTGCCAGCATTCACAGGAAGTGCATCACGACAGCAACAGGGGTTATCATCTGAGCCCACACTGCCATGCCAACCCATTGGCGACCCGTGATTGCGTCACGGGTCCTCCAATAGTGTCAGGGAATAGTGCGATCCCCGCTGGAGCACATTAGATTGCGCTGTCAGAAATGTAATAAGTGCGGGTGGATCTCTGATCCACCTGTGCCTATTAGCCTCCCATGTCTGCTGAGATCAGCAGACAAGAGCGGGGATGACCGCGAGTTTGCCGCGGGAGCCCACGGTCACGGGACAGACATGACCTTCAGAAAAATGCCTGTCTAGCACTGAAATGTGTTAGTTTTAATTAATAAACTATTTGGAATCCCAAGGTTCTTCCTTCCCAGAGCACAGCCCGCCTAAAGTAACATTCTGGCTAATATAAATTTCCTCCAGCCACGGGGCAGCAACCGCAACTTCCAGGCTGTTATGGGTGCTGTGCCTGCACACAACACCTTCAGGTGAGTGCTACCATCGCTATTACTTATTTTTAGGTATTACCCTATTTTGTGTGCACTTCTGTCCCTCTCCGGAGCTTCTCGCTAGTCAAGGTTTGAGATATAGAGGAAAGTGGGCCTGAACTTGCAAATGCAGGGCACCTCCAACGAAAAATCAGGACACAAAGGCTGATATAACAATGAACAAATCTGTGTAAGAGATTTGATTATTTTTATAACTTTTATAAACTTCTATTTTAAACACGTATAAACAAATATCTGGCTGGGCAGTCCTCTAACTGCTTTTATGCTGTAGATTTTGTGACTTATTTTTTACTTTCCCTCTCTGTAGTCCACAGCTGGTGGGAGAAAAATGATCTTTGTAATTCTGTGTGACTATGTGTCGTAAACAAAACATAAACCAAATTTCTATATCAAACTTTAAAATAAAAAACACACTAAGCCTCGAAATTAAATAAATGAAAAGAATAAACTAAGCAAGTTAAAACACATACTGTAGAAAGAACATTTATACCCAGAGAGGTCGAAAGGAAGCAAAACGTAGCTCACATCATTTAATATTGCAGAATTTGGTATATGGAGATGAAACCTTCCGGAAAACTAATGAATCGGCATGCCACAGCAAGCCTAGGTCTTATCACCTGAATGCAATGTGATAATGGGGCCTTTGTATAAAACCTGCTCTCTTCTATCTGGTGCTAACAGACATTAATGGGTGTCTTAGTCCCATTTACTTGGAAGGGTAGTCCAGCTGGTTGAATAATATGCAGAACTACACAGGAGAAGATTAATTATCACCATCACAAACAACTTATACCCCAATCTAACAATATAATTATTACATATTTTACATTTTGATGTCTAAACTACTTACCTCATGTATCATCTTAATTACTTTTCTACTTGTTTCCCAGAGAAGCTGAGTAATATGGCATTAATTAATGGACACAATAAAGAAACTGCCAGTATTGTTTCAATTCTTTCTGCGCGCCGGCCTCATTTGCATGCCTGTTTTTCCCCTACCTTTTATATTTAACAATGGCACCACTGAGATTTCTGCATTAAATTGTAAGTCCATTAAACAAAACACAATCATATTCATTCCTTCAGATATTCATCTATTACCATATTTTACAACAACGAGCACTTTTTATTATATTGTCTCGGGGGTGTTGAGCTCTGGGGTCAGATTTGTACATTATATAATGTATTTTGCATGATAATAGATTGCGAGGTTACTGCTTAACATAGCAAATGTATAGCGAGTTAAATGAATACAAAGTGGGTGTTAAAGGCACAACTGTAAAATTATATATGCTCAAGATATAGCAAAAAGATAAAAGCTTCTGAGAAAAATGCTAACATTACATCAGTCAGATCCCAATGACAAAAGGCAGCGGTGTAACAAATGGTGTGAACACAAAGGCAAACATTCTTTTTTTTGCTATATTATATTATGTAACAGAAAAAAAATTACCATTTGGAAATCATTATACTGTTTTGGGTATACATCTAATTAAATTACAATTTATAACTACAGTTTAAGATAAAAATCCAGACGATATTCATTGCATTTGTGTTGCTCTTCTTCTGACGAATGTTCTTTTAGTTATAGGTCATCAAGATGAGGCAAAGGAAACATGTATCTATTCTTAAAGAGGATCTGTCACCCTATTCTTGGAAACTAATGTGAGAGCTGCATTATCTAGAGAAAGAGACCCAGATTCCAGCGATGTGTCACTTAAAGAGCTGTCTGCTGTAGATTTGATAAAATAACTTTTATCAGCAGGATATTATCAGTAGAGGACCTAGAAAAGCAAATATTCAAGAGTGCTGCATAACCCCAGCTTCACCACTATTTGAAAGCTTTCTGTCTATGCATAGTATACAAAGAAAGCTGTCAATCAGTGGTGTGGCAGGGATTATATACAGCGTAGCAGCTAGAGAACTGGAAGATCTGGACCAGACAAAACTTTGATTTTATCAAAATGATAGCAAGTAAGTGACACATTGCTGTCCCTATGAGCAAAAATAGGGTGACAGATTCCCGTTAAAGAAGAAGCTATAGACATGATAGGATAATTTGAATTTATTATACTTCCTTATACAACCTCAACATGTTACAATTAGTAATGAGCGAGCACTAAATTGCTCGAGTGCTGGTTACTCAAATCGAGCAGGTCGGACACTCAATTCAAGTATCGAGCATAGTGGAAGTCAATGGAAAACTCAAGCATTTTTCCAGAACACAGAAAAAGTCTCACTTTCTCCGGGCAGGGTGTTGAGCAGCTGTATGATACTCGATCAAGTACCGAGAGTCTTTGGCACCCTGATGCTCGATCGAATATTGAGCTGTGCTGAGCATGCTTGCTTATCTCTAAGTTACAGTGTATTGGAACATGGAAGAAAAAGTTCTATGAAAATGAGGGGCCTTATTTTTAGATATTCATTGTGCAGTAAAATTGACTGGTCAACATGATCCTCCGGGTCTGTATAATTATGGTGACACCGAAGCAATAAAAAATGTTAGTGCTGACAAAAATGTCAGAATTTTTTTTTTTATTTCTGATGCTATTTCTGAGAGGCTCAATTTATTTTATTTTTCCATGCAGACAGTTGTATGTGGGCTTGTTTTTTGTTCTTTATTGTATTTCTGGGGAGGGTGGGAATGGGAGGAAGAGCCGCAACTGAAAAACAACAATGCTGCCGTTTTGATTTTATTTTTATATTTGACATTTAATTAAAATGGTTTCCAACAATGAATATTTTGATAGATCTCACTTTTTGGAAGACAGCAATATCAAATGTTTTTTTTTACATTTTTTTTATTTTTAATGGAAGAAAAGTTGTTTAATTGAAAGGTTTATATTTTTTCACTCTAAATATTCTTTTACATTTTTAAATATTGTTTTTACTTTAATAAAATGAATTTATTTACTTTAGTAAGGAATTTGAATGAGCAATCATTGGATGGCTTACACCATGTATTACATTAGTACGGCATTGCAGTATGTAGGGAGATCATGGTTGTGCTACGGAAATCAACCTGTTGCTGAACATTATTGATGGACCAAGGCGGCATTGATGGGGGCCTTCAGCAGCCACTGAATACCATGGCAACTCATTGGATCCCCATAATCACAATTGCTGAGAGCTGATGGATATCAGAGATTGACAGCAGCAATTAAAGGGAACCTATCAGGTGCAATGTGCACTCAGAACCACGAGCAGTTCTGGGTGCATATTGCTAATCCTTGACCAAACTGTCTCTGTATACACTAGCATAGATAAAGAGATCTATAGAAAAAGTGTTTCTAAAGATTTTTTATTGTATGCTAATGAGCGCGCGGACTAGTTCCAAGGACGTTGCTTCCCCTGCTAGTCGGCCCCATTAGCATGTTAGTACAGCCCTGTGGGTGTACTAACATGCTAATGAATACGGAGGATGATCTCACTCACCTCCACCAGACGCTGGATTTCAGCTCAATGCGCATGATCCCGGAGTTCCGGTTATGCGCACTACTTCAGTTTGAAGCTAGCACACGTACACCCGGCTTCATAGTGCGCATGACCGAAACTCTGGGGTCATGCATACTAAGCCGAAATCCAATGTTGGGCGGCGATGGCAGCGGAGAGGTGAGTGAGATCATCCTCTGACGCTGCACATTCATTAGCATGTTGGCACACCCACAGGGGCGTGCTAACATGCTAATGGAGCAGACTAGCCAGGGGAACTAACACCCAGGGGACTAGTCCACGCGTTCATTAGCATACGATAAAATATCTTTAAAAATACTTTTTATAAAGATTTCTTTATCTAGGCTAGTGTATACTGGGACAGTTAGGCAAGGAATAGCAATATGCACCCAGAAATGCTCGTGGTTCTGGGTGCAAACTGGACCTGATAAGTTCCCTTTAAGTAGTTGAAGTACAGTGATTAGAGAAAGCCATGGTCACTGTAATTTCAGGCAGAAACTGGCTTGTAACAAACCTGGGTCTATCTGGTAGGAAGCACTCTCAATTCCTCCAACTATTTTACACATTGCTTATTAACCCATGATGCAAATGTACCTCACAGGACGTTAAAGGGAAGGGGTCGTGGCTTTTTATTTTTGTATTAAAAATAGTGATTATGATATCAAGTATTGTTAATACAAAATTAAAATCACTGCTTATTTAGTTTTTATTTCATTCTAATTTTACTGGAGGCACTGGGGGCTGCCATGCTAGATTTGCTGTGTGTGTGTAACTACAGTTACTCAATCCTTTATGGCAGCCTGTGCATAGACTTTGATGGTCGGAATCCAACCCCTAGGCTTATTACAGGAGAGCTCCCTGCTGTGATCTGGACACGCCCCCTGGGCTGTCCAGATCACAGCAGAGGGAGGAGATCAGTGCCATCTTTCTGCAGCTCACAGCGGTCATGCTGTGTACTGAACCTTTCCCCCTGTCACCCGTTCGGCCCGTGGGAGTAGTGTATCGGCGCCCCTCCCCCCGCCGCTAAGGCCACCATCTCCAATGACACCCCGCACGCTCTCCCCCCATGGCCTGTCACCTGTCGGCCTGTGTGAGTAGTATACGGCCCTCCTCCCCGGCCGCAGCGTGCTTGCTTGTGCTTGTGTGTGTGCACGTGTGGCAGAGCATTTTGTGTGTGTGCGTGGCAGAGCATTTTGTGCATGCATGTGGCAGAGCATTTTGTGCGTGCATGTGGCAGAGCATTTTGTGCGGGTGTGGCAGACCATTTTGTGTGTGTGTGCGTGGCAGAGCACTGCATGCATGGCAGAGCATTGTGTGCGTGCATGTGGAAGACCATTTTGTGCGTGGGTGTGGCACAGCATTTTGTGCGTGCATTTGGCAGAGCATTTTGTGCGTGCATTTGGCAGAGCATTTTGTGCTTGCATGTGGCAGAGCATTGTGTGTGTGCGTGCATGGGTCAGAGCATTTTGTGCGTGCGTGTGACAGAGCATTTTGTGCGTGCGTGTGGCAGAGCATTTTGTGTGTGCGTGCGTGGCAGTGCATTGTGTGTGCGTACATGGCAGAGCATTATGTCAGCGTGCATGGCAGAGCATTGTGTATGCGTGCCTGGCAGAGCATTGTGTGTGCGTGCATGTGGCAGAGCATTATGTGCATGCATGTGGCAGAGCATTTTGTGCATGCGTGTGGCAGTGCATTGTATGTGCGTGCGTGGCAGAGCATTGTGTTAGCGTGCATGGCAGAGCACTGTGTGTGCATGCGTGCTTGGCAGAGCATTGCGTGTGCGTGCTTGGCAGAGCATTGTGTGTGCATGCATGTGGCAGAGCATTTTGTGAGTGCGTGCATGTGGCAGAGCATTTTGTGTGTGCGTGGCAGAGCATTGTGTGTGCTCGTGCGTGGCAGTGCATTGTGTGTGTGCGTGTGCGTGGCAGTGCATTGTGTGTGCGTGCGTGTGTCAGAGCATTGTGTGTGCGTGCATGTGGCAGACTATTTTGTGTGTGCGCGTGTGGCAGAGCATTTTGTGTGCGCGTGTGGCAGAGCATTTTGTGTGTGCGTGCGTGGCAGAGCATTGTGTGTGCTCGTGCGTGGCAGTGCATTGTGTATGCGTGCGTGGCAGTGCACTGTGTGTGCGTGAGTGGCAGAGCATTGTGTGTGCATGCATGTGGCAGAGCATTTTGTGCGTGCCTGGCAGAGCATTGTGTGTGCGTGCATGTGGCAGACTATTTTGTGCGTGCATGTGGCAGAGCATTGTGTGTGTGTGGCTGAGCATTGTGTGTGTGTGGCAGAGCATTGTGTATGCGTGCGTGTGGCAGAGCATTATGCGTGCATGTGGCAGAGCATTGTGTGTGCGTGGCAGAGCATTGTGTGTGCATGCGTGGCAGAGCATTGTGTGTGCATGCGTGGCAGAGCATTGTGTGTGCGTGCGTGACAGAGCATTGTGTGTGCGTGCGTGACAGAGCATTGCGGGCGTGTGGCAGAGCATTTCGGGTGGTCGTGCATGCAGAGCATTGCACAGTCATGCTGCTTGGTCACAAACACAGTATATACACAGTGTTCACACGGTATATAGTATTATACACACAATTTACGGTATATAGTATATACACACGCTGGCTTTGCCTCCCTTATGCTGCTCGGTCACACACACAATATATACACAGTGTTCACAAGGTATATAGTATATACACACAGTATATACACACAATTTACAGTATATAGTATAATATACACACGCTGGCTCTGCCTCCTTCATGCTGCTCGGTCACACACATAGTATATACACAGTGTACACACAGTATATAGTATATACACTCAATACACGGTATATATTATATACACACGCTGGCTCCGCCTCCCTCATGCTGCTCGGTCACACAGTATATACACACTGTACACACGGTATATAGTATATACACACAATACATGGTATATAGTATATACACACGCTGGCTCCATCTCCCCTCATGCTGCTTGGTCACACACAGAATATACACAGTGTTCATACGGTATATAGTATATACACACAGTATATAATATATACACACAGTACATGGTATATAGTATATACACATGCTGGCTCAGCTGCGCTCATGCTGGGTGCTGTCACACGCACAGTATATACACAGTGTACACACACACTGCGTGCGTCCGTGTGGCAGAGCATTGCGGGCGTGCATGTGGCGGAGCATTGCTGGACCAGGGCGTGCAGAGCACTATGCAGCTGTCCTTGGTGGTCACCAACAAAATGGCTCTGCACTGTGTTCCTACACTTCATTCTCTCTTATCTGTTGGAAACACCCAGGTTGGGAGGGGGAGGTGTGATATCACACACAGGAGAGCAGATACTGCCCACATTTACTGTAGCTGTAATCCAGGCTATTTCTACAGTCAGATTTCTGTAGGATTTCAGCAGCTGCTCCCCCTAGTGTTTAAGAGTGGAAAATATCAAACTTTTTAATTTTTTTATATTTTGCTCAATTAAAAACAAATAATATTTAAACAAAACATTAATACTTTACATATTTTCAGTTATTGAAATTTTTTTTTGGGGCACAACACCTTCCCTTTAAGCGGTTAATATACATTTGTTCCCATCTATACAGTAATAGTTTCCCCTTTCCTGGGAAGGCTTTCTACACGATTCTGGACTGTGTCTATAGAAATTGATGCCCATTCATCCAGAGGGGCATTTGTCAAGCCCAATTACTGATCTTGGAGAAAAGGACTTGGCTTGCAATGTGCTTTCTATTTCATTCCAAAAGTTTTCAATGGGGTGGAGGTCAGAGTTCTGTACAGACATGTCAAGTTCTTTTACACCAATCTTAGGGCGGCTTTGCACGTTGCGACATCGCAAGCTGATGCTGCGATGTCGCACGCGATAGTCCCCGCCCCCGTCGCAGGTACGATATCGTGTGATAGCTGGCGTAGCGAAAATTATCGCTACGCCAGCTTCACATGCAGTCACCTGCCCTGCGACCGTCGCTCTGGCCGGCGACCCGCCTCCTTCCTAAGGGGGCGGGTCATGCGGCGTCATAGCGACGTCACACGGCAGGCGGCCAATAGCGGCGGAGGGGCGGAGATGAGCAGGATGTAAACATCCCGCCCACCTCCTTCCTTCCGCATATCCTACGGAAGCCGCGGTGACGCCGGTAGGAGATGTTCCTCGCTCCTGCGACTTCACACACAGCGATGTGTGCTGCCGCAGGAGCGAGGAACAACATCGGACTGTCGCGTCAGTGTAATTGTGGATTACGCCGACGCTGCACCGATGATACGATTACGACGATTTTGCGCTCGTTAATCGTATCATCTAGGCTTTACACAGTACGATGTCGCATGCGATGCCGGATGTGCGTCACTTTCAATTTGACCCCACCGACATCGCACCTGCGATGTCGTAGTGTGCAAAGCCCGCCTTACTCAATCATGCATTTATGGACCTTGCTTTGTGCTGGTACAAAAAATGACCTTACCCAAGCAGTTTCCAAAAAAATTGGAACATACAATTGTCCAAAAAGTCCTGCCATGCTGAAGTATTAAGATTTTTTTTCTGGAACTAAGAGAACTAATTTAATGCCCTGACAAATAGGCACACTGCATAGTGCCTCCTCCACCAACCTTTAGAGCTGGCACAACGCAGGGCAGATTCTCCTGGCATTGACCAAACCCAGACTTGTATAAAAGACTGCCAGATAGAGAAGAACACTCAAAAGAACATGCGTACAATGATCCACAGAAGGAAGAAAAAGATATCATAGTATCATAGTTTTTAAGGTTGAAGGGAGACTCAAAGTCCATCTAGTTCAACCCGTAGCCTAACATGTTGATCCAGAGGAAGGCAAAAAAACCCCAATGTGGCAAACAAGTTCCAATGGGGAAAAAATTTCCTTCCTGACTCCACATCCGGCAATCAGACTAGTTCCCTGGATCAATACCCTGTCATAAAATCTAATATACATAACTGGTAATATTAAATTTTTCAAGAAAGGCATCCAGGCTCTGCTTAAATGTTAGTAGTGAATCACTCATTACAACATCATGCGGCAGAGAGTTCCACAGTCTCACTGCTCATACAGTAAAGAATCCTCGTCTGTGATTATGATTAAACCTTCTTTCCTCAAGACGTAGCGGATGCCCCCGTGTTCCAGTCGCAGGCCTAGGTGTAAAAAGATCTTTGGAAAGGTCTCTGTACTGTCCCCTCATATATTTATACATTGTGATTAGATCCCCCCTAAGCCTTCGTTTTTCCAAACTAAATAACCCCAAGTTTAATAACCTGTCTTGGTATTGCAGCCCCCCCATTCCTCTAATAATCTTGGTCGCTCTTCTCTGCACCCTCTCCAGTTCAGCTATGTCCTTCTTATATATCGGTGACCAGAATTGTACACAGTATTCTAAGTGTGGTCGCACTAGTGACTTGTACAGAGGTAGAACTATATTTTTTTCATGAACACTTATACCTCTTTTAATACATCCCATTATTTTATTAGCCCTGGCAGCAGCTGCCTGACACTGTCCACTAAAGTGAAGTTTACCATCCACCCATACACCCAAGTCTTTTTCTGTGTCTGTTTTACCCAGTGTTCTACAATTAAGTACATAATCATAAATGTTATTTCCTCTACCCAAGTGCATGACCTTACATTTATCTACATTAAACTTCAATTGCCACTTCTCAGCCCAATCCTCCAATTTACATAAATCTCCCTGTAATATAAAATTATCCTCCTCTGTATTGATTACCCTGCAGAGTTTAGTATCATCTGCAAATATTGAAATTCTACTCCGCATGCCCCCAACAAGGTCATTTATAAATATGTTGAAAAGAAGCGGGCCCAATACTGACCCCTGTGGTACCCCACTATGAACTGAGACCCAGTCCGAGTACGTACCATTAATAACCACCCTTTGTTTCCTATCACTGAGCCAGTTTTTAACCCAGTTACACATATTTTCCCCTATCCCCATTATTCTCATTTTATGTACCAACCTTTTGTGTGGCACCGTATCAAAAGCTTTTGAAAAGTCCATATACACAACATCCACTGCATTTCCCTGGTCCAGGCTTGAACTTACCTCTTCATAGAAGCTGATCAAATTAGTTTGACAGGATCGATCCCTCATAAACCCATGTTGATACTCTGTCATAAGGTTATTTTTCTTGAGATACTCCAGTATAGCATCTCTCAAGAAACCCTCAAGGATTTTACCAACCGTAGAGGTTAAACTTACCGGCCTATAATTTCCTGGCTCAGTTTTTGTCCCCTTTTTGAATATTGGCACCACATTTGCTATGCGCCAGTCCTGCGGTACCGACCCTGTTATTAAGGATTCTGAGAAGATTAAAAATAATGGTCTATCTATCACAGAACTCAATTCCTGTAGTACTCTGGGGTGTATGCCATCCGGGCCCGGAGATTTGTCAACCTTAGTGATGTCGAGGCGGCGGCATACTTCCTGCTGGGATAAGCAGGTAATATTCAAGGGTGAATTTATGGTATCACTGGTCATGTCATCTGCCATGGCATTTTCTTGTATAAAAACCGTAGAAAAAAAGTCATTCAGCAGGTTGGCTTTACCCTCATCCCCTTCCACCATTTCACCAAGACTATTTTTAAGGGGGCCAACACTATCGCTTTTCAGTTTTTTACTGTTTATGTAGTTAAAGAATATTTTAGGATTATTTTTACTTTCTCTCGCAATGAGTCTCTCTGTCTCAAACGTAGCTAACTTAATTTGCTTTTTACATATTTTATTTAATTTTCTATAATTATATAATGCCTCATCACTACCTACCCTCTTTAATTCTTTTAAGGCTTTCTGTTTTTCTTTTATTGCTTCCCTTACAGCTCTATTTAGCCATAGGGGTTTCCTCCTATTTCTAGCATGTTTGTTCCCATAGGGTATATTTTCTGCACAAGCCCTATTCAGGATGCTCATAAAAGTCTCCCATTTGCTTTGTGTACTTTTATTACTTAGTACATCATCCCAGTTTATTGCACTAAGATCATCTCTCAACCATTTAAAATTTGCTTTCCTGAAGTTTAGTGTCCTTGTAGCCCCTCTACTATACATCTTACTAAAGAATACATGAAAACTTATTATTTTGTGATCACTATTCCCCAAGTAACCCCCAACTTGTATATTTGATATGCGGTCTGGCCTATTGGTTAGTACAAAGTCTAGTAGTGCTCCCCCTCTTGTGGGGTCCTGTACCATTTGTGAAAGGTAATTATCTTTCATTGTTATCAAAAATCTATTTCCTTTGCTGGAACTGCAAGTTTCTGTTCCCCAATTTATATCAGGATAGTTAAAGTCCCCCATAATAATTACCTCTCCGAGACTCGCTGCTTTATCAATTTGCTTTATGAGGAGATTCTCTACCTCTTCCATAATATTCGGCGTCTTATAACACACCCCTATCAGTATTTTATTATTCATTCTCCCCCCCTTATCTCCACCCATAGGGACTCTACATTCTCAGTACCCTCACATATGTTGTAACGCAGGATGGGTTTTAAGGATGATTTTACATATAGACACACACCTCCCCCTCGCTTATTTGTACGGTCATTCCTGAATAGGCTATAACCCTGTAAATTAACAGCCCAGTCATAGCTCTCATCCAGCCATGTCTCTGATATCCCCACTATATCATAATTTTCTTCCAACAATATTAATTCTAATTCCTCCACCTTATTTGTGAGGCTTCGGGCATTAGTGTACATGCACATTACGTATGACTCTGTACCTATATTCCTGCTTACTGTATTGACTGTCCTAACCCTTCCCCCCGTACCACCCCCAATTTCATTACTTGTGCCCTGGTCACTATCTGCACTACATTCCCCTTCTATAAAGTGAATACCCTCACCCCCCATTCCTAGTTTAAACACTCCTCCAACCTTCTAGCCATTTTCTGCCCCAGCAGAGCTGCACCCTCCCCATTAAGATGCAGCCCATCCCTAGCATAGAATATGGGCCAATGAAGCACTCAACTCACAAAGCATACATAAAAATACAAAGTTTATTGATGTTACACTAAAAAAACCATTAAAACCAGAAAACCACCATCACATCGATTACAAATAATGAATTAATGACATAATAGTTAAATCCAGCAATACTTAAACCACTTAAGGCTCTGTGCGCAGTAGGGGTTTTTACCCACGGATTTACCCGCGGTTTTGCTGCGGAAATTTCTTGAGAAATGTTTGAAATCTTTCTGCAGACATTTCCCAGCAAAACCTATGGGAAAAAAAAATAGCTGTGCGCACATTGCGTTTTTTTTCTCAAGAAAATCACTCCATTCACTGTAATGTAATCGCGAAATACCGGGGGTATACCGCAGATAGCAAATGATGTGCGGCATACCCCAGGTATAGCTGCGATTTACCTGCGGTAATGTTCATCGCTGCCTGCGGTTTTGCAGGAAGTGATGTCATTATGACAGAAGAGGAAGCGGAGCAGAGTAAACACACACGTCACACTCCCTGCACGCCGCATAGAAGCACTTCCGTGTGACCTCCAGGTCCCCGTGCAGTCTGTGTCCCGCTCCAGCCCCGCGGCTGCCCGCCCTGCAGTGTCAATGTCTGCCCGCAGTGTCAGCAGCCTGTCACCCTGCAGTGCGTGCAGCCGTGGGGATGCAGAGCGCTGCTGTCAGGAGGTGAGATGAGATCATTACCTGCTGTGACGATCTCCTGCCTCCTGACGTCACCGCGGTCACTGCTGCCTATGCCCGCGACCCGAGACTGTCACTAGCGGTGATGTCACGGGCTCTAGCGATACTGCTGAGAACGCGGCGGGCATAGAAGGCAGTGACAGCGGTGACGTCAGCAGTGCAGGAGATCATCACAGCAGGTAATGATCTCATCTAACTTCCTGACAGCAGCACTTGTCATGCCCTGCAGTGACCTGGGCTGACCTCATGATGTTAGCTCAGGTTACTGCATTGCTCTCCCAGCCAATGGGGTACATTCTGTTCTTCATTGACTGGGACAGTGACTATGGTATGGATCGTTATGGGAACCCCTTATTGGATTACGCCGGACCCGGATTTGATTGTTCTCGTCAATAAATTGGTGAAAGAGGGAATGTGGGGAGTGTTTTTTCAAATAAAACTTTTTTTGTTGTCTATTTTTTATTTCTTACTGACTGGGTTGGTGATGTCGGGTATCTGATAGACGCCTGACATCACTAACCCCAGGGCCTGATGCCAGGTGACATTACACATCTGGCATCAACCCCTTTTATTAACCCGTTTGCCACCGCACCAGGGCAACGGGATGAGTTGGGGAGAAGCGCCAGGATTTGCATGTCTCATGGATGCGCCACTTCTGGGGTGACTGCAGCCTGCTATTTTTAGGCTGGGGAGTGTTCAATAACAGTGGACCTCCCTAGTCTGAGAATATTAGACCCCAGCTGTCCGCTTTACCTTGGCTGGTGATCCAATTTGGGGGGGACCCCATGTTTTTTGTTTTAAATTATTTAATGTAAAATAACAGCGTAGGGTGCCCTCTGTTTTGGATTACCAGCCAAGGTGAAGCTGCCAGCTGTGGTCTGCAGGCTGCAGCCGTCTGTTTTACCCTAGCTGGCTACAAAAGATCGGGGGACTTCACGTCATTTTTTTAAATTATTTATTTATTTTTTGGCTAAATACAAGGCTAGGCACCCTTTAGTGCCACATGAAAGTCACTAAAGGGTGCCAGCTTAGAATATGCAGGGAGGTGGGACATTATATGTGTCTTTCTCATCTATCTATCTATCTATCTATCCATCTATCTATCTATTCATCTATCCATCTTTCCCTCTATCCATTATCTGTCTATCTATCGATTATCTATCTATTATCTATATTATTTATTGCAGTTCAGCATAAAAAAAATCGCATGGACCAACCTGCGGAAAAACCGCGGCAAAATCGCAGCAAAAACGCATGTGTTTTTCCTGCGGTTTTGGTGCGTTTTTTTACCGCAGGTGCGGTAATCTTCAACTCCCAGAAGTTTCTCAAGAAATTTTCTTGAGAAAAATCACTTTTCTAGTGCGCACATAGCCAAAGGCTGCTTTACATGTTTCAATTTGTCTTGCGATCGCATTTGCGATCGCACCCGACCCCATCGTTTGTGCGGCACAGGCAATTTGTTGCCAGTGTCGCACAATGCTGTAACCCCCCGTCACACGTACTTATCTTCCAAATGACATCGCTGTGGGCGACGAACATCCACTTCCTGAAGGGGGAGGGAAGTTCGGCGTTACAGCGACGTCACACAGCGGCCGGCCAATAGATGCGGAGAAGCGGAGATGAGCAGGACGTAACATCCCACCCACGTCCTTTCTTCCGCATTGTCGGCAGGATGCAGGTAAGCTGCAGTTCATCGTTCCCGGGGTGTCACACGGAGCGATGTGTGCTGCCTTGGGAACAATGAACAACCAGACGTTTGATTTTTGGAAAATAAGCGACGTGTCAACGATGAACGAGAAGGTGAGTATTTCTGCTCGTTCACCGTCGCACGTAGCGGTCACTTGCTGCGATATCACTGACGAGGCCGGATGTGCGTCACTAATGACGTGACCCAGACGATAGCTCATTAGATATATCGTAGCGTGTAAAGCCCGCTAAAGGTGCAGTATTTGTACAATATCCCAATAAAGTTCAAGGAGTTATTAATCCAAATAGCCCATTATCACAGATATCTGTACCCATGTGTAATACATAGGCCGTATTGTCCAGAACCAGTATAAAATACAGGGCAACAACAAAGTGTTAAATAAGGTATAGCAATCAAAAACTACAAAGATCTTAAACAGTCAAGTAGAAGGTGAAGCAAAACCAAATATAGTTTCAAATGGATATTGTAACCCCACCTACGGATATACCTGGGAGGAAAGAACCCATAACCAAACTACCATGCATTGTCAGCTATACTGGACAAATCACAACCTATGTACGATGGTGGGTGAACCACCCAGCCTTACGCGTGTCGCTCTAAACAAGCTTCATAAGGGGAAGAAGGTATGTAGAAACAATACAGATGTGCATATATATAGACAAAATCAGAAAGCTTAACAATACCGGTGTGTAATGCATTCCTCGGATGTCCGGCGTCAGGAAGTATCTAGTGTGCATGCGCCAAAACACAGTCTAATGCGCACGCGCGATGTTACGCAACCTTATTATCAGTAATATTCAGACTTTTTTATGTAAATTAGTATCTCTTGTATTGCTAGATTTACTATTGCGATCACACGGTGGCGCCTTATTTGAATTTAGCCAATACACAGTCCTCTGCGCACACGCGCCTGTACGCAACTTAACTATTAATGATATTCACAGAACATATTACTCAAAATATAGCCTGATGCGCACGCGCACTGTTACGCAACTTTACTAGCAGTGATATTCACAGATGTTTTCACGTAAATCAGTATTTCTTGTATCACAAGATTTACTAATGCGATTACACGGTAGCACCTTATTTAAATTTAGCCGGTACACAGCTCTCTGCGCTCACGCGCCTGTACGTAATTTTACTTTCAGTGAGATTTACAGAACATATTACTTAAAGAAGTTCCGCTTGGATCAAAAGATTCACAGTAAACTTGCATAATGGAGCCCTATTTAAATTTATCCAGCTTTGTCCTCTAGACTCTCATACCACCAAATATATAGGAGATAAATCCAATATTAAAATAATAATTTTATTTTCCTACAGAAATAAATATATTTATAAATAGTCCCATCATCAAAGTTATTATACCCTTGTAGAGTAACCAGTAATATATCAATTTTTTGAACGAACATGCCGGTGTCATGACACGGGAACTAATTTTCATCCTTATATTAGAGTTTTTATACATTTATGATATAGTGATTGATCAATTGTGGTAACATTTCTAATATGCTCTATTAGTTTTTTAGTGTAAGGTCCCATTGTAGATAACCAAATATCCCTGAGAGATTAGTCACTCTGATAAACATTACAATATTACAATATCCATGGGAACATACAAAGTAAAACCTGTCTAGACCTTTATAACACAGCACTCTCCCCAATGCTTGGTGATGTAAGGCTTGCAGGTAGCTGCTCGGCCACAGAAACCCATGATGCACAGTTTTTCTGCTGCTGTTAATGATGGAGGAGGTTTGGAACTGGGCATCGATTACATTAGCAGCAGAGCATTCGGAACATTTATGCACTATGCCATTACATAGCTGTGTTGCTGTAGTTCTTAAATAGAAAAATGAACTAACTTAAGAGAATGGCTTGTTGAGCAGGATTGAATTACAAACTTGAATTAAATATTTCAATGAGAAGAGGTGAGCCACAATATTTTTGTAATGTATATATCTATATGTATATATGTACGAACAAATATACATAGTGAATATGAGGTGGGGAAGAAATACTGTAAGACTCTGTGCACGTTGCTTTTTTCCATGCTTTTTTCCTTCAGATTTAAATCAATACTGCAAGGAAAAATACATCCCAGCAAAGTATTTGAGAATCGTGACTTGCTGTGTGCACATTGCTTCTATTTTCCTTGCAAATTCTGTTGCAGAAAAAAGAAGCAGCGTGCCAATTGTTTCTGCTTCTTTTCCAGTATATTATAGAAACACAGAAGTGCTTTATCGCTACAGTGGATTATATGTCAGCAGTTTGCCTCACACACCATGCATACAGTGAGATACGTCACGAATTCTCACACTTGCGAGTCCATACACTCAATTATTTGAAAAAACCACATAGAAATATATAAAAAAAACACATACCATAGGAGCCAATTCAGATGATGTACGCACACACAGAATGTGGCAAACCCTCCTAATAAATCTCCTATGGTATGTGGGTTTTTTATATAGTTCTGTGTTTTTTTTTTAAATAATTGAGTGTAGGGACTGGCAAGTGTGAGAATCCATGACGTGAATTGCGAGCTTACATAATTTGGGCCAAAATATCAACTAATATCTCACTATTTGAGGTATGGCACATTTTATCTATTTTTGCAGGATGTGTGTGGACCTTCTGAATTCAGGTGGTTAAGTGGTGAGCCTGTCATGTGATATGCACTCATATAGTGCTAACTGACCCACCTGATCTAGTGTTGTGTGTCATTTATAGGCCACAAATCAGACACGGAGCATCTCGTGTATCCGTGTGAGATGCACTTATATAGTGCTGATTAGCCCGCCTGACCTAGGTTTCTGGCGTCATTTATAGGTTGCAGTTTAGACACTGTGAATCTCACTCATCCATATGACGGGCTCCCTATGCAAGCCTTATTAGTGTGCATGTCCTATGCTAAACAACCGCCCCTGCCCTTTAGTGTGGAGGTTTAAGTGGCTGTATCATCAGCATTGTGCGCCATCTTTATTAGGAGGGTTTGTCAGATTCTGTGTGTGCGCACATTATCTGAATTGGCTCTTATGGTCTGTGGATTTAAGACGACAAGCATGAGTGCACTGGACCCCAGGGGGGGCTGTGTTTATCCTGAAGTGGGGGGGGCATAACAAAGCACCTACCACGAGGCACATGCCAGGTATCACTCCCAGAGCAGTGACCAGTACTGTGGCAGCTAGCCCCTGGAGAGGAGACAGACTCAGGTACAGACTCGAGTGCAGGCAGCTACAGGCAGAAAGGATTAAGATAGGTATGGGAAGATGGCCAAAGGTACAGGTGATGGGACAAAAGCACAGGACAAGGCAAGTAGCTTGCAGACTGAAAGACTAACTAGGAGTGTTGCGCAGGCACCTCCCCTAATGGGAGGGTGCCTAAAATACATAGCCAGCCAGAGGCTGAGGCATTTCGGGGAATGGCATGCAGGCCATTTAAGAGGAGGGTTAGTGTGTGTGTGCGAGCACCCTAAGCGCATTCCTGGGAAGCCTGTGATGTGTGCATAGGTCCCATGGTGAGGAGAGAGCACAGCACTGTATAGATTATATATACACACAGTATATAACAAAAGTGAGTACACCCCTCACATTTTTGTAAATATTTCATTATGCATTTTCATGGGACAACACTGTAGATGTAACACTTTAATACAATGTAAAGTAGTCAGTGTACAGCTTGTATAACAGTGTAATGCTGATGCTCCCTCTAAATAACTTAACACACAGTCATTAATGTCTAAACTGGCGGTAACAACAGTGTATAAATCCCTAAGTGAAACTGGACACATTGTGGCCAAAATGTCAATATTTTGTGATGTCACCATTAATTTCAAGCATTGCCTTAACTTTATTGTGGGTGGAGTTCACTAGAGCTTCGCAGGTTGCAACTGGAATCTTGTTCCACTCCTCTATGATGATATCACAGAGCTGGTGGACGTTAGAGTGCTTCTCCACTTTTCATTTGTGGATGCCTCCCAGATGCTCAATATGGTTTAGGTCTGGAAACATGCTTGGCCAGTCCAGCACCTTTTACCCTCAGTTTCTATAGCAAGGCAGTGGTTGTCTTGGAGTTGTGCTAGGAGTCGTTGTCATGTTGGAACACTGCCCTGTGGCTCAGTTTCCAAAGGGGGTTATATATTCTGCTTCAGTATGTCATTGAATATGTTGGCATTCATGGTTATCTCAATAAATGTTCTAGCAGCTTTATTTTCTTTGTCTGAAACCAATAAAGAGTTTTCTTGGCAGTGTGTTTGGGATCATTGTCTTTCTGAAATATCCACCCTCATTTCATCTTCATCATCCTGGTAGATGGCAGCAGATTTTTATCAAGAATGTCTAGTTCCATTTTTCCATTCTCCTTCATTCAAGTACATGAAGTTTGCCAATGCTGTTTGCTGAAAAACAGCTCCACACCATGATATCTTAATCTCCAAACTTCATTGGTATCAAAGGCCTCCAAACAAGATGTATTATGGCATACAAAGAGTTTGGTCTCATCTGACCATACTATATTCTCACAGTATTTCACAGTCTTGCATAACTGTTGTTGTGCAAACTTTAAATGCACTTGAATATGCTTTTTGTACAGCAATTGAGTTTTGGGTGGTAAGCATGCATACAGGCCACGGAGGTTGAGTGCATTACTCATTGTTTTCTTGAAACTATTGTACCTGCTGATTACAGGTCTTTCTGCAGCTCTCCGCAGGTGGTCCTTGGCTATTGGACAACTCTTCTGATACTTTTTTCTTTTTTACTCCTGTGTCTGAAATCTTGAGGAGAGCACCTAGTCGTGGCCAGCTTATAGTGAAATGATGTTCTTTCCACTTAAAGATTGAGGGGTACTTTGCATGTTGCGACATCGCAGATGCGATGTCGGTGGGGGTCAAATCGAAAGTGATGCACATCCGGCGTCGCTGTCGACATCGCAGTATGTGAATCCTTTTACATACGATTAACGAGTGCAAAAGCGTCGTTATCGTATGATCGGTGTAGGGTCCGACATTTCCATGAATTTGGAAGGACCGATAATACAATGTTGTTCCTCGTTCCTGCGGCAGCACACATCGCTGTGTGTGAAGCCGCAGGAGCGAGGAACATCTCCTTACCTGCGTCCCGGCTGCAATCAGGAAGGAAGGAGATGGGCGGGATGTTTACGTTCCGCTCATCTCCGCCCCTCCACTTCTATTCGCTGCCTGCCATGTGACGTCGCTGTGACGCCGCACGACCCGCCCCCTTAGGAACCTTCAGTGGTTAAGAAATTCTGTAACCTATGCTATCAGTATGTTTTGTGAAGATCTTGAGACCGCTCACTAGTTTTACACATCATGAGCTGTCTAATGTGGCACCTTGGTAATAAGACACCTTTTTATAGACCATCAGCTGATAATTTTCAATAAGTGGCAGGATTGCTTTCTAATTTCTGATAAATTTCAGCTAGTGTCATGATTATCCCTGGCTGTTTTGCACCTTTTTTTTCTGCACACGTTCAGTACTTATTTTTCCCTGTGTCATTCTCATTATTACGCATAACCTAATTTTTGAACATCTATGGTTGAATTTTTTTGCCTGTGTGGATTGGAATGGTTGTTAGCAACGTCTGAGTAATAAATTCATGTCAATAGCACATGTATAAATATATTTTCTTAGAAAATTGATAATGTTTTCAATTTGCATTTCACCCACTGTATATTACACACTGACAAGCAAAAGGCTGACAGTTTTTTGAACTTTTGACTTTCAGGCTCCATGCTTCACAAACTACTACCGCAATGAGTGTGAGACTACCTTCATTTTATTCACAATAATCTTGGCTATCTCATACATACATTTAACCTTGAAACTATTTTGATTGGCTATGTAGATTCTGGTCACAGCATTGTTACCGTTTTGCTCCTAAAAATGTACATTTTTAACTTTATTATTTGGTTGATAATTTAAAATTCCATCTTTGGCTTTCAACACTGCTTGAATCCTTCTTTGTCTGCTCTTGATCAGATTCAAGAATGTCTAAACTGAAATCTGATCCCAGGTCTCTTCTACACGATCCCAATGTTGGTGCATACTGGTTATCTCAATTAGGTATGTATACAGCTTCTTGTTAAACTCTACCTACAAGTTTTTGATTGGGTTGAAACTGGACACTGTGGGGGTCAATCCAGGACCTCTAAAGGCCCCTTTACACACTGAGACTTTCTAGCGATCCCACCAGCGATCCCAACCTGGCCGGGATCGCTACAAAGTCTCTGGTGAGTCGCTGGTGAGCTGTCAAATAGGCATACCTGGAAAACGACGCAACAGCGATACGGACCTGCAGAACGACCTAGCTAGTCATTGGGGACGTTGTAAAGCAGCTTTTTGAAAGGGAAGTCGCTAACGAAGTCGCTGTAAAGGCCCCTTTACACACTGAGACTTTCTAGCGATCATGCTGCACAGCGGGAAACAAAGGACCAAAGAATGGTCCTGAGAGATGTGTAGTGATCAGCAACCTCACAGGTTGGGGGCCAGGTCGCTGATGTGTTTCACACACTGCAATGTCGCTGGGGAGGTCGCTATTACGTCACAAAACCGGTGACGTTACAGCGATGTCGTTTGCGATGTTGCAGTGTGTAAAGGGGCCTTAATTCATTGTCCCTGAACCATTTATTTGCCAATCTCGATGTATGCTTTAGGTCACTGACCTGATGGAACACTATGTCGTCCTTTTCATACCCATAGTACTCGAGTGGACAAAGTAACTCATCTTGTAGGATACTTACATATAGCATGGCATTGAGACCTCCATCATTCCTGGTTAAGTATCGAATGCCTTTGCCTGTTAAACAACCCCTTATCATCAGGCTTCCTCCACCAAACTTGACAGTTACTTAAATTTCTCAATCTGTTATCTCCTTTTTTCCCTTGTTTCTTCCAGATCCATTGGGACCAATTAGACACTAATCTATTAACTTTTGTCTCATTGCTCCAAATCACCTGTTTGAAATCTTGCACTGTCCACTTTTTGTATGTTTTTGCAAACTCAAACTAATGCTTCCTATGATGATACTGAAGTTGCTTCTTCTTCAACTTTTTTGGGCCACTGTTCGACTTGTGTAATGTGCGTTGTCTAGACATTGTTGTATGGACATCTGTTATTTCACTACTATGAAGCATACGAGCCACCTCCACTGCCGTGTTTGTAAGTACTGAAAGACCTTGTAATGAGCCAACTTGTTGACACTGATATTTTGTCCACCTCTTGGCTTTTGAATGGATGAACAGTCTTGATTTTGTATTCTTCCTACGATCATGTCACTCACATGATGCAGTTTTCCAATTTTCTTGTACGAGAGACTGCTTTTGATTAAGTGGATGATGCTGTGTCTCATTTCTTGGGAAATCTTCATGGTTGTTTCTTGATTTGAACTAGTGACCTTTCACTTGGGAATCAACCTAATAAAATACTGAGCTATTAGGGAATGTGAGAACACGTTGTAATTAGTACTATACAGGAAGAAAAAAAAATGAAATACCAGGAGCAAAACAGTAACAATGTAGTAACATGACAAGAATCTACATAACTAATCATATCCTAAATAGTTTCAAGTCTAATTTATGTATGATATAGGCAAGATGATTTTCTATAAAAATGAAGGTAGTCTCACGCTCAAAGATGTAGTGGATGGTGAGATATGGAGCCTGAAAGTCAAAAGTTCAAAACATTGTTACCCTTTTGCTCATCACTGTACATACATACAGTAGAATGATTTTATGGTCAAAGGTTTGGACACACCAATTCATGCAATTGTTTTCCTTGTTCTCATTGGAAGGTGCACGCTGTAGAGTCAAACTGAAGGCAGTAAAACCACAAAGTTGCATACAAGGAAAAAGGCCCCCACATTTATTTTACACACCCTTGGCATTCTTTCAAACAGCGTTAACAGATAATCACCTTGAAAGGATTCCAATAAACAGGTAATGTTTTGCCAAGAGTGCATTTGTGGAGTCACCAACCTTCAGTCGCGTTATTTAATGCTTTAACAGAAATAAATAATATAAACAATAGATAGATAAAAATGCACGTTTTTGTCAAATTTTTCTTGCGTTTTTACATGCATGTTTGGTGCAGAGTTTTCTCACTCAGTGTGAGTGAAGTCAAACATGCTGAAAGAAATGACATGCTACAGATTTAAATATGAGCAAGTCTGCAAGGAGAAAATAGGCAACGTGTCCATGAGATTTCAGGATTCTTATTTAATTAGTTGGAGTCAGCAAATGTTGACAAATCTGTGCAGATAAATACTGAAACTCTGCACAGGCTCTTAACCTCATAACGACGTCCGTACGACTTAAAGCGGCGGCAAAACAGGGTATTTATTCTGTTCCGCCGCTTTAAAGCGGTGGCCCGAAAAAACCCTGTAGCGCCCCCCAGCGCCAAAAATCTCGGGGGTTTCAGCTACCGGGGATAGCTGAGACCCCCCAGATTATGAATCGGGGTGTTTTTTCTGGACCCCGTTAATGCGATTAAAAAAAAATAAATGGCCGGTAAAATTGATTTATTTCTCATCTGACGTGATCAAACATGTCAGATGAGAAATAAATATGAGCCCTTAGTGCCCCCAAAGCCCCCGGTACCGGAGAAATCTATCCAACACCCCCCCCCTCCGGAAAATCCAAGATGGCGCCGACGCGCGCTGAAAACTCCCGCCGCCGCTGGCTCTGCATTCATTTCCCTCCGATCTGAAATGATCAAACATTTCAGATCGGAGAGAAATGTCCTCCCCCTGACCCCTCCTCCGGTACACCGGAGATCTCTGGTCCCCGGAGCCCCCTCCGGTTCTCCAGAGCCGCCCCCCCTCCGCCCTCCGGAGCGTGGAAGATGGCGGCACGCAACGCATAGTAGCGCGCGGCCGCATTCATCCTGCTCTTTCTGCCGCATGTGACACGTCACATGCGGCAGAAAGTTGTCCCCAGGTCCCGCCGTCACCCCCCCCAGCCCCCGGTTTTACGTTACCTGGCTGCTGGTGCTCTGTCCCCGCGATCACGCCGCCTCCCTCTTGAAAGCTGGCGGCGCATGCGCAGACAGCGGCTGTCAGCTGGATCCCTGCAAGCAGGGACGCTGACGTCGCTGCTGCACAGGCTGCTGCACTGTGGACCGGGGGAGGGTGAGCTGCCGCCACACTTCTCACATGGAGAGACTGCTGTTCTAGAAAATGGGGGGTACGTTCTGTGAGTGTGCTCCTCATATTCTAGAATGAGGTTACTGCAGGTCACTGTGCCCTAGGTTGGGCCGGGGCAGTGTGAGTGCAGTATTCTCAGATTACTGCACCCACACTGCTCCTGGAGAGCTTGCTCTTCCAGAAAATGGGGGATACGTTCTAGCATATTCTAGCACGTCCAGAGTCACAGAGAGACCTCCAAAATGGATTACAGCGACCGAAATGTATTTATTTTCAATAAATTGTTGAAAGAGGAATTTTTCGGGGAGTTTTTTTTTCAAATAAATTTTTTTTTTGTCTTTATTTTTTTCTATTACTGACTGGGTTAGTGATGTCGGGTATCTGTTTAGATGCCGTGACATCACTAACCCCAGGGCTTGATGCCAGGTGACATTACAGCTGGTATCAACCCCGTATATTACCCCATTTGCCACCACACCAGGGTGCGGGATGAGCTGGAGCGAAGCGCCAGGATTGGCGCATCTAATGGATGCGCCACTTCTGGGGCGGCTGCGGCCTGCTATTTTTAGGCTGGGAAGAGTCCAATAACCATGGCTCTTCCCACCCTGAGAATACCAGACCCCAGCTGTCCGCTTCACCTTGGCTGGTGATCTAATTTGGGGGGGACCCCACGTTTTTTTTTTTTAAAAAAAACGCCTGGGGAGCCCTCCAAATTGATCACCAGCCAAGGTGAAGCTGTCAGCTGTGGTTTGCAGTCTACAGCTGTCTGCTTTACCCTAGCTGGCTATCAAAAATAGGGGGGACCCCACGTCGTTTATTTTAATTATTAATTTTTTGGGGGGCTAAATACAAGGCTAGGCACCCTTTAGTGCCACATGAAAGGCACTAAAGGACGCCAGCTTAGAATATGCAGGGGAATGGGACGTTATATTTGTTTGACATCTATCCATTCATCCATTGTAGCATTTTAGGCTGTGTGCCCACAATCGGGGTTTGCAGCGTTTTGGGTGCAGAGTGTTTTCCCTGCGTCCATAGCGCTGCGTTGTGCAGTAGAAGCACAGTGGAAGGATTTTTAAAAATCCCGTGCCCATTGTGCGTCTTTTCTCCGCAGCATACACTGACGTGTGGCGCAGCTTCCCGAGCCTCAGCATGTCAATTTATGCTGCTGGGATGAGTGTTCTCTGCAGGTAGCATAGAGCTCCACAGCGGCCTGAACCCAAATACTGGGCATGGGCAGCTGCGTTCTCCCGTGGACAACACTCACATCTCTGCAGGAAGGCTGACACTGTATACTAGACGCCGTGTTGCTGGATCATGGCCACATAGCCTAAAAGTGACATATTTGTTGCTACAGCAACATTTTTGTGAAGTACCTGTGGATTCAAAATGCTTACTATACTCCTGAATAAAATCCAGTTTCCAAAATGGGGTCACTTGTGGGGGGGTTTCTGCTGTATAGGGACCCAAGGGGCCCTGCAAATGTGACATGGTGCCCGCAATTTATTTCAACTTTTCCAGAATTCAAATGGTGCTCCTTCCATTCCAAGCCCTCCCATTTATCCAAACAGAGGTTTTTGGCCACATGTGGGGTATCCCTGTGCTCATAAGACATTGGATAACAACCTGTGGGGTCCATGGTTTGTTGTTGTCTCTTGAAAAAGTAAGAAATTTGATGCTGAAGCAACATTTTTGTGAAAAAAATGAAAATTTTCAATATGGCAACCTAAGCTTAGCAAATTCTGTGAAGTACTCTTGGATTCAAACTGCTCAATATACACCTAGATAAAAGTCTTGAGGTGTCTTGTTTCCAGAATGGGGTAATTTGTGGGGGACCTCCACTGTTTAGGCACCTCAGGGGCTCTCCAAATGCAACATGGCGTCCGCTATTGATTCCAGCCAATTTTGCAGTCAAATGGCACTCCTTCCCTTCCGAGCCCTGCCATGCACCCAAACAGTTGATTTACACCACATATAAGGTATCGCCAAACTCAGGAGAAATTGTACAATAAATTTTATGCTGAATTTTTTCCTTTTACACTTGTAAAAAAAAAAGCTACCTGGTTGAAATAACAATTTTGTGGTAAAAATGTATTTTTTTATTTTCACAGCTCAACATTCTAAACTTCTGTGAAGCACCTGAGGGTTCAGGGTACTCACCATACATCTAGATAAATTCCTTCTGGGGTCTATTTTCCAAAATGGGGCCACATGTTGGGGAGCTTCACTGTATAGACACCTCAGGGGCTCTCCAAATGCAACATGGCGTCCGCTATTGATTCCAACCAATTTTGCAGTCAAATGGCACTCCTTCCCTTCCGAGCCCTGCCATGCGCCCAAACAGTTGATTTCTACCACATATAAGGTATCGTCAAACTCAGGAGAAATTGCATAATAAATGTTATGCTGAATTTTTTCCTTTTACTCTTGTAAAAAAAAAGCTACCTGGTTGAAATAATTTTGTGGTAAATTTTTTTTTTTTTTTTCATGGCTCAACGTTATAAAATTCTGTGAAGCACCTGGGGGTTCAGGGTACTCACCAAAGTTCTAGATAATTTCCTTGAGGGGCCTAGTTTCCAAAATGGGGTCACTTGTGCGGGGTTTCTGCTGTTTATGTACCTTAGGGGACCTCCAAATGCGACATGGTGCCCGCAATCTTTTTCAGCCAAATTTCCTTTCCAAAATTCAAATATTGTTTCTTCTATTCCAAGCCCTCCCATTTGTCCAAACAAAGGCTTCAGACCACATGTGAGGTATCACCGCGCTCATAAAAAAGTGGGTAACAAACCTTGAGGTCAAAGTTTTGGTATTACCTCTTAAAAAAGTGAAAAAATTAATGCTAAAGCAACATTTTTGAGAAAATTATTAAAATTTTCAATATGACAACGTAACGATAACAAAATCTGTGAAGTACCTGTGGATCCAAAATGCTCACTATAGCCCTAGATAGAAGCCTTGAGGGGTCTAGTTTCCAAAATGGCATCACTTGTGAGGGGTTTCTTCTGTTTAGGTACCTTAGCGGACCTGTAAATGCAACATGGTGCCCGCAATCTATTTCAGCCAAATTTGCTTTCCAAAATTCAAATATTGCTCCTTCTGTTCCGAGCCCTCCCATTTGTCCAAACAGAGGTTTCTGACTACATGTGGGGTATTGGCGCGTTCATAAGAAAGTGGGTAACAAGTTTTGGGGTCCATTTTGTTGTGTTATTTCTTCTAAAAGTGAATGAATTTGGGTTAGAGCAACATTTTTAGGTAAAATTTAATTTTTGCTTTTTTTCATTCCACATTGCTTTTGTTCATGTGAAGCACCTGAAGGGTTAATAAACTTCTTGAATGTTTTGCGTACTTTGGGGGAGCAGTTTTTAGAATTGTGTCACTTTTGGGTAATTTCTGTCACCTAGGCCCCTCAAAGTCACTTCAAATGTGATGTGGTCCCTAAAAAAATGGTTTTGTAAATTTTGATGTAAAAATGAGAAATCGCTGATAAACTTTGAACTCTTCTAACTTCCTAACAAAAAAAAATTTTGTTTCCAAAATTGTGCTGATGTAAAGTATACAAGTGGGAAATGTTATTTATTAACTATTTTGTGTCACAGAAATCTCTCGTTTAACGGTATAAAAATTCAAAAGTTGAAAATTGCTAAATTTTCAAAATTTTTGCCAAAATTCAATTTTTTTCATAAATAAACGCAAAAAATATTGTCCTAAATTTGGTACTAACATGAAGTCCAATATGTGACGAAAAAACAATCTCAGAATCACCGGGATCCGTTGAAGCGTTCCAGAGTTATAACCTCATGAAGTGACACTGGTCAGAATTGCAAAATTTGGTCTGGTCATTAAGGTGAAAATTAGCTCCGTCACTAAGGGGTTAAATTCCAGGAGAGGAATGTAACATCCCAACCACCTCTCTCAAGGCATTTGATTTCTTTTCACCAGTTATCTACTCACCTGCCCCTCACTCTCATCTGACAAGCTGCTGTTATGTTTCAAAATCGCCAGCCTACAATGTTTTTTTCCAGAGAAGTTTTCTAAACCTCAGCTCTCTGTTCTCGCTGTCCGAAGTTGTGTGCTTGTTTAAGTTCCCTATTATCACTATATTTAAATAGTGATAACAGTGCACATACTGTAAACAACTGATGGCTGAATGTAATACAGCAAAATTTGTGTTGAGCTTCATATTTACTAATACTACAGTTCTACTGCTCACCAGAACTGTCACTCAAGTAGGAGTGCCCGCTCTGCTAAAAAATAGGATGTAAGGAGACTGTATGGAAACTGCGTAGCCCTTAGCTGCTCAAGAAACAATATGAGAATACCACTTTAATTTCAAAAAGCATATAAGGCCGGGGCCACATGGGGCACTAGTGCGATGCTCGCATGACACTCGGCTCGCGCTGGCAGCACAGCTGGAGCCGAGTGTCATGCGAGTGTCCCTGCGTCTGAGGTCCGACCGTGCGAGCGGACCTCAGCTGCGGGGGGCGGGCTGGCCCTAAGGAGGGGTGGGCCAGCGCTGCAGAGTGGCGGGCCAGCACGGAGGAGAGGAGGGAGGGATTTATCGCCCTCTCTCCTCCGTAGCCAGCTATTGCGATTCTCGCTCTGTACGCACGGTACACCTCTCTACCGCGAGTGCAGTGCGATTTTTCTCTCGCCCAATACACTTGAATGGGTGCGAGAGTAGAGTCTCGCATTACAGTTGCAGCATGCTGCGATTGTTTTCTCGGTCCGATTACGGCTGAGAAAATAATCGCTCATGTGCGCTGACACACAGGCTAAAATTGGTCCCAGTGGAATGCGATGTTTTATTGCACTTCACTCACACCGATTTTCTCGCCGTGTGGCTTAGGCCTAACTGTCAAAATACAAAAAGCTAAAAATTCTTAAAAAAAATTAACAATACCGTAAGTGTTTTATAAATATTCAACCTTTTTGATAAAAAGTGTCAATTTAACATGTTTTACTCTACGCTGCACCATCTCTAAATAACTATTGCAAGACGCGTTTAATACACTTTAATGTACAGGATAACGATCAGAGCAGATTTGAAGGGAGAACAGACATCAGTCTTCAGGATAGACAAATTACCTGTCTCAATTTAGAAACCCAATAAAAGAGTCTCTGTGTCTTGATTATTCCTGCCAAAATACAAAGCTATTTGAGATCAGTGCAGCCTCTGCAAGATATTAGTCATACCATTGCTGTTATCATGTTCTTACTAACAACCTGAATGAAGCTAATTAAATAAGTCAGAGAAGATCTATCAGTCTTAAATCTGTTAAGCTTGTAAGATACAAAATAATTAGTATTACCTCTAGTTTATTTCAACTTTTATAATTAGATTCAAAGTTTTGACAGCAATTATTATCTTTTTTTTTACTAAAAAATGTGTTATCTTCAGTTCTGTGTTTTATTGCATTTACTATATCAGTGACAGATATTCCATATATAACTTTTCAACTTAAAGCTGTATCTCCAAATTATAAATAAAGCCTATTATCGTTATATGAACAGCAGTTGTACTGTAGACACAAATATGTGTCATGTTAGTAAGTTAATCCCCACTCCAGTCTTGGTGTTGGCAGGAACCAAAACATGTAGTTACTCAATACACAATAAAGGCTCTCATGTAACAGTCAATGATGGATTTTAAAGAATGTAAATAGAACAAGCCAAATTCACAATATGATTTGGCATCCTGTTGATTAGACAAGAGCAGATCATTTTGCACAACCTTGGTCCAAGGTCCAGGTCAGTGCCCTCTGGCTGTGGACAGGAGCTGTGAATATTAAGGCCCAGTCACACACAACGACTTACCAGCGATCCCAAAAACTATGCGACCTGATAGGGATCACAAGTAAGTCGCTGGGAGGTCGCAGGTGAGATGTCACACAGTCAGATCTTACCAGCGATGCAGGAACAATACAGGTCGCAGTAGCGACCTGTATAACGATCTCAGCAGTCACTATGACCCTGTCACACAGTGTCAAACACAGCGATGTGTCCTGCCCAGCAGGACATCGCCTTTGAAGAAAATGGCCTGGACCATTCTGCAATAACTAGAGATCTCACAGCAGGGGCCTGATCGCTGGTAGGTGTCACACATAACAAAATCGCTAATGGGATCGCTACTGCATCACAGAAACTGTGACTCAGCTGCGATCTCGCTAGCGATCTCGTTGTGTGACGGTACCTTTACTTGCCTTCTGTGATCCCATGTTTATTTTATAATTAGCCGGGCTGATAAGTCAACTGTGCGTCTCCCAATTGACATCAACCATGACAATAAATCATATGTGGCGCTAGGGAACCTACTAATTTAGAAAATTTGTGCAGTTCCTATCCACAGCCAGAGTACGGACCTGGACCATGGACCTTGGTTGCATTAAACCAGCTACTCATCTCTACTATTGATAAGTACAGTTTTTTTCTAAATTATTTAAAAAAGAAAAAAAAAATCAAAACTTTAAAGCAGGCGAGTTATTCTTCTACATCCTGCAGCAATTTAGTTTTTTTTGTATGAAAGTAGATTTTTGGATCCTGGTTTTTTAGTAAGTTTGAAAGGAAGGGACTTTATAATTTTTTTTCTGTCACTACATCTTATGTTAATGGTATATTTGCTCAAAAAGTAAAAACGTACCTTTCAACAGGATGCAAACATGCAGTGTACATAGCCTTATCATCTTAGTTGACAAGTTCCTGCCACATTGCCTGAAATCTCCCTAGAATAAAAACCTCAGCTGCTGCTAACATTTCATTCTTTAGAACTTTTCCTCTTTTATATTGGGCAGTGATGATCTACTATCATTCCAGGGAGCCCGATTCCCGATTTTGCTTTTTCTTTTTGGTGGGAACTTTAAATACTCAGGGTTCCTATCCATGTCAATAGTAAAAAATCTTTACACTAGTTCAGAAATTCTGGATATTTAGGGAGACAATGACAATTTGGTTCCAAATAACAGAATGATTTCAGTCGCTCAGCGACTTGTCATTCAAGTCAAGAAAAAAACAACACATTTTATACAATTATTGCTGTTTCAAAGGTAACTGCATTTTCATATATTCCATTTAAGTAATTTATAGCAAAATATTTTAAGGTTTATAATCCATTTAAAAATATATATACATATTAATGTTATTGAACTTTGTATTGAGATTTAACTGAATATCATGAGTCAAGATTTCCATTTAAATATTAGCACAAACAACTGTATTAAAGGTAAGATTACAGCTAACTAATTAGCAAAGTGCACCTTTTTTTCTTCTTCATGCTAATTTTTGGTACCCCCTCCCAGAAACACTCTTTTTGGTCTTATCTTCCTATTTGCACTGGCACATTTTACCATAGTCAATTAAAATGGCACAAGATGTATGATTAACTTCTAACCAAAAATGTCTGTATTTGTCTTTTTTTTTTTCCTTAACACTAGAACTACTGAGGTAGTCATTTTGAGTACTTCGCACTATGTAGTTCTAGTAGGTGTCACGAGTCCGTAGTTCTAGTGTTAAATCTTAAAAGGGAACCTGTCAGCAGATTTGTCCCCGATAAGCTGGGGCCCCCACATTTAAGCTTTTAAATACAGCATTCTAGAATGCTGTGCACAAGCTTATCGGGGACAAATCTGGTGACAGGTTCCCTTTAAGATGTCACACGTTTGTTGTCAACCCAACAAAAAGTATAACTAAAAAAAATATGCAGGGGGATTATAGGGTATATTTGTGCAAAAAAATGTGCATGGTTTTGGTTAAAACATATGGGAATGACTATATCCAAACTGGCAAAGAACATTGGCAAAAGTGAAAAAAATCTAAAAAGGAAATAAAATTAAAAAGGAAAACAAAATAGAAAAACTCACTTAAAAAATAAGCATAAACTCAATGATGAATCAACACTTTTATCCATGTAATGCTTCCTCCTGTCATTGAAACTATGTCACTTACTCAATATGTCTCTATCCATTTTTATTTTCCCATGGCCGAGATCAAATCAACAGTGTCTAGATTCCTATGATCAGAGCTTCTTGTAGAGAAGTTCATATATGTGGGAAGTGTAAAAGACTTATTAGTTGAAAGGCTGCGCTTTTTACTAGGATGCATTTGACCTGATGAAATTACAGCGGAATATTACCGCCATTTCCTAGAAATTTCAGATCGGTTATAGAAGTTACGGAGGAGATATTTACATATCAAGTATTCCTTACTTCAAACATAGAGCAATCTAGCAGAAGGGCAAACAATGACACCATAGAGGAAATGCTAATTTATTTGAAGGAAATAACCCTTTAAAAAGTATACTAATGACAAGCAATCACAAGTGATTAAATAAATCAATTGAGCTCTTAGATATAATGAAATGCTCTAAAAGACAATCACTCTTTTATTATCAATAAATTGCCACTTATAATTAGATTACTATTAAAGTCCCCATTTATATTTCTACAAAAAAATACTCAAAGGTTTTGTGAATATAGTAGACGGTTACATTAGTAAAACTAGCTTGTTGGTAAGGATTTTTTTTGTTGGTGGCATTTTTACAAGACAGTTTATATTTTAAAATGGCACTAATTCATGACAATTATATAGAAGGTTCGAAAAATGGAACCTTTTTTGTTTGCAGTGTTTCTACCAGAGGAATTTAGGAAATTAATGAGATCTACGGTATCCTTCCCTGCCATGAAAGTGGTATTCATTGAGGAGGGCAGTAGTTTTGTACTTGAGTGTATCCAACATAACATATTCAATGCAACCAAGAATTTCACTACTGTAAGCCCATGAACTGTTCTGCTGGTCAACAATGTAACCTACTGGTAAAAGCAAAAAGGAGTATGCATAGTTTGGTGTTGTAGTGGTGCAAAATGGTGTCTTTTCCATTTGGACACAATGGCACTCATTGGAATTTCATTCAGTATCAAGAGTCTAAAAAAGATCGTTGAAACTATTTAACTATTTGAATGTACAGAGACATCCCAGAGGTTAATAGAGAGCAGAAAAAAGTATTTTCAGCTTACCAGGATATATGGTCCCCAGAAAAATTTGCGGTGCACGGATCCTAGAGCATAGCCCAGTCTGCAACCAATGGTAAGTCAATGAGGGGAGGAAGGGGGCAGGGAAAAATAGAATCCAGCACCAAAAATTATTTTAAATGAAAATCAAAAATTTATTGAGACATATAAGTTAAAAATATGAAAACTGCAAAAGGGGGGAAAGGGGTATCATAAAATCCTTGCGCGTTTCGGATAGGATAAAAACATGTCCTTATTCATAGGTAAACAAAAGCGATCAATGCGGCAAGCTTTAATAGCTGATCATCCTTGATAAGCGCCCTTGGATAAAGCCTTGGCGAAACGCATCAGGTGGTTGTGTGGTAAGATGCAGCATGTTACTATTTTGGATATTCTATATATCTATATGTGACTTATTTATTATATGTATGTAATGCGGTGTGTCGAGACTCTCATTTATTATAATTCTTGTCCATACCTTTCTTGAAGGTTAGTTATGGCATTACCTACTAGTATTTATCTTTGATTTCTGACACCCCCTTATCACATCACTAAATGTCCATGCTTTTTTTACAGTCAATGCAGTGTTACATCTGTTATCATTATTATAGACATGGTGTCCGGTTTTCATCTACCATGCACCTGCTTTGCAGAGTGTTCATTCACATGGATCAACTTTATTAATATTTTGTAAACTGATACGTGGCATGTAATATTGTGCATTAGGGCTAATCAGATAATACTTTATGGATCTATTTGATGTGTCAATTTTTGACAGATATTATACATTCTGTTTATGCCCTATGTGAGAATAATTTTTGTTTACTATTGTTAGCCACTGAGAGATTCCTTATAATTATATCCCACACGAAGTGGTTCCTCTTCAAGTCATCTTACTCTGCATAAATTTTAATCTTGTGTATTTTTATACTTATCAATAAAGATTTTTCAAAATAGCATGTTGTAGTTCTTCATAGGTTTTTGTTTAGTGACTAATCTATCACAGAACTTAAAGAACAGTTATGGATAGGGTTAACCTGCACTGCCAAATGATGAGTAGATGACATATTCCTGGAGATTGACCTAATGTCTTTGTGTTTCAGAGTTACCCAACTCCTTCATCAGGACAGATCACATAAAACGTACAGTCAAATAAGACAGGTATATAGGGAACTGTTGTTTGAAAAGAGCCGCCTAAAAAACTCTTTTCAAAGAAAAGTTTCATATATATCTGTTTTATTGGACTGTACATTTTATGTGATCTGTCCTGATGAAGGAGTTGGATAACTCTGAAACGTGAAGACATTAAATCAATCTTGAGGAATTTGTAGTCTTATCATTTGGCAGCGCAGGTTAACCCTCTCCTTACCACAACTGATGTTTTATTTCATGTGGGTCCGTAGCAGCAATTTTAAGCTATAACCGTAGTGTCTGACAACTATTCCAGGTGAACACCACCATTTTCCTTTCCTTATTTTATATCCCAGATAAACCCTATTGCACTAATTGTCTTTCCAGCTCACTACCCCTCATCAGATCATAAAGATCGGCAGCTGAAATTAGAGATTCTTTATCTTCCCAGACAATCATCTGTCACTTCCCCATTCAAATTAAGACTGTCAATATCGGCAAGATTGGCCATCTAATGTATATAGAAGCGTTACATTTGCATTAAGAATTAGAAGGTATTGATAAATATGTCCCAATGTCTTTTATTTCACAGTATTTAATTGATACTCAGGGCAAATGGGCATACTAAAGTTGACCAATCCCTTGGCTTTCTCAAAGCAAAAAACCCAGTTGGGCATAAAATATTGCTATATTGACCTGTGTTATGTTGTTTAGTTGCAATCCCATGCTGTCCTGCCTGTATACTCTTTGTACCCAATTCATCAAAGCATTTATGCCAGAATTCTAGTGTAAAAAGCTTTGAAAAATTTCAACATTTTGTTGCAACTCAAAACTGCACTAAAATCTTGTGACTTCAGAAGTGCTCACACAAATAGGTGGAAGGGGGGGGCATCGTGACCACGACTCATGAAATTCATGACAACTAGTGGAATTTGCTACGTGAAAAATTTTACTTCAAAAATTAAAAATTTACTACTCTCCGACCAGAATAAGATTAGTGGCAAGATGCACTTGGAGGTGCATGCTATTTCTCCAACGGTCCTGATTCATGAAGAGGGAACCCTTCATGAATGCAAAAACCTAAAAAAACTTGCACCCAGTTCAGACTTAGAATGGTGTTCCAAACGTTATTTCTTTATTTGTTAGTAGTCTTTCGTTTGTGAACCCGACTCCACCCATACCTTGCCGGTCCAAATTATACACATATATAGCCTGGGTCTCGGCTTCCCATACTTGGTAAGTTTTTTAACTGCATAAGAGGACACACATTAGCTAGGGACCCCAAAAATAAGAGAATACCGTGAAGAGGTTTTGGGGCTCTGTTGCATTGATCAATTCAATAGCTAAATTTCTCTTTATTCATATTTCATGGCAGTAATGCAGATTCCAGTGTTAATTTTTTCATTTTCACATATAGCTATTGTATTTTTCAGGCCAGTATTCACACAACAGTTTCTGCTATTACATGTACTCCCCTTGCATAGTCACTGGTGTGCATACCTTCTCTCTTTATAGTGAAGGTTTTTTTAGGTTTTTGAACCCAATTCAGACTTAGAATGGTGTTCCAAACGTTATTTCTTTATATGATTCATGAAGAGGTATAGGTCTCTTAATGAATCAGAAAATCTGATTCCAGCACACCACCGTGAACAATGCCACTCTTGCTGAATCAGGAGATGTGATATGCATTCATCAAGTTCCTGTACAGTCAGACACGGCCATTACACAGTACATAGCAGGGGCATACTTATAAGATTATCTCAGCAAAGGAACTTTTTTTAACACATTCATTGTAGAAGTTATTATTCCAACTTCTTTAAGTCAGTGTAGTGTAGGGACCTACAAGTATGAGGTCCCGTGACGAGGGTTGTAGGCTTATGTTTTATGGCCATAAATACCAACAAAAACTCATATTGTTTTGTTTGTACAGGATTGTAGAGTGTCTGTCCGTGCATGATACACAGGTGGGGTGCGACTTGGCAGCCCGCCTGATCTAATAGTATGGGCGTCACCTAATAGGTTGCGGGTTTGTGACTGTGTTATCTGCATGTGTGAACAGCGCTCTATGCAAGCCACTAGAGTGCAGTTTTATCATCTAGCATTCACCCCCCTGCATTCCATGGAGGTGTGTGTGTGATTTGCTCCTCCTGCACCTGTGATGCTTCCACTTTAGTGGGGGTTTAGCTGTATCTTGGTAGAGCACTAGTTTTTGGCCTGGGCGATGTACACACTGCAGCCCAACTTGCTGTGAGTAATACTTAATTTTTGGAGGATATTATCCTCTTTTTGTTGCTATTTTTATTACAACTTCTGTAAGTCAGAAATTTTTACAGTATATATGCTTAATTTTATATATGTGGAGTATTATATATACATACATATATATATACATATATACATACACACATATATATACACTCACACATATATATATATATATATACATATATATATATACACATATATATATATATATATATATATATATATATATATATATATACATATATATATACATATATATATACATATATATACATATATAAATAAATTATATATATATATATATATATATATATATATATATATATACATACATACATACATCATACACACACACACATATATAATTTTCTATATTTAGGAAATTGTGTAATTTCAGATTACGCTTCTGGGGGCTTAAAAATACTAGTGGTAATACCCAATTAGTTTACCTAGAAAATCCACAATACACATTTGTGATGCTTCCCTGCTTTCTGTAGAGAAAGTTCTGTGCATACAGATTATTGACCCAACCTTCTAACAAAAACAGTATTCAGAACTGATTTTTAAGTGAGTTTCCACAATGGCCGAGCTACTTGACTTCAATCAGCTGCAAAGCTTCTTTTATTCTGTTATCACATCAGCATAGGGAACGAATGCCAAAGATTCAATAGTCTTCCTGAGGAAGTGCTGTCACACTATTAGAATAGCAATGAGCCTCCATCCTCTCTTCTCACATACTTTCATTCTTGTAGATGAATGTATGCATGACAAAAAATAAATACAACAAGGGAAGGTAAATCGTAGATAGGTGTGAGGGACATACATAATAACTGAGGTGGAAAAATACCGCAGCTTTTCCAAGGACATTCTGATCTGTGCACAAATGAATAGAAATAAAAAAGTTTCTGCAAAGCGGAGCAGATAATCATCATGGATAGATCTCTTACATATAAAAGCTGAGAGTAATTTACATTATTTAGTTTGCGATGTGACCAAAAATATAGTGGAGGTGCAGAGGTTTTATGTAAGATTGCCTGAAGAACCTGGTCGAGAAAAAAAAACCTATTTCAAGCAGAAGAGTATAAATCTTTATATTTTCTTGATATCAATCACATAGCTGATTTAACAACGTGCAAAATTTGCCCTGCAAACAACTAGCTGCACCAGAGTTTACCATCTTTACTGCCTGCAAGGAGATGGCAAACCTCACCCACATTACATATGCAGATGAGAGAAGAATTAAAAAACATACACCAAAGCACTGTTTTATTTAAATTTTTGGGTGGGAGATCATCCTTATAAAAAGATGGAGCAGAATTTATAAAGTTTTCAAACAGCAGGAAGACAAAAACTCCAACAAAGCAAACCATCTAGGCTTTAGAAATATTGTACAACACTTCAGTACAGTCCAGTTACACATAGTAATACTCCCCAGACTCAACTGTATACAGCACCTCTTTCATACCAATTTAGCTATCACACGACTTTAATATCTACCATATTTTTCGGACTGTAAGACGCACTTTTTCCCCCCAAATGTTGGGGAAAAGTGGGGGGTGAGTCTTATAGTCTGAATGTAGGGCATGGCTGCGAGGAATGAGGGTCCTGCGGTGGAGCGGGTCATCGGCGGCATGTGCAGACTGTAGCTGCGCCTACCGTGACCACATGGGCCCGTTCATTTCATATGCATGCATCCTCCCACCCATCATCTCTCAGCCCTGAAGCCGGCACTGACAGGTGGGCGGGATGTTGGGTGGGGGATCCACGCATAATTAACAGTCGGCCTGCGTGATCACCCCTGGCAACTACAGCCTGGAGTCATGATGTGTGGCTATATTCACTGCCCCCCCGCATCATCATCATAAATACCCTCATCCTGCTATATACCACCATCCTGGTATATGGCCCGCATCCTGTGGCACACACAAAAATAAACGTTTATACTCACCTTTCCTCACTCCACGCAGCATCGCTTGTCCTCCTGTCTGTGCCAGCAGCAGCGCTGCTGACCTGTGTGGACCCTGCAGCAGTGAATAAGTATGGTATACTAAATGGTCACCATTCCCTGCAGCATCGCAATGACCTCCTGTCTGCTGGCCCGCTGATGTGTGTGGAGAGCGCGCACAGCGATGACATCATCACTGTGTGCACCGCTCTCCACAGACAGGTCAGCGGGCAGGCAGACAGGAGGTCATCGTGATGCTGCAGGGAACGGTGACCAGTTAGTATACCATACTTATTCACTGCTACAGGGTCCACACAGATCAGCGGCGCTGCTGCTGGCACAGACAGGAAGACAAGCGATGCTGCGTGGAGTGAGGAAAGGTGAGTATAAACGTTTATTTGTGTGTGTGCCACAGGATGCGGGCCATATACCAGGATGGGGGTATATAGCAGGATGGGGGTATTTATCAGGATGGGGCTATACCAGGATGAAGGACATATATACAAGGATGGGGATCATATACAAGGCAGGAGAATCATTACCAGGATGGGGTACCTTAGTAGAGAATTTGGAGACATTAATCCCATAACAGTGTCAGCAGCAGGTCTTCGCCTCATAACAGTGTGTCATGACCACATTTTTTGCTTAAAATGTTTTTTTTCCTCCTTTAAAACCACGGTGCGTCTTATGGTCCGGTGCGTCTTATAGTCCGAAAAATACGGTATGTATACAGTGTATACAGTGGTGTGAAAAAGTGTTTACCTTTTCCTGATTTCTTATTCTTTTGCACATTTGTCACACTTAAATGTTAATATTAGATTACCAAACAAATGTAAATATTAGACAAAGATAACACAAACAAACAAAAAATACACTTTATAAATTGAAGTTTTTTTCATAAAGGAAAAAGAAATCCAAACCTACAAAAGCCCTGAGTGAAAAAGTGATTGCCCCTAAACTGAATAACTAGTTGGGCCACTCTTAGGTGCAACTGCAATCAAGCGTTTGTAATAACTGGCAATAAGTCTTTTAAAAAGCTCTTGAGGAATTTTAGCCCAGTCATCTTTGCAGAATTGTTGTAATTCAGCCACATTGGAAAGTTTCCAGATTAAGGTGAGTACTTTGACTAGGCCACTCCAAAGTCTTAATTTCATTTCTTAATTTCATTCTTAAGCCATTCAGAGGTGGACTTGCAAGTGTGTTTTGGATCATTGTCTTGCCGTATAACAAAAGTGTGCTTCAGCTTGAGGTCACAAACAGATTGCAGGATATTCTCCTTCAGGATTTTTTGGTAGATCGCAAAATTTTACCACACCAAATCTTCCAGGTCCTGAAGCAGCAAAACAGCCCCAGACCATCACACTAACATCACCATATTTTACTGTAGGTATGATGTTCCTTTTCTGAAATGTTATGTTACTTCTATACCAGATGTACTGGGACATATACCTTCCAAAAAGTTCAACTTTTGTCTTGTCAATCCATACAGTATTCTTCCAAAAGTCTTGGGGATCATCAAGATGTTTTCTGGCAAAACTAAGAAGAGCCTTTATGTTCTTTTTGTTCAGCAGTGGTTTAAGTCTTGGAACTCTGCCATGCAGGCCATTTTTGCCCAGTCTCTTTCTTATGGTGGAGTCATGAACACTGACCTTAACTGAAGGAAGTGAGATCTGCAGTTCTTTGGATGTTATTGTGGAGTCTTTTGTCACCTCTTGATGAGTTGTTGCTGAGCTCCTGGGGAAATTTTGGTTGGTTGGCCACTCCTGGGAAGGCTCAGCACTGGTCCATGTATTTGCCATTTGTGGATAATCTCTCTCACTGTCCTTCACTGGAGGCCCAAAGCTTTACAGACGGCTTCATAATCTTTTCCAGACTGATAGATATAAATCTTCTGGTCTACTTCACTTTTTCAGGCAGGTTCCATTTAAGTGATTTCTTGATTGAGAACAAGTGTGGCAGTAATCAGGCCTTGGTGTGGCTAAGGAAATTGAACTCAGGTTTCCAAAGTTGTGATAAACCACAGTTACTTTATGTTTTAAGGAAGGCGGTAGGGCAAACACTTTATCACACAGGGCCCTGTAGGTTTGGATTTTTTTTCCTTTTGTAATAAAGACATTCATTTATAAACTGCATTTTTTTATGTTTACATGTGTTATATTCATCTTTTGTATTTGTTTGATGATCTGAAACATTCAAGTGTGACAAACACGTAAAAGAATAAGAAATCAGGAAGGGGGCAATCACTTTTTCACCCCATTGATTTTGTTACTTTGCACGAATTTGACCAAAAAAACTTAACATTTACCAACGTTAATTGATCCAAAGTGAATGATCCCATATCATAATTAGGGGTTGGGGAAAAAAACCCTGTCCTCAATGCTCACCTGCGCTGCTGCTGCAGTCCGACTTCTGTTAAACCACACAGCTTCATTAATGAACACACAACGTCCTCTTCAGCTCTTCCAGCATTTTAACTTGGCACCTAGTCAGTGCCTCAAGGAACTCATGTTGTGATATGAAAAGCCATCTTTGCACAGAGAGTAGAAACCAGGAGAGCCAAAGAGAATGTTGTGAGTGATGCCGGTGAAAGCTAGGCAGAGGACCTTCATGGGCAGCTTCATTAATAGGTGAGCGGCAAAATGATTCTATTTTTTTTTATAGAATCATAATTATTTACCCCTGATTGTAAGGGTGCATATGCAGGGATCAAATCCCTATTTACTTTTACAAAGTTAAAGGGGTTATCCACTACTTAGACAACTTATTTTCATTCCCCATGAGCGCCCCCATAAAAAAATGCCTAAACACCTCCGGCACCATGGTGGTTTCAGCGATGACGGAACTCATGTTCCTGGAACTTACATGACATTGTTATGACATGGAAGCCTCGTGACCAATCAGCACCAGCTTCTGTCTCCCCGCCTTTAGACACAGGAACAATCAACGCGAAGTGAGTGGATAGCTACAGTGGTCAACTCCTGTTAATTACTTAATCATCTGAAAGCAATGAGACAGAAACCGGCTTTGATTGCAGGGCTCTGATGTCACAACAATCTTATGTGAGCCCCAGTAACGCGCGTTCCGACATCACTATAACAGCACTGGCCCCGAAGGTGAGTATAAGCTTTTTTATTTTTATGGGTGCACATATGGGGAATAAGATGGGGTTGTCCGAATAGTGGACAACCCCTTTAATGAGTGACAGTGTTAGTGGTTAGAAAAATCAAAAAGAATCTCAACCTCTTTATTGTTGCAGCTGGAAGGGGTGTTAGCAGTATTCTACCACACATTTTGTTATGACTTAAGCTGGTGTCAAACACAGCGACAACGACGTCGCTATTACGTCACCATTTTCTGTGATGTAACAGCGACCTTGTAAGTCGCTGTTATGATCGCTGCTTAGCTGTCAAACACAGCGACGCAGCAGCGATCATAACGTCGCTGTGCTACATGTGCAGAGAGCAGGGAGCCGCGCTTAGCGCTGGCTCCTTGCTCTCCTAGGTACAGTACACATCGGGTTAATTAACCCGATGTGTACTGCAGCTACATGTCACAGTGCAGAGAGCAGGGAGCCGCGCTCACTGCTTAGCGCTGGCTCCTTGCTCTCCTAGGTACAGTACACATCGGGTTAATTAACCCGATGTGTACTGCAGCTACATGTCACAGTGCAGAGAGCAGGGAGCCGCGCACACTGCTTAGCGCTGGCTCCTTGCTCTCCTTGCTACAGAATACATCGGGTTAATTACCCGATGTGTACTGCAGCCACATGTGCACAGAGCAGGAGCCGGCGCTGGCAGTAAGGGCGGAGGCTGGTAACGAAGGTAAATATCGGGTAACCAGGGAAAGGTCTTCCCTTGGTTACCCGATGTTTACGCTGGTTACAGCTTACCGCAGCTGCCAGACGCCGGCTCCTGCTCCCTGCTCGCTTCATTTCGTCACTCTCTCGCTGTCACACACAGCGATGTGTGTGTCACAGTGGGAGAGTGACGACCAAAAAATGAAGCTGGACATTCAGCAACGACCGGCGACCTCACAGCAGCTGATTTTTTTTCCTACTGTCACTTTTTTATACTGGAAAAAACAAACAATGACCTGTTCTAAAACTGATACAAATGGATGCGTCTAATGCCCAATTCACACCATGTTTTTGGGCATATATTTGTACTGTAGACATTTGTTTTTTATTAAAACTGATATAATTGTATTTACATAGAATACAATGGGAAAGACGTGTCATATGGCTATCAGTTTAACATGTGTTCATGACATATTTGTTTTAATCCAAATTTTTTTGCGTCTTTTCACAGGATTCTACAAACACTTTTTGCTGAGTTTTTTCATCCTTTAAAACATGAAAAATAGATCTGTATAATATAATATCGCAGTCAATGGAAGATGGATGTAAAACAGATGTCTACCATTTTCCATCCATTTTTTCATTTGTCTTTGTTGATATACAGAGTTTAGCTGAACCATTATTTTAGGATCTATAAGTTCATTCTGCAGTGCACGTCCTATTCTCATCCATTTTATGGATCAGACAGCAATTCAATTCTACGGGGATTATAAAAAAAAGATGAAAAATGGAAGTTATCCATTTCCATCTGTTTGTTTTTTTTAATTTATTTTTAACTGACCTCATTTTTAAGTGAAAGAGATGAGCGGATCACTTACCACAACCCTGGTCTACAGTCCAGGTAAGTCCTCTCTGGCCATGGTCAGGAGCTGCATGAATTTTCTTACCAGCACGGTGGCTCAGTCTTGCAGCGCTGGGGTCCTGGGTTCAAATCACACCAAAGACAATATCTGAAAGGAGTTGGTGGTATGTTCTCCCTGTGTTTGTGTGAGTTTTCTCCCACACTCCAAAAACATACTGATAGGAACTTTATAATGTAAGCTCCAATGGGGACAGTGTTCCCAATGTCTGTAAAGCTGTGTGGAATTAATGTCGCTATATAAGTGAATAAATATTATTATTACCCTCCGGAAATCCAGGCTTGGCTTATAATTGGCGGCACTGTTGAGACATCACCTATGTGCCAGATGCCACAGAGAAGATGTCACACCAGGCTATAAACAATAGTTGATCAGCTCACCAGATCCAAAATTCATTCATTGTCCTGCAGAATAAGGTGTGGTGCTTGGACAAAGATCTCTGGCCAACTCCTAGGTAACACAGACTACCTAACTCCCAAATGTCCGGCATCCAACAAGAATATGAGATGAAGAGGACTGTTCACAGCATAGGGATATTTTTCGTAGCTTTTAGTAGTCACACCAGGCTGGCAAATCAAATGTGCTGGCCAACTCAGGTGGTCAGCAAATGTGCGCAGCTCCTGTCCATGGCCAGAGAACCCCGACCTAGACCATAGATCGGGCTTGGGTGAAGTGATTCACTGATCTATATATAATAACTGGCATATAAATAGGAAAAAGTTCATACAAATTACCTCCATTTTTAAAACTGAATCAGAAAAAAATGCACTTTTACATGGGCTGTGAAGAGGAGACAGCGCATGACATATAAGTCAAAACTGGTCGGGATGTATAAAGGAAGACGGGTGTGTGAATGTAGCCTCGTGGTTAATCTCAATGATCTATCTTTAAAATCTATACACTACAATGAAAGTTAGTACTACTTTAAAATTTTCTGTGTAAATGAGATTCAGTCCAGAATATAAATCTCCCTACAGAATTTGCAGCAACTCATTCTTCTGCCATCACCTCCATGTAATAGATCACGTCCGCACAGACAAATTTCTCCTGATAGCTATACTATGACCTACTTATCCTATGTTACTCAGGTACCAATTAAAGAACAAACCAATCCCCACTGGGGTACTCTCAACTTGCATTTCTTATTACTTATTTACTCTTCAGTAAGCTGGAACATAAGGTATTCATCCATTATCATTTTTGGGTGATCACATTCTCCTGCAAAAGAGACAATTAAACATGTTTCCAAAAGATTCAAAGCAAATGGTTATAGTGCAAAGTAAAGCACAGCTCTCACTAATGATAATATTCCAGTTCTCTGATATATTTTGCATAATTTCTAGATCTATAAACTCCGGCATTCTTGCAGCTGTTGGACAAAGATAATTGTCGGCACCTGGCAATTGATCTGCAGCAAGTGCCCTGCGTACTGTAAAAGAACTCATTTATTTTAATAGCAACATCTGAGTAATCAGGTTTTAAATTGGCACCAGTGGTGCGCTTACACTAAATATTGCTGACTGTCATGTTTATTAAGGACTGATAAATAAAATGTTTGAAAGCTGGTTCCAATGGTGTTTTCTTGTCTCCACAACCCGGTGTCATACTGTGAGAGTTCACAGGGCTCGCAGCAGATTGCTAGCTTTGATCTCCCATTTGTTTGGAAAGCAATTGCAATGAAGTGGTTGGGGCTACAGCTATTCCATAATCATCAACGGCATATAAGATTCTAGAAACAACCATAATAAATAATACAGTAATACTATAAATGACTAAATGAAGGAGACACGGACTCAATTAGTATTAAGAATTTACTGTGTAAAAAAGGATATTCGGTAGAGTAAAATACATTGGATATCCAAATGTGCATTTTGAGCTGCAGAACACAGATATATTCGCACAGAGGTCTTGGAAATGTTATCTGGAAAAAGATACTATGGCCGACTTTGTGGTGCTGTGATACCCGTGGAAAAATTTCTTAAGTCAGAGACAAAGTTGTTGAGAAGTACAAGTTAGGCTAGGTTCACATTTCCGTTAAAATGTATCAGTCACAATCCGCGGCTCTGGTAAACAACGCAATCCGTTTAGCGGATTCCGTTGTGTCTCATAAACTTGTATTAGTGGCGGTTTGCGACCGATTACCTTGCGTTGCATCCGCTGCGTCGTGGTCAGTCGTTTTTGGACTGATCGCCGGGCGGGAGCAACGCAGAATGTAACGTTTTTCAGGCCATCAAAATTAACGCACCGCGCAGGAATCCGTCGCCATCCGTCAAGCTTGTAATGTATGTCTATGGTGCTGGATTCCGTCGTAATCCGTCTTACGACGGAATCCAGCGCTGGATTCCGTCATGCCCTACTGAGCATGCCCAGCATGTTTGGCACACCCACTGGGCTGTCCCAAACACAAACGGATCACGACTGATCCGTCAAAAAACGGACGCACAGCGGATGTAACGGACGCGACGGATCAGTTTTTTCACAGGATTCCTGTGAAAGGAATCCTGTGAAAAACACATCCGTTGCGTCAGTTGACATCTAAAAAAACGACTGATCCATTGCTGACGGACCTGACAGATTTAAAACAACGGAAATGTGAACCTAGCCTAAGGGTTGGGATCTAAAAAAAATTCCCAATCTCTGATGATCCCCTGGAGCATCGTCAAATCCATTATCATTAAATGGAAAGAACATGGTACCACAACAAACCTGTCAAGTGAGGGCCACCCACCAAAACTCTCAGCCTGGGCAAATAGGGCAATAGAGAGGCAGCACAGAGATCAGATATAACCCTGAGCGAGCTGCAGAGTTCCTAAGCAGAGACAGGAGTATCTATCCATACAATCACAATTAACCATACACTCCATAGAGCTGTTTTTTAATAAAGAGTGGCCAGAAAAAAGCTTTTACTTATTTTGATTTTGTCAAAAGATATGTGGGAGATTACCCAAATCTATGGAGGAAGGTGCTGTGGTCAGATAAGACCAAAATTGAACATTTTGGCCACCAAGATAAATGCTATGTCTGGCGCGAAACCAACACAGCTCATCCCCCAAGAATGCCATCCCCACAGTGAAACATGGTGGTGGCAACATCAAGCTGTGGGGATGGTTTTTGGCAGGTCCCCCAAGAATGCCATTCCCACAGTGAAACATATTGGTGTCAGCATCAAGCTGTGGGGATGGTTTTGGCAGCAGGGATAGGGAAAATTGTTTGAGTCAAGGGGAAGATGGATGGTGCAAAACACAGGGATATGCTTGAGCATAATCTATTTCAGTTTGTCAGTGATTTGAAACTGGAATGGAGGTTCACCTTGCAACAAGAGAATGACCCAAGGCAAAACTCAAGTGGTTTAAGGGGAAACGTGTAAATGTATTGGATGGCCTAGTCAAAGATCAGACCTTAATCTGATTGAGAATCTGTGGTTAGACTTGAAGATTGCTGTTCACCAGAGGAAACCATCTAACTTGAAGAAGCTGGAGCAGTTTTGCCATTGGGAATGGACAAAAATCCCAGTGGCAAGATGTGGAAAACTCAAGGACTTATCCAAAGCGACTGGCAGCTGTAATTGCCACAAAAAGAGGCTCTACAAAGTACTGAATTTAGAGGGGTGAATAGTTATGCAAACTAAAATTTTCAGTTATTTTGTCTTCTTTGTTGTTTGCTTCACAATAAAAAGAAAACAAAATGTTCACAATTGTATGTATGTTCTTTACATGAAGTGATGCAAACCCTCAAAAAAAAAAAACAGTGAAATTCCAGGTTATGAGGTAGCAAAACACGAAAAATGTCAAGGGGTTGAATACTTTTGCAAGGCAATGTATGTATTGAGGGAGCTTATTCTTTGAAAGAGCTGGGATAATGCTAGATAGACATAAGTGGAAGGATTATGAGCCACTGACATTAAAGCAGGCCTAATGAAAATGGTAATAAATGAATGAAAAAAAGCATGATTGAAAGAGGTAAGCATAGATGGTTTTAACATAATAAACCTTCTAGCGCTCAGCGCAGACTGCTCTGATGGTCAGACGTGGTGTCTGCTCCTTTCAGAAGTCACAGGGCAGCGGCAGCCAGTAATTGAATGCCGGGATCAGGTGACTAGAAGAGCTCTTCATCAGATGTTTCTCTGACTATACGCTCTTCTAGTCGTCTAACCATTACAGCGGGTCTGAACTGGGACAAAATACAGAAGCCTCTTACGAATTGGATCTGTGAGATATTTTGCCAGAGGACAATGCTACAAAAAAAATGGACAGATCTGCAATACTTGTTGCTTCGACAGCAGTCTGATATAGACATTCCTTAAATTACATGTTATAAAGGGTCTACCAGACCCCTCACTCCTCCGTTAGCTGAGGTAAATGGGTGTTACAAGCCCTCAATGCAATTCTATGAGAATCACAACAAAGCTCTCATAAAAGTGTATTGATTTGTGACCTCCGGGGAAGCTCCATGAAACAGTGGAGCTGCAGGCAGGACTGCCGGGGACCAACCGGAGAAATGTTGGAATCAGATGAAGACGTCAGCAGATCAGTATAATACAGAGGACATATATTTAAAGCACCACTTCTGTACTGCAATAAATAAGGCACTGGAGTGGTGCTTTAACTCTGTAGACTGTAAGCCCAAAGGGCAGGGCACTCTCCCTTCTGTACCAGTCTGTCATTGTTAGTTTGTTTATTGTATTTTTATTTTTGTGGGGTTTTTTTATGTAAATCTCTCTTAATATGTACACAGCATCATGGAATCATCTGGAGTGACAGATCTCTGCGCACATGCATAAGCAGAGAGCCACGTCTCACTAAGCGACATCGCTGCTGAGTCACAGTTTTTGTGACGCAACAGCGATCTTGCTAGCAATGTCGCTGTGTGTGACATCCAGCAACGACCTGGCCCCTGCTGTGAGGTCGCCGGTCGTTGCTGAATGTCCTGGACCATTTATTGGTCGTTGCTCTCCCGCTGTGAAGCACACATCGCTGTGTGTGACAGCGAGAGAGCAACGATCTGAATGTGCAGGGAGCAGACTTCTGCGGACGCTGGTAACCAAGGTACACATCGGGTAACCAAGAAAAGCGCTTTGCTTGGTTACCTGATATTTACCTTGGTTACCAGCGTCCGCAGCTTCTAGAAGCTGTCTCCCTGCACACGTAACCAAGGTACACATCGGGTAACCATAAGCAAAGCGCTTTGCTTAGTAACCCGATGTGTACTATGGTTACCAAGCACAGCGTCGTTACACAGGTTGCTGGTGGCTGATCTCTGATCGCTGTGGAGATCTGCCTGTTTGACAACTCACCAGCGACCATGTAGCGATCCCTGCCAGGTCAGATCGCTGGTGGGATCGCTGGAGCGTAGCTAAGTGTGACGGTACCTTTATACCTTATGTCTACTTTACATCAGCAAGATGTTTAAAATATTTTTATTTTGTTACAAAATTAGAAGCTTTAAAATTGTAATAATAATTTTTCATTTTCTTATGGTTATTTACAAAACTTATTTTTTAGGGACCTATTCAGTGTTTAAGTGACTTTGTGGGACCTATATTTTAGGAACCCTCAAATCTGATATTATTTTAAAAACAGCGCCCCTCAACATATTGAAAACTGCTATCATGTAGTCTAAATTAACCCTTTATCTGTTTTTTAGGTATTAATGCAAAATGACATGATAGGAAATAAAAATGTTATTTTTAGCACCTAAACATTGCTAACTTCTGAAGAAGTCACTATAGCCAGCAGACTCTAAAGGTCGCTTTACACACTGCGACATCGTTAAAGCGATGTCGTTGGGTCACGGAATTTGTGACACACATCCGGCCGCGTTAGCGATGTCGTTGCATGTGACACCTACGTGTGATCAAAAATAGTCGCAAACACGTTCAAAATTGCTAATCGTTGACATGCTCCCCTTTTCCCAATTATCGTTGCTGCTGCCGGTACGATGTTTTTCGTCGTTTTTGCGGCAGCACACATCGCTATGTGTGACACCGCCTGTACGAGGAACCTCACCTTACCTGCGGCCGCCGGCAATGAGGAAGGAAGAAGGTGGGCGGGATGTTCGTCACACTCATCTCCGCCCCTTAGCTTCTATTAGGCGGACGCTTAGTGACGTTGCTGTGACACCAAACGAACCGCCCCCTTAGAAAGGAGGCGGTTCGCCGGTCACAGCAACGTCGCTAGGCAGGTAAGTAGTGTGATGGGTCTGCACGATTTTGTGCGCCACGGGCAGCGATTTGCCCGTGACGCACAAACGATGGGGGCGGGTACGCACACTAGCGATCTCGCTAGCGAGATCGCAGAGTATAAAGCAGCCTTAATGCTGTTATTTGGCCATGAACTGCCATGTCAACCATAAGGACCACACAATCATGATCTGAGGGTGCCGATGGGGTTAGAGGAAACCCCCACACTCTGTTAACAATTGAGATGCCCCATTCACTACTGACAGCAGCATCAAAGGGTTAAGCCCTTTATGACCGATGACGTACTGGTGCGTCCTCGGTTGCGTGGCGGTAATCACCGCTGGCTGCTGTGGTGAGCCGGAGGTGATCCCTGCACATGTCTGCTGATTTGAACAGCAGACATGTAGGGCTAACAAGCATGGGTGGATCAAAATGTGACAGCGCGGTTTAAATGGCCGCGGCGGGGATTGCGCTGTTACCCGCCACCATCGGAAGCCCCATTAAGGGAGCCAATGGTTGTCATGGTAGCTCGGGGTTGCATAACGACCCCTGACTCAACCATGACATATTTCCTGTAAGAACCTCACAGCTTCTGGTTGGTATTCTCAGACTGCGGAAGCCTATCATTTTTAGGCTGTCCCCAGCCTACAATATCAGCCAGGAGCCACCCGGAATTGCAGCAACCATTAGATGAGACAGTCCCGGGACCTTACCTAGCTTATCTCGATTACCCTTGTGCGGTGGCAATGGGGGTAATAAGGAGTTAATGGCAACCCATAGCTGCCACTAAGCCCTAGGTTAATCATGATAGGCATCTATGAGAAAGCCCACATGGTTAATCTGTAAGTGAACGTAAATAAACGCATACACCCAAAAAATCCTTTATTTGAAATAAAAGACAAAAAAGCCCCCTCTTTCACCACTTTATTAACCCCCAAACACTCTTCCAGGTCTGACTTAATCCACACGAGGTCCCACAACGCTTAAATCTCTGCTACATGGGAAGCTCACAGCGAGCAGCCATAGAACAAGACTGCATGCTTTGAGCTCCACGCAGCAACTGAACTGATTCGTGCTATCAGTGGTGATGTCACTCAGGTGATTTCCGGTCACAGCTGAAGTCCTTCACCTGTGACCGCAAATCAGGCTGTGACACAGAGACAGAGCCGCGCGATGAGAATGAACATGGGTGAAGCGCTGACATCACAACTGTGGGCCTCGCACTACTGCCTGTGTCGTGGCACTGACATCAGAGGTTCACCCGAGTTCATGACAGCACACAGACAGAACCACTCAATGACAATGAACTCTGGTGAAACTCTGTTGTCACAGCTGCGACCCCCACACTACTTCCTGTGTCGCGGCACTGAACTCAGAGGTTCACCCGAGTTCATTCTCATCGCGTGGCTCTGTCTCTGTTTGCTGTTAGCGGGTAGTCATGCAATCTATTCTTTCTATCTATTTTTTCTATCTATCCCTCTATCTAAGTATTTTAGCTATCTATCAAATCCTATCATTTTATTTTTCTTTTAAAAAACACAGTGTCCAAAACGGAGCCCAAATGCAGGGAAACCGCAGTGAAAGTGCATGCATTTTTACAGTTTTTTTTAGCCAAACACAGTGTTTACATTTGTCAAGAGTCGGCCAGAGGGTTTATTTTTGTTGTCAAACCAGAACGCAGCGTGCGGACATAGCGTTAAGTAAACAGTGCATGTTTTTTATTTTTTAATACAATAACAGGTGATCAATATGTAGCATCGGCACAAAATTGGTCTAATTAAAAAACAACAGCTCAAGACGCAAAAAATAAGCCATCATTAAGCCCCAGATTCCAAAAAAATGAGGAAGCTATGGGCCTCGGAATATGGCAACAAAATGCTACTCTTTTAGTGGACATACTTCTGAATTTTTTTTAACCCCTTAGCTAAAAGTAAAAGTATACATGTTTGGTATCTATGAACTCATACCGATGTGAGGCATCATATGGGTACATCAGTTTTACCGTATAGTGAACACTTAATAAACGACCCCAAAAACAATTGTGCAATTGCCCGTTTTTTTTTGCAATTTCACAGCACTTGGACTTTTTTTTCCCTCGTTTTCTAGTATACTATATTGTAAAACTAATTATTTCATTCAAAAGTACAACTTGTCCCACAAAACATAAGCCCTCATATGGCAATATTGACAGAAAAATAGAAAAATCAAAAAGTTATGGCTGTCATAAGAAAGAAAAATTATTTAACTTAAATCATTTTTTAAAAACAGCATGGGGTCCCTCTTACTTTGATACACAGCCAAAATAAGCATATGGTTGTCGCTGCAGCCTGTAGTTGTGTGCTTTATATGCGCTGGGAATCACAATATGGGGGTACCCTACACCAATTTTATTTATTTTTACATCACTATCGAGACGCAAACAACGTGTGCGATTCCAAGCAATCAGACACGTTGTCACACAGGGAGGGGGCGAAGTCTGACTACAACCAATCAGAGATGTTGGGACTGCTGGTGGGCAAGGGAAGCAGTGAATATGTATGAGGGTTAATGAGCGGCCCCAGAAATAGTGTAAGAGTCGCACGGGAAAGTCGATAAGTATATTGCTCCTGCTCTAATGCCCAAAGCCCTTTCTACCATTCTTTTAAAGCACAATATTCAGGTCCCCATAAACTAATATGGGGATTGACGTCCAGGCAGATATTTGAGATTAATTCCGGTCCCAAACTGGGTTTTTTTTTTAAAAAAAGAAAAAAATCCAGTTGGACCTGCCAGTCCAGATTATCTGCAGGTCTGTCCATCACTAGTGCTGATCCATCACACACAAATCGGATTACAAAGATAAAAGATATTTCAACGCAGGTTGTAATGTAACAAAATAGGTAAAAAGCCAAGGGGTGAATACATTCACAAAGAATTGTATATCAACATGTAGGTCTTTGAAATATAAATACATCCACACCTTTATATCTTCCATCTGTTGCTGCATTCCCAATACATTAGTGGTTTCATTTATTTACTGAGAAGCCTAAAAACAATCCACTGCCTCCTGAGTCTGTTTCCCATGTAGCAGCAGCCTCTTTAGCTTTATTGATAGCTCTCCATAACATGAGGTGCCAGACAAGGAAATTAGACAATGAGATATCAATCAATCTAAAGAGTCAGGTACTGGGTGGGGAAATAAGCTCTGGAGGCTCTGAATCCCCAAACACTTAATGCCTTATTTGCTTATGAATTAAAATACTTTGGAATGCAGCAAGAGCTTGAAACGTAAATCCATTGACAGCTTTGCATTTTCTAAGCCTTGCATGCCCACATATGCAGTTTGGGGAGGAAGGGTTGCCCTTAGTGAAATATGTCCTTTAAAGAGGTTTTCAAGATATAGTAATTTAATAGGATAAGGCACTTGTACCCAAAAATAATTGCTAGGATGCTCAGGTAGGTTTCCGAACCATATGTAGCAAAATATAAACAAGGCACTCCTAGATCCAGTGAAAAAATATTTTTTATTTTTTTATTAAATACTCAGTGTAGTTAGACGTTGCGGCCCACACATGGCCTTCATCAGTAACTTAAACAAATTAACAAAATATACAAAATTACCACAAAGTAAATAAAAGTATATATAGTGTCACTTATCCATAGCAGAACAACTGTCTGCTTAGTGATACACAAAATAAAAGTAGAGAAGACCAGTAAAATCGGGGAATATCACATGAATAGATACATACAATATATTAAAGAATCTGGATCCAAGAGGAAAAGCAAGAAAACAAGGGGGTGATGTGGGTAAAGAAAACCAAAACAGAAAACAATGGTAGTAGAATAGTGGTAGTATAGAGATGTGCACCCATCTTACCTAGCACCTGAGTTGAGGAGGAATAGATTATGGTATGTTGTTCCCATCAGTGCTTAAGGGAACACTGTATACATACATACATATACATATTTGTTCTAGTTTCCCTTTAGCACTGACGGCAACAACATACCATAATCTATTCCTTCTCAACTCAGGTGCTAGGTAAGATGGGTGCACATCTCTATACTACCACTATTCTACTACCATTGTTTTCTGTTTTGGTTTTCTTTACCCACATCACCCTCTTGTTTTCTTGCTTTTCCTCTTGGATCCAGATTCTTTCATATATTGTATGTATCAGTGTAAAAGATCTATAGGAGCCAATGTTACAGAGAATGCCTTTGGAAATTGGTAGTTGTCATAGCAAGCATACAAGCATCAAATAGTGACAGCTGGAACTAAACATAATGGTGTTGTCCACTGAAAACCAGTTATGACCTATCCATAGATGAAAACTTGTTGATCGGTGGGTGTCCAATAGCGGAGTCACGCACCGGTTGGTAGATTGGGGTACTTTTCTCCATGTTAGAATGGAGTGACAGTGCACAATCTCAACCATTGTGTTATTCAATCCTTATAGGATTGATGAGCTCGGCACTTAGATTTTTCATATTACATATAGAATTTGGTGTAAACTGTAGCTCATCATCACAAACAGATATGACAGTAGCAAGAAAGAAATAAAAAGGTTTAGGACCTTGGCACCACAAGAGATAAAGAGCTTTTATGCAGTTTAAGAGTAGAAACGAGATTATAGCTTGCAAGCTCCAAAGTGCCACAAAAGACTGAAAATTGATGGATTATTGGGTTATAATAAACTAAAAAGCAGTCTTTCTTCCAACATTTCATAATCACAAAGATTTGTGATAGTAAAGCCTGTTAAGCTTTAACCCTGTACAAGGCTTGAATTACCGTCAAAATGAAGAGGATTTCCAAGAGAAGTACTGGAAAGATGCAAAGCTGCCAGAATGGTGCGGAAAAACACTTTAATAAATGGTCGCTCCACAGCAGGTCTAACCTTCTTATTTACTAAGGATTTACAGCAGATATTTAAGGAAGATCCCAGCATATATTTAATGACCCGGTGACTCCTTAACGAAGATCATTTTCTGGCTTAAGAGGAGAACGTTTAAATGCAACCAGAAATAAAAGACATCCAGACTGAACAAAAGACAGATCCACAGAAATGTTCATGAAAAACAGCTTTATGCCTAAAAAAGGGACTAAATAAAAACAAATTTATTGAACTGAAAAGGAAATGGTGCTTTTGCAATGCATAAGGTAATGGAAATCCACAATAAGCGAAGAGTAAAAGCACAAAATGACCCACACAATGGGAAGTGTAGTTACAGGGACTTTATTAAAGCCATTTTTTCAGTGTTCTCAACAAATATAATTGTGGTACCGTCTGAGAAGTCATTTGACTTATGGCTATGCGAATGTGAACTGCTAGGCAACATGACATCTACATTAGGCTTTATATTCATTGTATAAGCAGCCATCTTAGCACGCTGTATTTACAGTACAGTGGGAAGGAAACAAGCCTTCTTCCCCTGGTAGAAACTTCTGTACAACAGAAAAACAAAACTGCAATCAATCGGCGTCAAGGAGCTAACATCAATTCAGAGATGTGGACTGCTATAGCTCTATGACTGTAACAGAGCAATTATAAGTGAGCATTGTAGTTCATTCTACTTCATAGGTGTGAAAACATTATACTGACTCCACTAAAAAACCCAAAATACTTCTTATGACCTACTTATTAATTTATGTAAGATAGAGGATTACTATAAGGAAATAACGTGTTTGCATAAATGGTGGGCAAACAACCAAGAACTATCTGATCTGGTTTGCCATCTTATGCCAAGTCATGTGGCAAGGCTCATTAAAGGATCGATATTCACTTTTAGAATTGCCACCCCAATAAATGGCAGTAGGGTCCTCTTCCTTTTTGAAGAGACTATTTGCATATACAGACAAACAAGAATAACGATCTGGTGCTTATAATGAACCAGCTTGAAGTAGTTCATATAAAATATCCAAATTTATTAAGAAAAGTGCAAATAAAATACAGGACAGTCATGGCTACCCCTTTGTAGGATAGTTTGGCAGAAACGTGTTGTCCCCACTTACCATCTAGTCCTACAAGGGGGTAGTCTTCACTGTCCTGTATTTTTATTTGTAACGTTTCTAAATAAATTTGGATATTTTATATGAACTACTTCAAGCTGGTTCCTTATAAGCGCTGGATCTATATTCTTGTTTGTCTTCATGCAGTTGGCCAAACGAAGTCCAGGCTGTTACTAGGACACCAGAGAAGGTGAGCTGACAACATTGCTTTGTGTCTTGTATTTGCATATATAAGTCCACAGAAAAGCCTTGCATGGCTTATAAGCCGCCTTACGCTGATTTGGAGAAACGTTCACCCTTAGACCAATTGTTAGAGTCAACAAGCCACATCCCCCACAGCGATTCCCTCGCTGTTATGTAGTACTCCTCCTTTGTGGCCTGAAAGGTGACCAACTCTGTGTGAGTTTCACAAAAGTCTCTAAAATACCAAAACGTTACTATTACACTTTTTGGTTGATGGATCGCAAGAATTTAAATTTTATTGATCAAAAGCATCTGAGTGCCAGACTTTTTTGTACATGACTTTTAGGATTGATACCATTAATAGGTGGAACTACAGTTCAAGTCCTCTCACTCTCTGAAGAGGCTATTTACGAGAAATACTAATCTTCTGTAAAGGCATTTAATTATGCCATAATGACTTGCTAAGTATTGACCAAACCATACATCTAACTTTATACAAAAGGAAATTCTAATAAGAGCAGACAAATATATTAACAAAGAAAAGAAGATCCTTGCAATTTAAAACTGTCCGGCCATAGAAAACTCATTGGCGTTGATCACACTTCCTAATATTTCAGGGTTGGTTTATTAAAGGGAAGCCTACACTAGGTATTACCATCTCAGACATTTATGGCACATCTGCAAGATATCCCATAAATGTCCTGGATATTTTATAGTGCAGTCATATACTCAATAAATCATTTCTTACCATTAAGGAAATGTCATTCATGAGACCAATTTAAATCTTAATAATCATAAAATATTGTCTTAAATCACTGATTACTGAACCCGAGAGTCACACACATTCAGGAAGATACAGCATAGTAAACCTGAGGTGTGCTGTCTCATATAAACAGATGTGTACTATCACTTTAATTGATGCCATTGGCATTTTAACTGGTATTATAAATTTACAGCTACGTCTGTTTGCCAAGGACTCTGAATGATGTAAGCCAGTAAAGTCAGATCAGCGCGCATATTCTCTGAAAAAGGATTAGGACAGATTGGGAGACGGAGTTGGTAACAGATGAGGTTTAGCAGAGATCAATGACAAAATATGTACATATTCGGGAAGTAAAATAATTTGTGTGTCTGGAGCAGTAAATACCAGCAGTCGGATTTCCTAGGAAGAGGCATCAATTGTGTACGCAGAAGAATAGTCTATTTTTATACCAGTAAAAATAGTTACAACTATGCAAGCAATCCTCCTAACCCCTCATCTAATTATACTCTGCATTCTCCATTTTCAGGATAGGGCTGGAAGTTGAACAATTTTCTCCAGATTTTTTTTGTTTTACTGTATTTTAGTGTTTGGAGGGTAGAAAATGTGCATCAATTCCAAAACACTCAGCGCAGTACTTCACAGAGGAGAGTGATGTCACACGCGTGAGCTCACTGCAGATATAGGATTAACCTGTTCAAGGAGGGTGAGCAGTGAGTGTCCTATCCAGCAACAGCATAGAAGAAAACTTGCACAATCACTCAATATGGATTTTTTTTCCCAGGCATAACCCAGTTGGGAATACTCAGAAGACAACTGATTCTTGACAATTAAAAATGAAAGTGGAATTTACAAGTGACTACAATAGTGAAATTCAAAGCACTGCCTATAATAGCAAAATCATCACAATAGGGACTAGAACAATAGAATACACTATAGTGACTATAACACTGAAATTCACAATAGTGACTAGAACAATGGAATACACTACAGTGACTAGAACACTGAAATTCACAATAAGGACTAGGAAAGTGGAATACACGTGACTATAGCAACTCGAACACTGAAATTCACAATAGTGACTAGAACAATGGAATACATGATAGTGAATATAATATTGAAATTCACAATAGCGACTAGAACAATTTAATACACTACAGTGAATATAACACGGAAATTCACAATAGCGACAAAAACAGTGGAATACACTATATAGCGACTAGAACAGTGGAACACTATAGTGACTAGAACACTGAAATTCACAATAGCGACTAGAACAATGGAATACACTATAGCGAATATAATACGGAAATTCACAATAGCGACTAGAACAGTGGAATACACTATAGTGACTATAACATTGAAATTCACAATAGTGAATAGAACAATGGAATACATGATAGTGAATATGATATTGAAATTCACAATAGCAATTAGAACAATGGCATACATTATACACTGTGTGCAGAATTATTAGGCAAATGAGTATTTTGATCACATGATAATTTTTATACATGTTGTCCTACTCCAAGCTGTATAGGCTTGAGAGTCAACTACCAATTAAGTAAATCAGGAGATGTGCATCCATGTAATGAGGAGGGGTGTGGTGTAATGACATCAGCACCCTATATAAGGTGTGCTTAATTATTAGGCAACTTCCTTTCCTTTGGCAAAATGGGTCAGAAAAGAGATTTGACGAGCTCTGAAAAGTCCAAAATTGTGAGGTCTTGCAGAGGGATGCAGCAGTCTTGAAATTGCCAAACTTTTGAAGCGTGATCAATGATCAATCAAGCATTACATGGCAAATAGCCAACATGGTGACAAGAAGCGTGTTGGGCAAAAAAAGGCTCAAAATAACTGCCCATGAATTGAGGAAAATCAAGCGTGAAGCTACCAAGATGTCATTTGCCACCAGTTTGGCCATATTTCAAAGCTGCAACGTTACTGGAGTATCAAAAAGCAGAAGGTATGCCATACTCAGGGACATGGCCAAGGTAAAGAATGCTTAAAAATGACCACCTTTGAACAAGAAACATAAGATAAAACATCAAGACTGGGCCAAGAAATAGCTTAATACTAATTTTTCAAAGGTTTTATGGACTGATGAAATGAGAGTGACTCTTGATGGGCCAGATGGATGGGCCACAGGCTGGATCAGTAAAGGGCAGAGAGCTCCATTCCGATTCAGATGCCAGCAAGGTGGAGGTGGGGTACTGGTATGGGCTGGTATCATCAAAGATGAACTTGTGGGACCTTTTCGGGTTGACGATGGAGTGAATCTCAACTCCCAGACCAACTGCCAGTTTCTGGAAGATAATTTCTTCAAGCAGTGGTACAGGAAGAAGTCGGTATCTTTCAAGATAAACATGATTTTCATGCAGGTCAATGCTCCATCACATGCATCCAACTTCTCCACAGCGTGGCTGGCCAGGAAAGGTCTAAAAGATGAAAAAATAGGCCCCCTTTGTTCACCTGATTTGAACCCCATAGAGAACCTGTGGTCCCTCATAAAATGTGAGATCCAAAGGGAGGGAAAACAGTGCACCTCTCGGAATAGTGTCTGAGAGGCTGTGGTGGCTGCTGCACACAATGTTGATTGTCAACAGATCAAGCAACTGATAGAATCTATGGATGGTAGGCTGTTGAGTGTCATCATAAAGAAAGGTGGCTATATTGGTCAGTAATATTTTTGGGTTTTGTTTTTGCATGTCAGAAATGTTTATTTCTAAATTTTGTGCACTTATATTGGTCTACCTGGTGAAAATAAACAAGTGAGATAGGAATATTTGTTTTTTATTAAGTTGCCTAATAATTCTGCACAGTAATAGTTACCTGCACAAACAGATATCCTCCTAAGATAGCCAAATCTAAAAAAAAAACACTCCAACTTCCAAAAATATTAAGCTTTGATATTTATGAGTCTTTTGGGTTGATTGAAAACATAGTTGTTGATCAATAATAAAAAAATCCTCTAAAATACAACTTGCCTAATAATTCTGCACACTGTGTAGTGACTATAACACTGAAATTCACAATAGCTACTAGAACAATGGAATACATGATAGTGAATATAATATTGAAATTCACAATAGTGATTAGAACAATGGAATACACTGTGTGCAGACTTATTAGGCAAATGAATATTTTGATCATGATACTTTTTATACATGTTGTCCTACTCCATGCTGTATAGGCTTCAGAGCCAGCTACCAATTAAGTAAATCAGGTGATGTGCATCTCTGTAATGAGGAGGGGTGTGGTGTAATGACATCAACACCCTATATAAGATGTGCTTAATTATTAAGCAACTTCCTATCCTTTGGCAAAATGGGTCAGACAGGAGCGTCTCAGCTGCATAAAAAAACATGCAGCCGACTCGCTCCTGTCAGGTGAGAAGCCAGCCGCGCCGGATGATGCAATCCGATAATCGTGCGAGTCATACGTTCATGTGAGCGCACGCTTACATTGACATTCACAATAGTGATTAGAACAGTGGAATACACTATAGGGAATATAACACTGAAAGTCACAATAGTGACTATAACAATGAAATACACTATAGCGACTATAACATTTAAATGCACAATTGTGACTAGAACAATGGAATACACTATAGTGACTATAACACTTAAATTCACAATAGCTACTAGAACAATGGAAGACACTATAGTGACTATAACAATGAAATTCACAATAGTGACTATAACAATGGAATTCCCTATAGTGACTATAACAATGAAATACACAATAGCGACTAGAACAATGGAATACACTATAGGGAATATAACACTGAAATCACAATAGTGACTTGAAAAATGGAATTCACTATAGTGACTATAGCAATGAAATTCACAATAGTGACTAGAACAATAGAATACACCATAGGGAATACAACACTGAAATTCACAAGTGACTAGAACAATGGAATACACTATAGTAACTATAACAATGAAATTCACAATAGCGACTAGAACAATGGAATACACTATAGTGACTAGAACAATGAAATTCACAATAGTGACTAGAACAATGGAATACACTATAGTGACTAGAACAATGAAATTCACAATAGCAATTATATTAGTGGAATAAGCAGTAGTCCAAATATCATTAGACTTTGGTGAATGTCAGTTTTTCCAATCTAAGTTTGGTCAAAGTTTCACCAGTTTTTCTCAGATGTCAAAAAAAGTCTGAAGGTTTTTCCAGTTTCTTTGATCAGTCAGTGAAAGACACCGATGGCATCTGAGTCATGTTCAATTTTTTTAAGACTCCATAGATGTGCATTGGCAAGTTTGAGCCAACACTTCACTCAAAATCAAACATGTCTCAGGGATTTCATGAGGACCACTCAGTCTATGGAGCTGTTCATATTCCCAGTTCGCAGACTATCCTAGGTATTATCTATGAAAAATACAGATAGAACTCGTATGACAAAAAATGATTCCTGAATGAGCTCTAAAAGTGAAACTCACAAAAGTAAATACAATAGTGGAATTGAATTCACAGCAGTGAATATTGTACTGGAATTCACAATAGGAGAAACACGGTATATTGCTGTGTACATTTTTGGCGGCAATAAAGATTTTTCTTCTTCATCTTGTGCGTCATTTTACTCGTATTTTGTGCAAATTTCATATATGATTGTTAAAAATACAAGTAATTTTTTTTTTTTTTAAATCAGGACTACAGAAAACATAAGAATCAGTCATTGGATTTAAGACAATTTTTATAAACCTAAATTTTGCATACCCATGTATTTTTTAGGGGGCAATTTTACCTTCTGGAGAAGGGGTCTCAAACTCGGCTGGATATATGGGCAGCAGATAGAAAAAAAATTGTGGGGCCCGCACTCTTTCCAGGACAAAGTTGACATTTTTAGTTGCACCATTTTTGTTTTCTATACTCCTTTGGATAACTGTTTTTGAATTTTTTTGCTTGTTCATTATAACATACCTGCACTTTTTTGTTTACATAGATTATATATATATATATATATATATATATATATATATATATATATAATCTATGTCCAACAATGTAGACCAGCTCACTCCTGTGAATCACCTGGAACCTCAGCTGACCTGGTTAACTCCGTTGTGCCCGGATCAGGATGTAGGAGTCCATCCATACAAATGTGAACAACGGCAAAGCAGAGTCCAGCAATAATAATCTGCGCTACTTTCCTGTGATAATGCTGTTCTGAATTGCTTGGACCACTGTATTTTAATGGATCTATGAATAAAAAGAAAGAAATTGTTTTTAACAGCATCCTGGATGGCTCACGTTATTGCTGGACTCTGCTTTGCCGTTGTATATATATATATATATTATTTTACATATATATATATATATATATATATATATATATATATATATATATATAAAAAACATTTTAATGGTAAAAAAAAATGCTTTATTTTGATTTTTTTTACATTTTATCCCCTTCTTGCGAGTAATATTGTCTTACTATTAGCACCATATAGTAATTTTGGCCAACATCTTGTAGTAATGTTCCAATGTTCTCCATTGTGGTCCTCATCTTGTAGTTATTTCCGTCTTCTTGTAGTAATGTCCCCAGCCTGTAGCAATGTGCCTATCCTTGCCCTCTTGTAGTAATATCCACCATTCTGGTCATCATCCTGTAATAATGTTCCCATCCTGTTTTCCACTCTGTAGTAATATGCCCATCCTTGTTCCCATCCTGTAATAAAGAGCCCATCCTTGCCCCCTTGCAGTAATGGGCCCATCATTATACCCTACTTATAGTAATGTGCCCATCCTTGTCCCCATCCTGTAATAATGTCCCCATCTTATCCCTGGTAGTAATGTGCCTATTTTTGTCCACATCCTGTTGCAATGTGCCAATCCTGGTCCCCATCCTGTAGTAATATGCCCATCATGATCCCCATCTTGTAGAAATATGCCCATCGTTATCCCCATCCTGTAGTAATGTGCCCATCATTGTCCCCTTTTACAAATATGCCCATGCTGATGTTCGTCGTGCAGCAATGCCCCATCCTGTAGAAGTGTCACCTATTGTGCCATTCTTCACACACACAAAACACACACACACACGTCTTCCCACTTGATGTCCGTTCCCTGAGTGTCCTTGTGGCCTTTCCGGTCTTTCCTGCTTCTTGTGACTGCAACCCCCTTGATGATCGCGGCCGGAGCAGGGGCTGCCGCACTGCACAGAGAAAAGCTGTCTCTGCACTGGCAGACACCAGCCAATCAGAGGCCAGGAACTGCCATAAGCATCAGATGCTAACCTCTGATTGGCCGGTGGCTGCCATTAGAATAGCTGTGCAGAGAGAGCTTGTCTCTGTACAGTGCCTCCAAATCAGTCATTTGAAATATAGCGCTGACTGTGGGGGCCCCTGCACTGGTCGCGATTAGCAAGTGGGCCACGGGCCTGAAAGCCGCAAAAAGCAGCCTCAGGGGCCAAATGTGGCCTGCGGGCTGCGTGTTTGAGACTCCTGATCCAGAGAACACAGAGGAGGCATTTTACTTTGTAATGGGAACAGTAGTGGATATTATTATTTGGGGCAATAAGAGAAGTGCTGTTTTTGTGCCACCCAACAGGTGCGATAATGAAGAAATTCAGCAGCAGAAAGCTCATCATTGGGGTGACAGTAGGGTGAGGAGTCTGAACAGGTTGGGAAATTTAGCTCAAAAGCCTGCAGAAATGTGAATACAGTAATGAGTGAAAATGCGCTTTTGGCAGGTGCTGTGTTACTCAGTATCAGTACAAGGTAAGAAAAATATTTGCAACAATCCAAATGTTAAATATAGACAAGACCTGCATATCCTATATAAACTGATATTATACCAGTCTGTAGTCAGACCGCCACTATCCATCTTTATGCTGCCATAAGATGTTGCCAACAGTTTGTCACCAAAGGGAAATTGGTAGCTGAAGGATTTTTTAATGTGCATGTCTGCAAGCTGAATAATTGTCAGATGCGGTTTTACAATTCCATCAACTGGAGCACATCCTTTACTTATAAAAGCACTGGTAATGCCGTCCAACTGGCATATTATTAAGTAATGTCTGTGAAGAACACAATGCAGCCCCTATTGAGACCGTCATGCAACGCTTGGCATTTACGGTAACCTTTAGCTTATTTTACACTTACAGCAGCATCCTTCCTGAACATGCCAGGGACATCTTACTTAAGTCGTCACGTATAATTGTCACAGATGTTACTTTTCATTGCTCTCCGGTATTGTAAACTATCCTTTCCACTACAGTTCTGATGCAGAGTTGTAATACTTGACACCAGCAGAATAACTATAGCCATAAGTAACATAAAACAAAATGTATTCATGTTGTTCATTTGCAAGCTGTTTGGAAAGGATCAACAAAATAAAGATGTAACGCTAATTTTCCCTGAGTTTATATTAATCTATGCGGTGACCATCTGGAAAAAATAAAAAAAAATAAAATCAAAAGTGTAACCAGCTCACAGTTAAAACGGTAATAACCGGATGCGAGTTTTATAATGAGATTAGTAAAGAAGTCACTGCATCCAAG